>NW_027256881.1:353623741-353802890 GCF_029215685.1 Pituophis catenifer annectens | reverse complement strand
TACAGTGGTCTAAGGCACCCTGTTATTAAGCTTATTAAGACCAGCTGCCTGCAATTACTGCAGGGTTCGAATCTCTCCAAGGCTCAAGGTTGACTCAGCCTTCCATCCTTTCTAAGGTAGGTAAATTGAGGACCCGGTTTGTGGGGGCAATAAGCTGACTTTGTATAAATATACAAAAGTATGAAGGCTATTGCTTAGCGCATTGTAAGCCGCCCTGAGTCTCCAGAAAAGGGCGGCATATAAATCAAATTAAAAAAAAAAAATTAACCAGTGGAACAGCTTGCCACCAGAAGTTATGGATGCTTCATCATTGGAGGTCTTCAAGAAAATATTAGGCAACCATTTGTCTGGAATGGTATAAGGTCTCCTGTTATTCTGTGTCCCCATCACCCCTTTCACTGTGGGGCCAGGCAAGGAAAGGGGAAACCCTCGCGAGAAATCATTTTTTCCTCTTCCTGGCCCCACATTTATCATTTCTGCAGGTGTTTTGGCTTTTCCCTGACCGCAAAGGGCCAGCCCTTCCGTGAATCCATAGCGTGAAAAGTCACTTTTGATTTATTTATTTTTTTTTAAAAAGAAGAGAGTTGAGGGTCCTGTTGCAGCCCCCACTCCTGAAAGCACTGGGGAGGGGAAAACGAAGGAGGGGGCTTTGGAAATCCACAAAGTGGATTGGTAGTACAGTGGTCTAAGGCACCCTGTTATTAAGCTGGTTATTAAGACCAGCTGCCTGCAATTACTGCAGGTTCGAATCTCTCCAAGGCTCAAGGTTGACCCAGCCTTCCATCCTTTCTAAGGTAGGTAAATTGAGGACCCAGTTTGTGGGGGCAATAAGCTGACTTTGTATAAATATACAAAAAGATGAAGGCTATTGCTTAGCGCATTGCAAGCCGCCCTGAGTCTCCGGAGAAGGGCGGCATATAAATCAAATTTAAAAAAAAAAAAGTGAGGAAGGGAGGGAGGGAGTCCAAACTGGGGGCAATTTTCTAGTTTGCAAAGGTCCGGAATCTTGATTTCTTCAAGATTGGGGTGGGAGGGATGGAGGGAGGGAGGGGAGTTCAGTCAAGATGGCAGCTGCAACCGGACAGTGCCAAACGGAGTTTGCAAACCTGTGGGGTTTGCCGAGCTGAGCAGCTGCTTATTGGGAGAGAGGGGGTGGGAGATTAATTTTGGATTTTCTTCTTGGATGGGTTTGAATCCCCGGTCTTCCTGGGGCGGGAGGGGGGGGCTGCCTGTGTAATAGCCTAAATCATAATTATTGTAAACCTCCCAAGGGAGTTTTTTTCAGTCCGAAGGAAATCCCCTTCAGTCGCTGGAGGCCGATTCCCAGAAAAGCCTGCAATCCAAGTATGCAGATGTCTTTCTGGAAGGAGGGGGGGGAAAAAGGTGGGGGGGAGATAACACAGGGGAGGGGAGGTACAGGAAGGTCATTCGTGCATTGGGGAAGGGGAAAGGTCAGGATGCCCCTTTCCCCAAAACTCAGTTTCTCTAATGGAAGCTGCTTCAAATTGCTGTTAGTCCTCATGATCTCTTGCCAAGGTCGTGCGGGCCAGCTTCCACAGGGGCTGTTTGGAGGGGAGGGGAGGAAATAATTGGATCGGCAGGAAGCAAACTCCTCTTCCTCCCCCCCTTTGTCTTTGCACCCCCCCCCCAAATTGAGGAAGGGTCTGCCTACCCATCTCGGCAGTGGTGGGATTCAAGTAATTTAACAACCGGTTCTCTGCCCTAATGTTTTCTTCTAACAACCACTTTGCCAAACTGTTCAGAAAGTTAACAACCAGTTCTCCCGAAGTGGTGCGAGCCGGCTGAATCCCACCACTGCATCTCGGGGGAGGGGGGCAGTCTTAGCCTCTGTCCCATGTCTTTTCTCCAAAGCAGACTTTTCACCTGAACCTCTTCTCTCAAACCCAGGGTTGAATTTCTTTTCCCTGCCAATCAGAGTTTTGATGTTTGCGCTCTCTGTGGATCTGCTGGGTGCTGCTCCTCTGGGTCTCCCCAGCCAGCTGGGGATGATGGGAGTTGTACTCCAGACAACCTGGAAGGCTGTAAGAGGAGGAAGGGGCTTCGCTAGGACCCTTTGAAGCCACCGGATGCCGAGACCGCAGGCCAGGTGTTGGCAAAGAGGACTGAACCAGCCAGAAAATTTGGTTCCTTTGGGAGCTGCTGAACCTGGAAAGTTAAACCTATCCAGGGTTAGCAGAGATGCTTGGAGAATAACAAAGTTGGAAGGGACCTTGGAGGTCTTCTAGTCCAACCCCCTGCTCAGGCAGGAAGCCCTACGTCATTTCAGATAAGTGGCTGTCCAAGCTTTTCTTAAAACTTCCACTGTTGGAGCATTCACAACTTCTGGTGGCAGGCAGTTCCACTGGTTAGTTGTTCTCACTGTCAGGAAGTTTCTCCTTCATTCCAGGTTGCTTCTCTCCTGGATGAGTTTCCAGCCATTGCTTCTTGTCCTCCCCTCTGGTGCTTTGGAGAATAGCTTGACTTCTTCTTCTTTGGGGCAGCCCCTGAGATATTGGAAGACTGCTATCATGTCTCCCCAAGTCCTTCTCTTCATCAAAACTAGACATACCCAGTTCCAGCTATCGTTCTTCATGTGTTTTAGCCTCCAGTCCCCTAATCCTCTTTGTTGCTCTTCTCTGCACTCTTTCTAGAGTCTCCACATCTTTTTTTTACATCGTGGCGACCAAAACTGAATGCAGTATTCCAAGTGTGGCCTTATCAAGGCCTTATAAAGTGGTATAAACCCTTCACGTGATCCTGATTCTATCCCTCTGTTGATGCAGCCCAGAACTGTGTTGGCTTTTTTGGCAGCTGCTGCACACGGCTGGCTCCTATCTAAACGGTTGTCCACTAGGACTCCAAGATCCCTCTCACAGTCACTGCTATTGAGCAAGGTACCACATATACGGTCCCTGTGCATTTGGTTTTTCTTCCCTAAATGTAGAACCTTGCTTTTTTCACTGTTGAATTTCATTATTTTTTTTAAATTTGATTTATATGCCGCCCTTCTCCGGAGACTCAGGGCGGCTTACAATGTGCTCAGCAATAGCCTTCATCCTTTTGTATATTTATACAAAGTCAGCTTATTGCCCCCACAAACTGGGTCCTCAATTTACCTACCTTAGAAAGGATGGAAGGCTGAGTCAACCTTGAGCCTGGGGAGATTCAAACCTGCAGTAATTGCAGGCAGCTGGTCTTAATAACCAGCTTAATAACAGGGTGCCTTAGACCACTGTACTACCAAGGCTCTTTGTTAGATAGCACCCAATGTTCAAGTCTGTCCAGATCCTTCTGTATCTTGAGCCTATCTTCCGGAGTGTTGGCTATTCCTGCCAGCTTGGTGTCATCTGCAAATTTGATGAGTTCCCCATCTATCCCCTCGTCCAAGTCATTGATGAAGATGTTGAAAAGTAAGAAGTACTCCACTTCTCTCTGTGTTATTTGGCCTTTTCCTACTGGCCTTTGGCCATCTTCATCTTCTTCATCTTCATTCCTTCCCTTCCTTCTACCTTCACCCCTGTTGGGTAGAAGACCTTGGTCCTCTTGGAGAAGACGAAGAGCCATTGGGAAGCAAACTGTTCCACCTTTTCTTAGTCAGCTTCCTATCTGCACTAGGATCTCTTTGGGCACAGGTCTCCAAATATGGCAACTTTAAGACTTGTGGACTTCAACTCCCAGAATTCCTCAGCCAGCCATGCATGTCCTTGGAGATTGGGCCAATCAGTCTGCGTGTCAGCGTTCCAAGTAATGCACCCATAGAAACCAGAACTCCGAGGCAGGCAAATTCCTCAAAGAACAATTTATTGGATACATCATATTGGCACAGCTGGTGAAAACCGACTCTGAGGTTTCCCGCGGCTTTCACCTAATGAAAAAGTTTCCCCTTTCCCTCCCAAGTCACTGGTCATGCTGTCCAATCCAGGTGCTGGCCGGTTGCTTGGTTACTTCACTCCTCATCTGGCCAGCCACCTGTGAGAGCCACCCCGGACCACCCCAACGATGCCCTTGAAGTGATGGCCCGGTGCCTGGAGGCCGTGCGGATCTGGATGGGGAGAAACAGGCTCAGGCTCAACCCATCCAAGACCGAGTGGCTGTGGTTTCCGACGTCCTGATATAGTCAGTTGGTGCCATCGCTGGCTATTGGGGGTGAATTGCTGGCCCCCACGGAGAGGGCTCACAACTTGGGCGTCCTCCTGGATTCACGGCTGTCTTTAGAAGAGCATCTGATGGCCGTGACCGGGAGGATTTTTCATCAGGTTCGCCTGATTCGCCAGTTGTGTCCCTTTCTGGATCGGGACTCATTACGCACGGTCACTCATGCCCTCGTCACTTCCCGCCTGGACTACTGCAACCTCTCTACATGGGGCTCCCCTTGAGGTGCACTCGGAGGCTCCAACTGGCGCAGAGTGCGGCCGCGCGGGTGTTATGGGAGCAACATGGTGTTCCCATATAACACCTCTCCTGCGCGAGCTGCACTGACTCCCGGTGGTCTTCTGTGTGCACTTCAAGGTCTTGGTTACCACCTTTAGAGCGCTTCATGGCTTAGGACCTGGTTATTTATGAAACCGCCTGCTGCCACCAATAGCCTCCCACCGGAGAGGGGCTCCTCCGGGTGCCGTCGGCCAAACAATGTCGACTGGCGGCTCCCAGGGAGAGAGCCTTCTCGGTGGGGGCACCTTCCGCCGTGCTCTTAAAACCTTTTTATTCTATCAGGCTGGCCTGGCCTAATTTTTCCCTTTTTTCCTTTTAAAATACAAATTTTAAATTGTAATTTATTGGGGTGTTTTAAATCGGTCTTCAGCCAAATTATTTAATCCGGTTTTATTCTGTTTTAATTTTTGTACTAATGTGTTTTTATCTTGTGGCTGTTCACCGCCCTGAGTCCTTCGGGAGTAGGGCGGTATACAAATCAAATAAAACAAACAGGAAAGCTTTATTGTTTTGGCTACAAAACCCCATCTAACTATTTCCCCCCTGTCTCCAAGAGGCCTCAAAATTTTTAGCAAGGGGTTCTCTGCCCGGTTGCTGGGTGGGCGTGGCCATGGTCGGCGTGGCCTAGTCGGCCTCCTGCAACATGTCCCGGGGGTGGGGGGCCTTTTTGCCCTCCCCGGGTTCCGGAGGCTTTCCTCGCACCTCCAAGAAGGCGAAAACAGCCTCCCCAGGCTCTGGACGCCCTCTGGAGGCTGGAAACGGGCCTGTTTCCAGCCTTCCTGAACTTCCGGTAGGACCGTTTTTCACCCTCCCTGAGACTCCGCGTGCGCCCTGAACTCCAAAACAAGCTGCGTGGGGACTCCTGGGAGGGGAGGGGAGGGGTGGGTGGTATAGTGGTAAGTATCCCCGCCTGTCACACGGGAGACCGGGATTCGATTCCCCAATGGGGAGGCAGATGTCAGCGTTTCAACGCTGGCATAGAGAGCAGAGTAGAGCGAGAGATAAACTCTGACACTTTTGCCTGCCAAATCCCTTTGAAGCCGGGTTGTCGTGGAAATGAGGGGAGGGGGCACATTCCTGGGAAATGACGAGAAAAGGAGTCTGAAGAATGACTTGGAAGATAGCCAATGAGAAGCAGAGATTTGGGGATCAGAAAGGGAGGGATTGGGGGGCAAAAGGTCAGTCTTGTCCACGTGGAGTCATGATCCGGTGGCTGTGCTCAATTAAAGAGAGATTACCTTAAAGATTGGCAGTTTGGAAATTCATTTAATTTTGAGATAGCATCGCAGTCTGACACTGCCAAGCGTGGGATTTGGAGGTTCTCCGAATTGCACAGAGTCTTAGCTAGAGGGTCTCCTGAACCCCTATGAACCCCCAGCACCCCACCCTTGCCTCCCTCTGTTGTAGCCTCCAAGATGGCTTCACTTCAGAGTTGACACTCTGGTTCCACTCGGTCTTGCTCTTGTGGCCACTTAGTCTTCAGTGCTTCTGATACCCCAACAATGACGGGTTTGACCACTCTTGGCTCAACAGCAGTAACTGCGAGAGGGATTTTATTTTTATTTTTTTTAATTGGTTCGATTTATATACCGCCCTTCTCCGGAGACTCAGGGCGGCTTACAATGCGTTAAGCAACAGCCTTCATACTTTTTGTATATTTATACAAAGTCAGCTTATTGCCCCCACAATCCGGGTCCTCATTTTACCTACCTCGAAAGGATGGAAGGCTGAGTCAACCTTGAGCCTGGTGAGATTCGAACTTGCAGTAATTGCAGGCAGCTGGTGTTACTTAACAGTGCTTTAGTCTGCTGCGCCACCAAGGCTCATTTTGGAGTCCTAGTGGACAATGTAGGCTGGTGACCCCCAGGGGGAGAGCCTTCTCTGTGGGGGCACCCACCCTCTGGAACCAACTGCCCCCAGAGATAAGGAGAATCCAAGACCTCGGTGCCTTCCGCCGTGCCCTTAAAACTTTCTTTTTTCAGCAAGCCGGGCTGGCTTAACACTTTTAAATGTTTTTAACTGGTTTGTCATTGTTTTTTAATTACGGGGCCAAATTTATATATATCTTTTTAATAGTATTTTAATGTTTGTAGTTTATGTTTTTATTTGGCTGTACACCGCCCTGAGTCCTCAGGGAGAAGGGCGGTATATAAATTTGATATAAAATAAATAAATAAATAAAATAAAATCCCTTAATTATGAGCCCTCAGTTACCAAAAAAGCCAACACAGTTCTTGGCCGCATAAACAGAGGGATAGAATCAAGATCACGTGAAGGGTTAATACCGCTTTATAAGGCCTTGGTGAGACCACACTTGGAATCCTGCATCCAGTTTTGGTCGCCACGATGTAAAAAAGATGTGGAGACTCTAGAAAGAGTGTAGAGAAGAGCCACAAAGTTGATTAGGGGACTGGAGGCTAAAACATATGAAGATCGGTTGCAGAAACTGGGCATGGCTAGTTTAGCAACAGAAATTTGGAGCTCATTTGAAGTTGTGACACAAGGGTTGCTTGTATTTCTGTCTTCAGAAGCTTTGCCAAAAAGGGGGTCCCGACATCTTTATCTGCTGTCCGGAAAAGCTATTTTTGTACAAGTGCTGTCCGATTTAAGAGTGTACTTATCGCATCTCCGTCCACTTTAGAAACATCCGTGCCTTCTGAGATTAGGGTATTTGCTAGAAGTGCCTTTCCAGGTAACATCTCATGAGCATCCGGACTACGAAGTGAGAATGTTGGCTAATGCAGTTGTCAGTGTTCCAAGGAATACATCCCATTCCATAAGAACTCCGAGGCAGACATATTCCTCAAAGAACATTTTACTGGGATATATCAAATTGGCATTTTCTTGGTGAAAAACCGGCTCTAAGTTCCCGCCAGGTTTTACACCCAATTAAAAGTAAAGTTTTGTCACTTCCTCCAAGAGCAGGGGTGAAATCCAGCAGGTTCTAACAGGTTCTGGAGAACCGGTAGCGGAAATTTTGAGTAGTTTGGAGAACCCGCAAATACCACCTCTGGCTGGCCCCAGAGTGGAGTGGGAATGGAGATTTTGCAGTATCCTTCCCCTGCCAAGCCCGCCAAGCCACACCACGCCCACGAAGCCACGCCCACAGAACTGGTAGGGAAAAGTTTTGAATTTCACCCCGTCCCAGAGTCATCAATCACTTGGTCCAATCAGCATGTAGTCCAGTTGCTAGGTGACCTCAGTCTCCACCTCTCAAATACCTGCGCCCACGTCCTTGATTCCCAGGGAGAAGAACTTTATTTTGGCTACAGCACCCCAACTATCTCAACAACCCACCCCCTCCCTGGTCCCTTTGCTCCAGGCTGTGTCGGCCCTGAAGCTGTGAGAAGAAGAAACTAGAAAAACTACAAAAGAAAATGTCCACAGTTCAGCCAATTTTACGGTTGACACAAACAGGACTCCGAGGCAAGGAGATTCCTCAAATATTATTTTTATTGGACATATCATATTGGCACAGGCTGGTGAAAACTGACTCTAAATATTCCCACGGTTTACACCTAATTAAAAGTAAAAGTCCCCCCCCCTCACGCCAATCAGTCACATGGTCCAATCAAAATACCGTCTGGTTGCCTGGTAACATCACTCCTCCTCTCTCCGGCCATCGGTGGGGATGACCTTGGTTCCCAGGAGAAAGTATTTTGTTTTGACTACAAAACCCCAGCTAACTCTATTCCCCTATCCCTATCCCTCAGCTTCAGGGTCGCAACCCTGAAGCAACAAAATGGCTTCGGTCAGACCAGCTTCAGGGTTGACAGGAGTCTTGGGTTGCTTCCACACAGGTACAGTCAGTCCTTGACTTACAACTGTTCTTTTAGTGACGGTTTGAAGTTACAACTATCAAGCCTGCCACATCTCAAACCTCTAAATAAAAACGATCCTTGGCTCCGTTTGTTGAGAAAGGTATAGTTTATTAGAGATCAATTAGGTAGTCCTCGGCTTACAACATTTCCTTTAGTGACCGTTCAAAGTTACCACATCACTTTAAAAAGTGACGGATGACCGTTTTTCACAGTTACGACCTTTGTGGCTTCCCCATGCTCAAGTGATCAAAATTCAAACACTTAGCAAGTGGTTCATCCTTATGACGGTCGCAGTGTCCCGGGGGTCACCTGATCCCCTTTTGTGACTTCCTGACAAGCACAGTCAAAGGGGAAGCCAGATTCACTGAACAGCCGTGTCGCTAACTTATCCGCTGCAGGGATTCATTTAAGAACGGTGGCAAGAAAGGTCGTAAAATGGGGCAAAACTCACTTAACAAATGTCTCACGTAACAACAGAGATTTGGGGCTCCGTTGTGGTTTTAAGTTGAGGACTACCTGACTTGCAATAGTGCAAAGCCAGAACTGAAAATCGCGCGCCAAAATCCCTAAGTGTCAGGCCTGTCCCAGCTTGGATAGTCAGAAAAGAAAGACCCTTGAAGCCAAGTGGTTACAGCGTAGCAAAGCCAGATCTGAGAATTTCAGGGTGATCACAGGAAACCCGCCCCCACAAGTATGCTGCAATTGTCGTAGTCCCATGCGAAGCACCCAAATTTTGATCCCAATGACTATGGGGATGATGCCACGGTCGTAAGTGCGAGGAGCAGTCTTCGGCCTCTCTCCCCCCCCACCCGCCGTTGTAACTTCAGACACTCACCAAATAATGGGTTGCAAGATGAAAGAAATCTAGCCCCCTTGTATTCCAGCAGTTGAGCTAGAGGGCGTTCCCCCTAAAAACACAGCTAAGGTTCTAGTCCTCATGGAGATCAGCCAAGGGTGGCCTTCCGTTGGGAAGAAAAAGAACAAATGGGTTACCGGCAGGGGTAAAATGCTCCCGGTTCGGACTGGATCGCCCGATCCGGTAGCGATGGCGGCAGGCGGGAGAACCGGTAACAAAAATCCCTGTGCCCCCCCCCCCATTGCCCAGCTGAGCCGTGCAATCATCAGAGGCTTTTTATTTTTTACTTTTAAAAGCATTTTTTCTACAACTTCTTCCGCTGAAAAAATGCTTTTAAAAGTAAAAAAAAAAAAGCCTCTGATGATCGCGCGGCTCAGCTGGGATCGTCAGAGGCTTTTCAAACCATTTTTTTAACCATCTCTTCCGCTGAAGAGGTCGCAGAAAAAAATGCTTTCAAAGTCTCTCTGACGATCAGACAACTCAGCTGGGATCGTCAGAGAGGCTTTTAAAAAAATGCTTTGAAAAGCCTCTGACGATCTCAGCTGTTTTGCTGATCAGCAGAGGCTTTCAAAGCATTTTTTTGCATTTGCAGAAAAAATGCTTTGAAAAGTTTTTTTAAAAAAAAGTTGGCCACGCCCACCCAGTCACATTACCCTCACCACCAAGCCACGCCCACAGAACCGGTAGTAACAAATTTTACATTTCACCCCTGGTTACTGGGTGCCTTAAAATTGTGTTTTGGGACAGGACTGAGTTGACCATGTGGGGCAGCCTTACAGCCTTTCTCGTGTACGGGGGGGAGGGGTCAGTCCCATGTCTGAGCCTTAATAAAATTTGATTGCAGCCTCATTAAATCTTTGATCACCTGACCTCTTCCAATTAGATCCAGATGTGTTCTGGCCTTCCGTCAGCTCGCCCTCCCCTCCCCTTCCCGCCCCTGCCTAAGCACTGCAGACAGCTTCGGCTGTTCTCCGTCACTTGCTGGGAACTTAAATCAGGAAATCTATTTTTGTCCATTTCTCTGCCTTCCCCCCTTCTCCCCCCTCCCCCAAGTCTATTTTGGGAGCAGGACTTAAAAAGAAAAAGGGGGGAGGGTGTCTGGCTCCTTCTTTCCCAAAGGTTGGCCTTGGGGGTCCTGTTCAGTCTCCAGGGTGGGCTTTCTCAACCGGGGGTAATGTTAAGATGGGTGGACTTCAACTCCCAGAATTCCCCAGCCAGGATGAGGAATTAAACAGACTTTAAGAGGGGGGGAGCAATGTGGACTTTGCTGTCTTTGAAAGAGTGGCCTTTGTCTTTTAAATGCAGATGGACTGCTGTATCTTGTCCTGATGGGTTTGTACTCCTAGGTTATGCCATGCTTTTGTGAAGTGGCTGTTTTGTTTCCCCAATGTACAGATCTGCACAGGGCTCACTGCATTGTGCTGCATGTACCACGTTGCTCAGTTTGTGTCTGGGTGTTTTGTCCTTGGGGTGGACAAGCTTCTGCCTTCGTGTATTCTTGGGTTTGAAGTGTGCACGTATGTTGTGTCGGCTGAAGATCCTCCTGAGCTTTTCTGATATTCCTGCAACGTATCGAATGACAGTGTTGCTTGTCAGGACACGTAAAAGGGTGTCATGTTCTCCATGCCTTACAGGTAGTCCTCAACTTACAACCGTTCACTTAGTGACCATTCAAAGTTAGAACGGCAGGGGAAAAAAGTGGCTTATGATTATTTTTCACACTTATGGCTGTTGCAGCATCCCCACAGTCATGCGATCAAAATTCAGACGCTTGGCATCTGACTCATATTTATGACGGTCGTAGAGTCCCCGGTGATGTGATCCCCTTTTGTGCCCTTCTAAAAAACAAAGTTCATGGGGAAGCCAGACTCACTTAACAACCTTGTGACTAACTTAATGACTGCGGTGATACACTTTGGCAAGTGTTGTGGCCCCGCCCTCTGAGCCTATCTCATCGGAGGAAGAAAGCTCCGAACATGAGGGAGAGGAGTCAGCCAGGCCTCCCTCTCCAGGCCCCTCCCCTCTGGCACTGCCTCAGGTGCCGGCCGAGGAAGGGGAGATTGGCCAGGAGCCAGGTGTCTCTGATGAGGGCGAGGAAGGAGAGCCATCGTTCCTGGATGCACGCCAACGAAGGCGTGATAAACGGTTGCAGCAGTTAAGGAGGCGTGCTAGGGATTATAGCTGAGTCACTGGACCACACCCCAGAGACTATATAAGAGAGGGTGGTGGCTGGTAAAACTCCGTGACGAACAAAAACTAACTTTGGCTAGTCACTTGAACAACGTCTGAAGCTGTTGAAAGGGATATTGTTTTGCTGGACTATTTGCAATGCGTATGTAATTTTATGTTATCTGTTGCAGTAAAACTCTTGGCAGACGGTGCTTATATTGTTGCCAAGTTTGAGATAACGATCTGTGTGCGTGCCAAGTACTTTCTTAACCCTCGGCTGGCTGTGTTTGTGTGTGTGTGTGTAGACGGGGACAGATCAGCAAGAACGGTCGTACAATGGGGCAAAATTCACCTAACCACGGCCTTGTTGAGTAACAAGAATTGTGGGCCAATTGTGGTCATAAGTTGAGGGCTACCTGCATTTGAGAAAATCAGCCAGAACATCCCCAAATGTTTAGGCAGGACCCTTGTAACGGATAATATACACGTTTGTCAGCCTGCAGGGTCCCACCTGTGCCCAACCACTGACTCTGAGACGTTGATGCTGGACCCCTTGCTAAAATAAGAGGAGGACACCCACCATCCTCTTTTAACGACCCCATAACCCCTTGCGGGGTGGAGTTTTGTTTGTTTTGTTTGTTTTGTTTTTATTAAATTTATATACCGCCCCACTCCCGAAGGACTCAGGGCGGTGAACAGGCACAAAATAAAATACATAGATACAAAAGTTAAAAGACATAATTAAAACCAGATTAAATAATTTAGCCCGAGACAATTAAAAATCCCAATAATTTAAAACAGATTAAAATTTCGATTTAAAAGAATTTTAAAACAGGGGAGAAAATTAGGCCAGGTCGGCTTGCTGGAATAGGAAGGTCTTAAGAGCATGGCGGAAAGTGCGCAGATCCGGGATCCTCCGTATCTCTGTGGGGAGCTCGTTCCAGATAGTGGGTGCCCCCACAGAGAAGGCCCTCCCCCTGGGGGCCGCCAGTTGACATTGTTTGGCTGACGGCACCTGGAGGAGCCCCTCTCTATGAGAGCGTACCGGCCGGTGGGAGGCTATTGGTGGTAGTAGGCGGTCCTGTAAATAACCAGGTCCTAAGCCATGGAGCGCTTTAAAGGTGGTGACCAAGACCTTGAAGCGCACCTGGAAGACCACTGGGAGCCAGTGCAGCTCGCGCAGGAGAAGTGTCACACGGGAGCGCCATGTCACTCCCATAACCACCCGCGCGGCCGCACTCTGTGCCAATTGGAGCCTCCGGGTGCTCCTCAAGGGGAGCCCCATGTAGAGTCTGGGCAACTGAATGGAGCTAGCAGTGTGTTTACTGGCCGGATGCCTTTCCTGTCGCCAATGCGGAGTTTTGTTCAGCAGATATATTCTCATTGTGCCCAGAGAGAGAAATATCTGCCTCTACCTAAGATTGAATTCACAACCTCCTGATTGTGGGGTGAGAGGCTCCACCTCTAGTCCATCACACCACACAGGAGGACACCCACCACCAAATTCCCCCAAATTCCTGCAAACTGCCCACCCCTGCAGCCTCGGACCGGCGGCTAAAATCAACGATGATGGCCAGAACGTGGGAAAGGCAGTCCGCGCCGGAGGCCAGGAAATTAAGAAAAGATGTTTTCCCTGCCCTGACAATGCCTCGCTTGTCCTTCAAGACCCCCGTCCTTCTTTGCAGATGGCTGGGCTGGGTGGGTGGGATCTCTCCTTGGGTCTGTCGGGTTTCAAAGGCAGGAAATCTCAGTGGGTCACCCCGTTGACCGGATCCCGTGGGGAGGGTGGAGATGAAGAGTTGGAAACCCCTTCGAGAGGCGCTTTCCCGAGTTAAAAAACATGGTCATTCCCGAAGGGGTTGCAGGGAGATTGTCCAGCTGCAAAATGGGGGAGACTGAGGGGTGTCCCCCCACTCCCCTTTAGTGTAGTGGGGGGTAGGAAATGTCATTTTTTCGGGTGGTGTAAAGTCTACATCAATATGTTTACCGTTCTGAAAATTGTTTTTTCATCCACCCAATTTATCTTCTTTCGCTTCTCTTCCTCCTATTTTTCTTCCTCTTCTTCTCCCTCTCTTTTTCATCTTTTCCTCTTCTGTTTGTCTTCTTCTCCTTCTCTTCCTCTTCTTCTGCCTCTTTTTTCCTCTCCTTCTTTTCTTCCTCTTCTTGTCCCTCTCCTATTTCCTCTTCTCTCCATCTTCCCTTTCACTTTTTTCTCCTCTTCTTTTTCTCTGTTTTCTTCTCCTTCTCTTCTCCTCTTCATCTTTTCCTCCTCCTCTTTTACTTCTTCCTCTTTTCTCCTTCACTTCCTCTCTCCTCCCTTTCCCTCTTCCAGTCCTCTCTCTCTTCCACCTTTTTCTCCTCTTCTCTTTCTCTCCCTTTTCTTCTCCTTCTCCTTCTCATCCTCTTCTTCTCTTCCTCTTCCTCTCTTCACCTCTACATCCCTCTCTTTTTCTCTTTCTCTTTTTCTCCTCCACTTCCTCTCTTCTCCCTTTCCCTCTTCTTCCTCTCCCTCTTTTCCTCCAATCCTCTCCCTCTTCTTTCCTTGTCTTCCTTTTCCTCTTCTTCCTCCTTTCTCTTCCTCTTCTACCTCTTCCTCTCTTTCCTCCTCTCCTCCTCTTCCTTTCTTCTCCCCCTCTTCCCTCTTCCCTCCTCCTCTCCTTCTTCTCTCTTCCTCTTTTCTGATGCTTTCCTTACTCATTTTAAATTTTTCTTTTGCTGCCCAGAACTTGCACGTTGAGTGGGTGTCTGTGCAAATCAAATAAAAACAAAACTAATTTCCACTATTTTAAAATCGCTGAAAGCCCTCAATGACAGAAACCACATTACAGAATAACAGAATTACTGAGTTGGAAGGGACCTTGGAGGTCTTCTAGTCCAACCCCCTGTTCAGGCAGGAAACCCTATACCATTTCAGACAAGTGGTTGTCCAGTCTCTTCTTAAAAGCTGCCAGTGATGGAGCACCCAAAACTTCTGGAAGGAAGCTGTTCCACTGATTCAAGGGGCACCTAGAAGATCCTCTTTCTTAGGGCCTCAAATCCCCTCCCCCAACTCTTAACCCCACTGACCGACAACAAGCCAACATTTGTCCAGAAACAGAGAACTGCCCAGCATTGGTAAAAATAGCTTCTCCAGGAAGCAAATTTGCTTACCAAACTCTGGCAGCCCACAGACTGTGGCGGGAGACGTATGCGAAGCCCCCTTTGCACCCTCCCTCGGGGGGGGTGTCTTTCCTACTCATCCAAGGGACCCCCATTTCTGGTTTGGCACTGACCACCATTCTTCTTTCTTCCCTAGATTACCGCACGGGACCCTGCTTCAGCCAGGGTGAACAAACAGATGTGCCAAGGCCAGCTGAGTGGGATCGTGTGCACCAAAACCATGTGCTGTGCCACCATCGGCCGCGCCTGGGGCCACCCCTGCGAGATGTGTCCGGCCCAGCCGCACCCTTGTCGCCGCGGATTCATTCCCAACATCCGTACCGGAGCCTGCCAAGGTCTGTGGTGTGTTTGTGTGTGAGCCAGCTGTGGTTTTCCACAGTCCAAAAAATCAAGATGGCGGCCACAAATGGTGCATCCTAAGCCTTACAACCGGTGGCTTAGCGACCATTTGAAGTCACAGCGGATTTATCGTGGAGGTACATAGAACCCGGATTCAAAGTTCTGATGGTCGCAGACCCCTTAACCCCCCCCCCCACCCACCCCACCCCACGGTCATGTGACTGAACTTCCAACCACATTTTTTTTTTAAATTTGATTTATATGCCGCCCTTCTCCGGAGACTCAGGGCGGCTTACAAGGCGTTAAGCAATAGCCTTCATCCTTTTGAATATTTATACAAAGTCAGCTTATTGCCCCCACAAACCGGGTCCTCATTTTACCCACCTTAGAAAGGATGGAAGGCTGAGTCGACCTTGAGCCTGGTGAGATTTGAACTCGCAGTAATTGCAGGCAGCAGATGTAAGTGGATATTAATTAGTCTGCTGAGCCACCAGAGCTCCTGGTTTTATAGCCATTTGCAGCATCCTGCAGTCAAATGTCCACATTTTATGATGTTTTGACCAGAATATCTGCCCTTATTTCTAAATTTTGGCAAAACTGCCCCCCTGGAGAACCACTGGTTCGCTGAGTGACCGTGGCATTCACTTAAAAAGTTGTAAAATCAGACTGGTCACACCATTGATTATGACCATCACAACTTGCGAGCATGATGGGCAGGCTCCATGACAGTCGTAAGTCAAGGAACACCTGTATTTATTTATTTATTTATTTATTTATTTATTTATTTATTTATTTATTTATTTATTTATTTTTAAATTTATATACCGCCCTTCTCCCTGAGGACTCAGGGCGGTGTACAGCCAGAATTAAAAAACATGGAATACAAATATTAAAAAAAACAATTAAAATATATATATAAATTTGGCCCAAAATTAAAAATACAAACCAATTAAAACATTTAAAATGTCTTCTTAAGCCAGCCCGGCTTGCTGGAAAAAGTGGGTTTTAAGGGCACGACGGAAGGCACTGAGGTCTTGGATTCTCCTTATCTCTGGGGGGAGCTGATTCCAGAGGGTAGGTGCCCCCACAGAGAAGGCCCTCCCCCTGGGGGTCACCAGCCTACATTGAGATCACCCTGTATCACCCATGAATAGCAATAGCTATCACACTTAAGACTTATATACCACTTCACAGTGCTTTACGGCCCGCTCTAAGCAGTTTACAGAGTCAGCCTATTGCCCCCAGCAATCTGGGTCCTCATTTAGTGACCTTGGAAGGATGGAAGGCTGAATCAACCTTGAGCTGGTCAGGATTGAACTCCTAACAGTGAGCAGTGAGTTAGCCTGCATTCCAAACACTGCATCACCACGACTCTTACAAGAAAAAGAAAGGAAGGTAGACAAAGAAAAAGAAAGAAAGAGGGAAAGAAAGAAAGAGGGAAAGGAAGGAAGGAAGGAAGAAAAGGAGGAGGGAGGGAGAAGGAAGAGGGAGCAAAAAAGAGAAGAGAAATGAGAAATGGAGGAGCAGGATAGAGAGAAAAAATAGAGAAAAAAGGGAAGGTAGGAAAAGAAAAAAAGAAACAAAGAAAGCAAGAGGAAGGGAAAGAGAGAGGGAGGGAGAGAAAGAGAGAGAAAGGAAGGAAGGAAGGAAGAAGGAAGGAAGGAAAGAAAGAAAGAAAGAAAGAAAGAAAGAAAGAAAGAAAGAAAGAAAGAAAGAAAGAAAGAAAGAGGAGGGAGGGAGAGAAAGAGAGAGAAAGGAAGGAAGGAAGGAAGGAAGGAAGAAGAAGGAAGGAAGGAAGGAAAGAAAGAAAGAAAGAAAGAAAGAAAGAAAGAAAGAAAGAAAGAAAGAAAGAAAGAAAGAGGAGGGAGGGAGGGAGGGACCGAGGGAGAGAGGAGAGGAAGGAAGAGGGAGAGAAAAAGAAGGAAAATGAGAAATGGAGGACAAGGAGAGAAAGAAAAAAATGGAGAAAAAGAAGGGAAGGCAGTAGAAACTAGAGGGAAGGAAAGAAAAGAAAGATAGAAAGAAAAGGGCACGAAGGAAGGAGAGGGGGCGGGAAAGAGAGAGAGAGAGAGAATAGCAATAGTCCTTAGACTTATATACCGCTTCACGGTGCTTTTACAGCCCTCTCTAAGCGGTTTACAGAGTCAGCCTATGGCCCCTTCCTTCCTTCCTTCCTTCCTTCCTTCCTTCCTTCCTTCCTTCCTTCCTTCCTTCCTTTCTTCCTTCCCACTTACCTCTTAGACTTATATACCGCTTCACGGTGCTTTTACAGCCCTCTCTAAGCGGTTTACAGAGTTAGCCTCTTGCTCCCCTCAACAATCTGGGTCTTCGTTTTTACTAATTTTGGAAGGACGGAAGGCTGAGTCAACCGTGAGCCGGTCAAGGCTCGAACTCCTGGCTGTGTGGGCAGAGTTTTTGCCAGCAATGCCGCATTCTGACCACTGCGCCACTACGGTTCTGAACATGTGACGCCCCTCCCCTGTCGTGGCTCCCCTCTTGCCTTTTTGGCTTAAACTTTGTGGACCCCAGCTGTGAGGATGGAAAAAAACCTCCGTCTCTGGGTTAAAAAAAAGGAGAGAGAGAGAGATTTAGGGGTCAGAAGCAGCTTCAAAAAAGCAGGAAACTTTTGAACACTTCTTCGAGTGGTGTAGAGCAGTGGTGGGTTTCAAAAAATTTTACTACCGGTTCTGTGGGTGTGGCTTGGTGGGTGTGGCAGGGGAAGGTTACTGCAAAATCCCCATTTCCTCCCCACTCAGGGGAAGGTTACTGCAAAATCCCCATTTCCTCCCGATCAGCTGGGACTCGGGAGGCAGAGAATAGATGGGGACGAGGCCAGTCAGAATTTTTACTACCGGTTCTCCGAACTACTCAAAATTTCCGCTACCGGTTCTCCAGAACTGGTCAGAACCTGCTGAATAGCACCTCTGGTATAGAGCCAGCTGAATTTTCCTGTTGAATTGCAGCCTGTCTGATCCATCTTTGAACCTGCCTTATGCCACGTCAGATCATCTGGCCAGCTCAGACCGGAGTTTCTTGCCCATACAGGTAGTCCTTGATTCACAACAGATCATTGAGTGACCGTTCCAAGTTACGACGGCCCTCAAAAAAAGTGACTTATGGCCGTTTTTCACACTTAATTTAATTAATTTAATTTAATATTTAAATTTATATACCGCCTGAAGGACTCAGGGCAGTGAACAGCCAGAAGTAAAAAAAACATCAAATACAAAATTTAAAAACAATTTAAAAATAAATTAAACATTTTGGCC
The DNA here is from genome assembly GCF_029215685.1 of Pituophis catenifer annectens. Lineage (NCBI taxonomy): Eukaryota > Metazoa > Chordata > Lepidosauria > Squamata > Colubridae > Pituophis > Pituophis catenifer. Next base: position 353,784,846 of record NW_027256881.1, on the reverse strand, counting down.
CGACAGTTAAAATCCCCCATTAAAAATCCAAATTAAAATACACAATTGGAGAGATTAGGCCAGCCCGATTTACAACCACTGCAGCCTCCCCACAGTCAGCTGATCAGAATCCAGACGTTTGGCAACTGGCTCATATTTACGACCGTTGCCGTGTGCCGGGGGAGTCACGCGATCCCTTTTTTGCGACCGTCTGACCAGCAAGGTTCACGGGAAGGCCAGATTCGTTTAACAACCGTGTTCCTAACTTAAGAACTACAATAATCCGTTTAATAACAATGGCAAGAAAAATCGTAAAATAGGGCAGAATTCGCTTTATAACTGTCTTGCTTAGCAGTGGAAGTTTGGGGGCTTAACTATGGTCGTAAATTGAGGATTATATGTAGCTCAGGGTTGAAATGTTTGGAAGGGGTTGAAGTGTCTATGGAGATTCTCTGCCATCCAGGTCACAGTTGTCCCAAAGGTGCTTTTTCAGGAGACAACTAGACTTTCTGATCTTTCTTTGAAGATGTTTCGCTTCTCATTCAAGAAGCTTCTTCAGCTCCGACCGGATGGTGAGGAATGGAAGGATTTCTACTCCTTGCAGACAAAGCTGGTCATTTGCATCCTTTTTAGAGAGTCATTGAGGCTACCTGGAGGATTACCTGTGTCCTCAGGGTCACCAGAGTGGTGCAACTGGGTGTGGGGCCTTCTTGGAACTGCTGAAAGGACCGTATTGTAGACTGCAGGTAGATAATGTTGTATCCCTCCCCCTCTGTATGGGATGAAAAAAGATCGGAAAGAAAAATCACCAAAGGACATCAAGGAAGCCCTCAGAACATGTGGCTATCCCAAGTGGGCCTTCATCAAATCTCAAAAAAGACTCTACAAGAGCTCCTCCATAACAGACAACGAAGAGGGCAATAAACGAAGCAATGTTGTCATTCCGTACATTGCAGGAATATTGGGAAAAGCTCAGGAGGATCTTCAGCCAACACGACGTATGTGCACACTTCAAACCCAAGAATACACGAAGGCAGAAGGTTGTCCACCCCAAGGATAAAACACCCAGACAGAAACTGAGCAACGTGGTAGATGCAGTACAATGCAGTGAGCCCTGTGCAGATCTGTATATTGGGGAAACAAAACAGCCACTTCACAAACGCGTGGCGCAACCTAGGAGAACAAACCCATCAGGACAAGATCCAGCAGTCCATCTGCATTTAAAAGACAATGGCCGCTCTTTTGAAGATGGCAAAGTCCACGTTTTGGACAGAGAGGACCACTGGTTTAAAAGAGGGGTCAAAGAGGCCATCTATGTCAAAATTGAATGGCCCTCTCTCAAGAGAGGGGGAGGGATATGACATCTCCTATCTCCAGTCTACAGCACAGTCTTTTCAGCAGTTCCAAGAATGGCTCCACAGCTATTTGTACTACTCAGGTGACCCTGAGAACACAGACAAACCCCCAAGTGGCCTCAACGGCTCTCTAAAAAGGATGCAAATGACCAGCTTTGTCTGCAAGGAGTAGAAATCCTTCCATTCTCCACCATCCAGTCGGAGCTGAAGAAGCTTCTTGGATGAGAAGCAAAACATCTTCAAAGAAAAACCAAAAGAAGTCTAGCTGCCTCTTGAAAAAGCACGTTTCGGACAAGGGGTGGAAGTGTTTCTGGACGGCGTCCCTCTCAGGCCCTTTTCTCTACAGGGGAGGTGGGCTTACTTGGTGCTGGGGGTCCTTGCTCTCTCTCCGCAGATGTGGATGAGTGCCAAGCCATCCCCGGATTGTGCCAAGGGGGCAACTGTCTCAACACCGTGGGCTCCTACGAATGCAAGTGCCCGGCGGGTCACAAGCAGAGCGAGACCAACCACAAGTGCGAAGGTGAGAGGCTCAGGTGGGCGTGGGGTGGGGTGGGGTGGGAGAAGTGAAATCAAACGGGGGTCTCCGTGGAGAGCATTTTGCCCAAGATCATATGGGTTGGAAACATGCAGAAGAGACCTTCATCCTGCAGTGGATAAACAATGGCTAAAATGATGACGATAATAGATAGATAGACACAGCGGTCCAGGAACCGTCTGTCCGAAGTTGGGTAAAGCATAAAACACACACGGAACTGGCTAGATAGATAGACAGATAGATAGATAGACAGACAGACAGACAGACAGACAGACAGACAGACAGACAGACAGACAGACAGACAGATAGATAGATAGATAGATAGATAGCTGATAGGTGGATGGATGGATGGGTGGATAGATAGACAGACAGATGGATAGCTGATAGTAGATAGATGATAGATGATAGATAGATAGATAGATAGATAGATAGATAGATAGATAGATAGATAGATAGATAGATGATAGATAGATAGATGATGGATGGACAGATAGACGGATAGCTGATAGTAGATAGATGATAGATAGATAGACAGACAGACAGACAGACAGATAGCTGATAGGTAGATGGATGGATGGATAGATGGATAGATAGATAGACAGACAGACAGACAGACAGATAGATAGCTGATAGGTGGATGGATGGATAGGTGGATAGATAGATGATAGATAGATAGATAGATAGATAGATAGATAGATAGATAGATAGATAGATAGATAGACAGACAGACAGATAGCTGATAGGTAGATGGATGGATGGATGGATGGATGGATGGATGGATGGATGGATGGATAGACAGACAGACAGACAGACAGAAAGCTGATAGGTAGAATGGATGGATGGATAGATAGATAGACAGACAGACAGACAGATAGATTGATAGGTGGATGGATGGATAGATAGATAGATAGATAGATAGATAGATAGATAGATAGATAGACAGACAGACAGATAGATAGCTGATAGATGGATGGATGGATGGATAGATAGCCAGACAGACAGATAGATATATGATGGATGGATGGATGGATGGATGGATGGATGGACAGACAGACAGATGGATAGCTGATAGTAGATAGATGATAGATAGATAGATAGATAGATAGATAGATAGATAGATAGATAGATAGATAGATAGACAGATAGCTGATAAGTTGGATAGATGATAATTAGATAGATAGATAGATAGATAGATAGATAGATAGATGATAGACAGATAGATAGATACATGATAGATAGAAATAGATATATTTAGATATAGATATAACTATATAGATATATTGGCTGATGCATTATTTAGACTAAATTGGAATGTCAGTGATGGCATAACCCCCGCAGATGCTCTACGCTCAATAAAATACATTCCTTCTCTCCTGCCTGCAGGTTCTTAGCCTCCGCTCTCCAAGGCGGATCGTCCCTGAGGGGGAAGGTCTTTCCGGGGGGAGAGGTTGTGGGGGGGGGGGATGACTTACTTTAATGAGTCAGAAGTGTCGCCAGCCACCACCGATTAACTGCCTGCTCCCCCTCCCCAGATACGGACGAGTGCAGCACCACGCCCGGCGTGTGCAACGGGGGCGAGTGTACGAACACGGTCGGCAGCTACGTCTGCGCCTGCCCACGAGGGTTCATGACCAGCCCAGATGGATCCCGTTGTGTGGGTAAGTGCAATACTAATACGGTCTGAGTGGGGCCCGCTTTTCCAAGTGGCAAGGAGTCCCAGCGGCACAAAGGGTAGGGAGTCCTTTCCCTTACACCCGCTTGAAGTTACCGCGGCCCTGAAAAAAAAGTGACTTAGGTTCGTTTCTCACACATACGACCGCTGCGGCATTCCCGTGGCCACGTAACTGAAATTCGGACACTTGGCAACCGACTCACAGTTATGACGGTTGCGGTGTCCAGGGGTATGCGGGTGTGTGTCAGATCCCTTTTTGCGACCTTCTGATGAGCAACGTCGATGAGGAAGCCGGATTCACTTAACAACCGGGTTACTAAGCTAAAAACTGCAGGGATTCACTTAACATCTCTGGCAAGGAAGGTCGTAAAAACGGGGCAAAACTCAACTTAACGACGGTCTCCCTTAGCAACGGAGGTTGTGGTTGTAAGTCGAGAATTACCTATACGCTCTTGGCAGGCAGGCCTCGCTATGAGTATGATGGTTGCTAGCCAGAAGATTTTTGCTTGGTTTCTTGGCCTGGGGTCGGGTGGGGGGGGGGCACTGCTCATGGTCAGCCAATGCCTTGGTCGCTTCCTGAGTGGATTGCTGCAATCCACTCTATGTGGGGCTGCCCTAGGAAGCCAACCGGTAGCTTCAGCTGGCCCAGAACGTCCTGGTAGGAGCAGCTGGGAACGCCTGTCAGCTTACCCATCTAACACCTTTGTCATACCATACAGGTAGTCTCGTTTAATGACTGTCCTGTTTAGTCACCATTCAAGCTTGCTTGCTTGCTTGCTTCCTTCCTCCCTCTTTCACTTTTTCCTTCCTTCCGTTCTTCCTCCCTCTCTCCTCCCTCTTTCACTTTTTCCTTCTTTCCTCCCTCCCTCCCTCTCTCCTCCCTCTTTCACTTTTTCCTTCTTTCCTCCCTCCCTCCCTCCCTCTTTCCTCTCACTTTGTCCTTCCTTCCTTCCCTTTCCTTCCATCATCCCTCCCTCCCTCTTTCCTCTCACTTTTTCCTTCCTTCCATTCTTCCTCCCTCTCTCCTCTCTCCTCCCTCTTTCACTTTTTCCTTCTTTCCTCCCTCCCTCCCTCTTTCCTCTCACTTTGTCCTTCCTTCCTTCCTTCCCTTTCCTTCCATCCTCCCTCCCTCCCTCTTTCCTCTCACTTTATCCTTCTCTCCGTTCTTCCTCCCTCTCTCCTCCCTCTTTCACTTTCCCTTCTTTCCTCCCTCCCTCTTTCCTCTCACTTTGTCCTTCCTTCATTCCTTCCTTCCCTTTCCTTCCATCTTCCCTCCCTCCCTCTTACCTCTCACTTTTTCCTTCCTTCCGTTCTTCCTCCCTCTCTCCTCCCTCTTTCACTTTTTCCTTCCTTCCTCCCTCCCTCCCTCTTTCCTCTCACTTTATCCTTCCCTCTGTTCTTCCTCCCTCTCTCCTCTCTCCTCCCTCTTTCACTTTTTCCTTCTTTCCTTCCATCCGTCCTTCCTTCCTTCCTTCCTTCCTTCCTTCCTTTCCCCTTCCTTCCTTCCGTGGACATTTGCAAAAATAGACAAGGCAACCATTGAACTGTGATGGTATAAGATCTCCTGCCTTGTGCAGGGGGTTGGACTAGAAGACCTCTGAGGTCCCTTCCAGCCCTAGGACTTTAGGTTTTCTTTGCTCTATTTCCAAAATGCAGCCCTGAGCTTGGAGAAACAGCCATCCCTGCAGCAGGGAGTTAACTCTCTGGGGTTAACAGCTATTTTCTCTATTGAATTCTCACATTTTTGCCAGCCAAAGTGCTCCTAAAGAAAAGAAGGACTGGGGTGACATGAGGGCAATCTTCCAATATCTCAGGGGCTGCCCCAAAGAAAAGGGAGTCAAGCTATTCTCCAAAGCACCTGAAGGTAGGACAAGAAGCAATGGGTGGAAATCGATCAAGGAGAGAAGCAACCTAGAACTAAGGAGAAATTTTCCTGACAGTGAGAACAATTAATCAGTGGAACTGCTTGCCACCAGAAGTTGTGAGTGCTCCAACACTGGAAGTTTTTAAGAAGATGTTGGATAATCCTTTGTCTGAAGTGGTGTAGGGTTTCCTGCCTAAGCAGGGGGTTGGACTAGAAGACCTCCAGAGTCCTTTCCAACTCTGTTATTCTGTTCAGTTCGGTTCTAATATTGCAGAAGGCGCCAGGTTTTTTGGGGAGAGGGGGAGAGTGCCTCAGTTAATCCTTTGCAAATGAAGCTTCTGGGGGAAAATCTGGAATGCAGGCTTGGCTCAATGCCTTCTCTGTCTCCCGCCCCCTTGTCCTAACCAGAAAATTCCTTTTCTAATGACTTCCTCGCTTGCTTTGTAAATTTTCTGGCTGGGCTGCCAGGAATCGCTTCCCGCCTTTTCCTTGCAGCTGCTCCCAAGGACCATAAGCCACTCTAAAATCCAGTGCCTTATGGGTCTGGATCCCAACGTGGAGACCCTCCCTCTTCCCTCCCGCAACCAGCCAGAGGTGAACAAAGTACCCAACTGAGATTGAGCAAAATATCTTTTTTGAGAGGGAGACAGAAGCCAACATCTGCCAAAGTTCGAGTCTTTGCAGGCTGCTTAAAACCATAAATTTATTTAGTTAGTGCATGGCGTAACAGGCATGGATTTACAACAGACATTACCATTTCGCCTAGATTAAAAACACAGTAAAATATGAATTAACAGGTTAAAAGGATCTATGTTCGGATACCAATGTCTAGGCCAGTGATGGCTAACCTTTTTGCCATCGCGGGCCAAAAGCGGGGGGAGTGGGGGGGTGTTGCGTGCATGCGTGCCCACACCCATCATTCTATGCACCCCACCCTCCCGCGCGTGCATGGGTGACCCCCCCCGCGCTCCCCACCGCTTTGGCACGCGATGGCACAGTGGGCCCGGTAGGCCCATTTTTCACCCTCCCCAGGCTCCAGAGCCTTTCTAGGAGTCTGAGGAGGGCAAAAACAGCCTTCCCCACCTCCCCCACCCCCGGACGCCTTCCAGAGGCAGGAAACACTCTGTTTCCCTACTTCCGGTGGGCCCAGAAGGCTCGAAAATCAGCTGGCCGGTGCCCACCAGCTGATTTTCCCTGGACTGGTACAGGCCCTCAGCCAGTTGTGTTGTAGTCTACAATTTGTCGTGAGACCCTGCAGCCACCCTGAGGGGTGGATGCTGTACCCCACTTTCTCAATGAATTCCAGCAGATGCCAAGTGAGGGGCTCATTAAAGGCTTGTCAGAAGTAAAAGAAGGGAAGGCAAAGTGGGCTGGTTTGATCCTGATTAAAATAAGACCTGTTTTTATACAAGGCTCCGCTAACTCTTTAGAGTGAGAGGAAAAAAAGAAAGAGGGAAAACGGGAGAAAAAGAGAGAGACAGAGAAACAGAAGGAGAGAAAGAGAGAGAAAGAAAGAGAGACATAAAGAGAGACAAAAAGACAGAGAAAGAGAAAGAACGAGAGAAGAGACAGAGAGACAGAAGGAAGGAAAGGAGGAGAAGGAAAGAGAAAGAAAGAAAGAAAGAAAGAAAGAAAGAAAGAAAGAAAGAAAGAAAGAAAGAAAGAAAGAGAGAGAGAGAGAAAGAGAGACAGACAGACAGGCAGACAGACAGACAAACAGAGAGACCAAAAGAGAAAGAGACAGAAAAGATAGGAGAGAAAGGGGGGGGGGGGCGAGAGAGAGACAAAAAGAGAGAGAAAGAGAAAGGAGACAGAGACAGAAGGAGAGAAAAGAGAGAGAGAGAGAGAGAAAGACAGAGACAGACAGAAAGAGAGAGAGAGAAAGAGAGAGAAGAGAGAGAACGAGAGAGAGAGAGAGAGAGAGAGAGAGAGAGAGAGATAAAAAAGAGAGAAAGAAAAAGAGAAAGAGAGAGAATGAGACAGACAGAGAGAGACAGAGAAAGAGAGAGAGACTGAAAGAGAGACCAAAAGAGAAAGAGACAGAAGAGATAGAAGGAGAGAAAGGGGGAGAGAGAGAGAGACAAAAAGAGAGAGAAAGAGAAAGGAGACAGACAGAAAGAAAGAGAACAAGAGAGAGAGAGAGAGAGAGAGATAAAAAGAGAAAGGAAAATAGAAAGAGAGAGAGAAAGAGTAAAAGAGAGAGAAAAAGAAAAAAAGAAAAATTTCTACTCTGAATGGGAATGAAGAATGAGCACAGCTACTAGAAAAACCCAGCACACATGTTGCTGTTCAGCCCCGTTGGGGGAAAAACCTTTGCCAGCCTTGTTTGCAAAAGAGAAGCTGCCCCGAGTTCAAATCTTACGGGCAGGCTGGAAAGGGCCAGAGGTGAAGACTGGGAAAGGATCCCTCTTTCTTTCTTTCTTTCTTTCTCTCTCCCTCTCTCTCCTTCTCTGTTTCCCTTTCCCAATTTCTTTCTCTCTCATGCTCTCTTTCTCTGTCTCGCTTTGTCTGAGCAAAGGAGCAGAGCGAGGAAGAATTACGATCTCGGAGCAAGGATGGGGTGGGGGCAGATCGTTTAAGCATCTGGATCCTGAAAATCTTTTCCCGGCTGCCAAAACGTTTAGCAACACCAGGCAGATTTAATTAGGCTAGCCAGGTTTTAAAAAATAACCAAACGCCTCCCCCAGGAGGCCTTGGCGTGGCCAGCCAGACTACGTCATGCCACCGGCCGTTTCCCTGGAGCGAACATGTGCCATAAATGTGCCGTCACTCGCTGTGATGGACAATATTTTTTCTGGCCAAACTTGAAAAACTTTCTTCGAGTTACGTTTCTCCTCCTGAAAGGGTCTTTTGTTCCCTCGGATAGCGGAGCACCTGGGGGGAACCTCCGAGCATCCTTTAACTTTGCCGGGCTAAAGATATTTTTGTGGTCCTGATTAGGAGCCGGAGGCCTCCTGGGAATAGTTTGAAATAGTCAATTTTTCCAACAGGAGCGGAGCCTTTGCTGATAGACCTCGGGTGATTTTCGCCCATTACATGTAAGAAATCATATAAAGGAACTATTTAAATGTGGAGAAACAGCTGCTGGGAGCTTATACCCCACTCTACCTGTTTCTTAATAGACTAGACTAGACTAGACTAGACTAGACTAGACTAGACTAGAATAGAATAGAATAGAATAGAATAGAATAGAATAGAATAGAATAGAATAGAATAGAATAGAATAGAATAGAATAGAATAGAATAACAGAGTTGGAAGGGACCTTGGAGGACTTCTAGTCCAGCCCCCTACTTAGGCAGGAAACCCTACACCACTTCAGACAAATGGTTATCCAGCCTGTTCTTAAAATCTTCCAGTGTTGGAGCATTCACAACTTCTAGTGGCAAGTTGTTCCACTGATTCATTGTTCTCACTGTCAGGAAATTTCTCCTTAGTTCTAAGTTGCTTCTCTCCTTGATCAGTTTCCACCCGTTGCTTCTTGTCCTTTTTATAGCGTGGTGACCAAAACTGGATGCAGGACTCTGGGTGTGGTCTTACTAAGGCTTTATAGAGTGGTCTTAGTACCTCCCTTGATCTTGATTGTATCCCTCTGATAATGCAATTTAGGATTGCACTGGCTTTTCTGGCTGCCACTGCACACGGCTGGCTCCTATTTAGCTGGTTGTCCACAAAGACTCCCAGATCCCTCTCACAGTCACTGCTATTAAGCCCAGTTTCCCCCAGTCTCTATGTGTGCTTTTGTTTTTTCTTGCCTAAGTGTAAGACTTGACTTTTCTCTACGTTGAATTCCATTTTGTTAGGTAGGGCCCAGGATTGTTTTTTTTTTTTTTTAATTTGATTTATATGCCGCCCTTCTCCGGAGACTCAAGGTGGCTTACAAGGCGTTAAGCAATAGCCTTCATCCTTTTGTATATTTATACAAAGTCAGCTTATTGCCCCCACAAACTGGGTCCTCATTTCACCTACCTTAGAAAGGATGGAAGGCTGAGTCAACCTTGAGCCTGGCGAGATTCGAACCTGCAGTAATTGCGGGCAGCTGGTCTTAATAACAGGGTGCATTAAACCACTGTACTACCAAGGCTCCAAGGATTCAATTCTGCCAAGATCCATCTGGATCTTGAGCCTATCTTCTAGGGTGTTAACTATTCGGGGATCTTCCCCATAGACTATTTTGGGGGGGGAAAAACCACAAAGCCTTTATTTATTTTATTTTATTTTATTTTATTTTATTTTATTTTATTTTATTTTATTATTTCATTTCATTATTTTGTTTTGTTTTATTTTATTTTATTTTACTTTATTTTATTATTTTATTTCATTTCATTTCATTTTATTTATTTTATTATTTCATTCTATTTATTTTATTATTTATTTTATTATTTATTTATTTATTTTTATTTTATTGAGCCCACTATGTCACTCATTACAGCTTTCCAACCAGATGATTTTTTTCCTCAGTGCTTAATGGGAAATAAAGTCTCAATGTCTCCAGATTACGAGGGGGCCATTGAGGCAGACCTCGACTCATACAACCATTCGTTTAGTGACCATTCAAAGTTACAACGGCATTAAAAGGGGTGGGGCTGATGACTGTTTTTCACACCTGCGACCGTCGCAGCATTCCTGGGGGTCACATGATCAGCATTTTGGATGCTTGGCAACCGACTCGTATTTATGACGGTTGCAGTGTCCCGGGGTTGTGCGATGCCCTTTTGCAACCTTCTGACAAGCCAAATCCAAGGAGGAAGCCAGATTCACTTAACAACCATGTTACCAACTTAACAACCGCAGTGATTCACATAATGACAGTGGCAAGAAAGGTCGTAAAAGGGGACAAAACTCATTGTCTCGCTTAGCAATGGAAATTGAGGTTGTAAGTCAAAGATTACCAATACTCTTTGAATACCCACCCAAAAAAATCACATGGGAATTTGGGCCCATCAAACAAAGATCTCTCCATCCCGGCCTGCTGCCATAACCCAAAGCGCCCCACCCCCCAGGAGTCTCCATGCCCCCCTCCCATCATAGCAGAAGGGGGGACCCTGCGATCCTATGCTTTCAATTTCACCTCCATGCTGCTTGAGGAAATCCCCTAACAGCAGGCTGGCTGGGTTATGTTGGACTTCATTTCCCATCTTCCCCAGCCAGCATGGTGAATGCAACGGGTTTATTGGGTGATTGATTGACTGATTGATTGATGAGATTCAAAGTTACATCACTGAAAAAAAGGATATGACCGTTTTTTTCACACTTACGACGGTAAGTCACGTTGATTCGATGCAAACGCTTGGCAACGGACTCGTATTTATGACGGTTGCAGTGTCCCGGAACTCATGCGATTTCCCCCTTCCTCAACCTTCTGACAAGCCAATTCATTTAACAACCATGTCACTCACTGAATGACGGCAGCGGTTCCCTTAACGGTGGCAAGCAAAGTCATAGAACGGGTCGAAGCTCCCTTAACAAAGGTCTCACTTAGCAACATCAATTTGGGGCACCATTGAGGCCGTAAATTGAGGACTACCTGTAAATCACCACCACCCCTGGCCATTTCCTGCCTTACCTCTGTCTCTCTTCTGCCCGCAGACCAGCGGATTGGCACTTGCTTCTCGGCACTGATCGGTGGACGGTGCGCAGGGGAGCTTCCTGGCCAGTACACCAAGATGCAATGTTGTTGTGACTCCGGGCGCTGTTGGGCCATTGCACAAACTCCCGAGATGTGCCCCGTACGGGGATCAGGTGAGTAATTTGTCTAAGACTCTCTGGGGGGGACTCGGGGCAACAACTCGGGGCTGGAGGCTAAAACGTACGATGAATGGTTGCAGGAATTGGGTATATCTAGTTAGATGAAATGTGGAACGCGGTGGCTCAGTGGCTAAGACGCTGAGCTTGTCGATCGAAAGGTCGGCAGCTCAGCGATTCGAGTCCCTAGTGCCGCATATAACGGGGTGAGCTCCCGTGACTTGTCCCAGCTTCTGCCAACCTAGCAGTTCGAAAGCAGGTAAAAAATGCAAGTAGAAAAATAGGGACCACCTTTGGTGGGAAGGGAACAGCGTTCCGTGCGCCTTTGGCATTGAGTCATGCCGGCCACGTGACCACGGAGACGTCTTCGGACAGCGCCGGCTCTTCGGCTTTGAAACGGAGATGAGCAGCGCCCCCTAGAGTCAGGAACGACTAGCACATATGTGTGAGGGGAACCTTTACCTACTTCGGATGAAAAGAAGGACCAAGCGGGACATGATAGCATCTTCCAACATTTATACAGATACAGATTAACAGAGGTGGAAGGGACCTTGTAGGTCATCTAGGTAAACCCCCCACTCATTTGAGGGATTGCCCCAGGGAGGAAGGGGTCCACCTATTCTCCACAGTATTGAATAATCACATTTTTCCTAATGAAAATAAGGACTTGGGAAGACATGATAGCAGTCTTCCAATATCTGAAGGGCTGCCCCAAAGAGGAGGGAGTCAAGCTATTCTCCAAAGCCCCTGAAGGCAAAACAAGAAACAACAGATGGAAACAAATCAAGGAGAGAAGCAACCTGGAACTAAGTAGAAACTTCCCAACAGTGAGGACAATTAACCAGAGGAACAGCTTGCCACCAGAAGTTGTGGGTGCTCCATCACTGGAGGTTTTTAAGAAGAGATTGGACAATCACTTGTCTGAAATGGGGTAGGGTCTCCTGCCTGAGCAGGGGGTTGGACTAGAAGACCTCCAAGGTCCCTTCCACCTCTGTTACTCTGTTTTATCACACCAGCAATGGATTATAAATACATTCGAAACAGGCCCACCATTCCCCGTCCCCTCTGTTGCTAAGTTTTCAGTGAGTTTTGAATTTTCACGCTCATAATCCCCAGCCAGCATTTAACCAGGGATGGATTGTGGGTTTTTATGGATTATGGGATCTGTAGTGGCTCTGGAGGGCGACAGGGGGAGGCATACTGAGGATCAGTAGTGGGTATCAAATCCCGGCACTACCAGTTCGCTGTTGGTAGTGTGCAGTGCTTCTGCGCATGTGCAGAGTGTTTTTGATGACGTCTGGGCAGGTGGGTGGCGCCTCCGCTACCACTTTGCCTGAACCTGGGCAAACCGGGAACAACCCACCACTGCTGAGGATGCCAACAGTTCTCCGAGCTCCACAGACTGTGTGTGATTTATTCGAAGATGTATCTTTGTCCTCCGTGCTGTTGATGGACAGACAGGGGTACCCATCTGGTGGGATTCAGTCGGCACGGACCAGTTCGGTAGAAATAGTACCTAATTTTTTGTTGAGTTCTGTCAACCGGTTAGACGTGTTCCAGAAAACCTGTGTTTTCCGGAACACATTTGGTTTTCTTTCAAGTTCCTTCCAGGTGGGGCCCAGTGGTGGGTTCCTCCCGGTTCGGCCCGGTTCGGCCAAGCCGGTAGCAGTGATGATATGATGTCACCGAGCCAGTTCTCTTTGTTCAGGAGCTGGGCGTCCCACCCCTCCGCATTTTATTTGGCCCCGCCCCCAATTTATTCTCTGCCTCCTGAGTCCCAGCTGATGGCTAGAAGGAAAAAAACTGTTTAAACTCTTGCTGTGGGACTTCAAAGGGCTGCCCTACAGCTGATCAGCAGTAAAAGGGGGGCAGGGGTCCCCCCTGTGTTGACAGGGGGCAGAGGTCGACCCCGAGGCCCCTCATATGTGGGGTGCCGCAGGGGTCGGTCCTCTCGCCCCTTTTGTTCAACATTTATTTAAAGCCGCTGGGCGAGATCATCCGTGGTTTCGGGGTGAAGTACCATCAGTATGCTGACGACACCCACCCTGGACCACCCCAACGATGCCCTTGAAGTGATGTCCCAGTGCCTGGAGGCCGTACGGATCTGGATGGGGAGAAACAGGCTCAGGCTCAACCTATCCAAGACCGAGTGGCTGTGGTTTCCGACGTCCCGATATAGTCAGCTGGTGCCATCGCTGACTATTGGGGGTGAATCGCTGGCCCCCACGGAAAGGGCTCGCAACTTGGGCGTCCTCCTGGATTCACGGCTGTCTTTAGAAGAGCACTTGACGGCCGTGACCGGGAGGATTTTTCATCAGGTTCACCTGATCCGCCAGTTGCATCCCTTTCTAGATCGGGACTCTCTACACACAGTCACTCACGCCGTCGTCTCGTCTGGACTATTGTAACGCTCTCTACATGGGGCTCCCCTTGAGGTGCACTCGGAGGCTCCAACTGGCGCAGAATGCGGCCACACGTGTGGTTATGGGAGCGACGTGGAGTTCCCATGTAACACCTCTCCTGCGTGAGCTGCACTGGCTCCCGGTGGTCTTCCGAGTGCGCTTCAAGGCTCTGGTTATCACCTTTAAAGCACTCCATGGCTTGGGACCTGGTTATCTACGGGACCGCCTACTACCATCAATAGCCTCCCACCGACCGGTACGCTCCCATAGAGAGGGGCTCCTCCAGGTGTCGTCGGCCAAACAATGTTGACTGGAGGCCCCTAGGGGGAGAGACTTCTCTGTGGGGGCACCTACAATCTGGAATGAGCTCCCCCCGGAGATACGGAGGATCCCGGATCTGTGCACCTTCTGTCGCGCGCTTAAGACTTTCCTATTCCATCAAGCTGGCCTGGCCTAAATCTTCTCCCCTTTTTAAATGTAAATTTTTAAATGTAAGTTTTAATTTGTTTTAAATTATGAGGTATTTTAAATTTCAGCCAAATTATTTAATTCGTTTTTAATTCATTTTAATTTTTTTGTGTTTATGTGTTTTATCTCGTGGCTGTTCACCGCCCTGAGTCCTTCAGGAGAAGGGTGGTATAGAAATTTAATAAAATATTAAAGTATTAAATATTAAAAGGCAGTGTGGTGGTAGACCAGTGTGCTCGAAATACAAATGGGTAGACCGGTACAGCTCTGCAAGCAGTTAAAAGCCTAGTAGACCAGTACCTCTGCTAAATCCTAAAGAATTGTCACATGACCATCAAACCACGCCCGTAAAATAAGCCACGCCCACAGAACCGGTAGTAAAAAATTTTAGAACCACCCCTGGTGGGGCCTGCACATAAGGTGGCAGCCCAGGGCCAAAGCACCAGCGGAACGTCAGAGGATCAGGGAGGGTGCTGAAGTGAGCAGACGTCCTGTCTGCAGTGCCCATACTGGCTACCCCATCCAGAGCTGAATGCTGCCGCTTTTAAGTGCCGGTAGATGCCGGCCTTCCCCCTGTTGGGCCCAGGTAGCTGTTGGAGAGAGATGGGCCCATTTCAGCGCCTGGCTCCCAGATGCCTTCGCTTCCCCCAAGCATTTCTTTTCCTACTTGATTTCCAGGTCCGTCGTATTTCTCACCGTCGCGTGTAAGGAAACAAAAGTTTGTGGGACTAAAAAAAAAAAGTTCAATCAATCAATTCTAACTTTTTACATAATTTTTTTTTAAAAAAATCTCACAAAGTTGGAATTGATTGTTTGAACTTTTCTTTTTTAGTCCCAGAAACTTGTTTCCCTGCACACGATGGCTAGAAATGCCACGAAACGCGACGGGCCTGGTAGGCAAAGAAATGCTTGGGGGAAGCAAGGGCATCTGGGCGGTGGTGGTGGGTGGGGCAAGCTCCGCGGCACTCCGCTGCAATGGGAAAACGGCCAACGAAGCGGCCTGCGCGGAGGAAGGAATAACCCACTTTTCTTTTTTCTTCTCCTCCTTCCCTCGTGCTGGCCACTCCGTTTCTCTTTTCTCCATTGCAGCGCAGCGCCCAGGATCCACTTTGATAACAGGGGGAGGGGGGGCTAATTTAATAATCAGTTCGCCCAGGGTCAGGATGGCCGTCATAGGAAGCTCTTCCTGTGGCAGAGGTGAGGACGATGGGCCACACTTCCCACGACAGCGAACCTGGCCCTGGGCAAACCGGTTGTTAAATTATTTGAATCCCACCACTGGGTACCAGCTACGTCCCCCTTCTGTTAGGAGACAGACTTACGACCACAACTGAACCCAACATTTCTGCTACTAAGCGAGACAATCGTTAAGTGAGTTTTTCCCCGTTTGATGATCTTTCTTACCACCGTTGTTGTGAATCGTGGCAGATGTTCAGCGAGCAACATAGTAATTACGTGAATCCTTGACTTTTCTTGTCGGGGGAGGGCGCAAAAGGGGATCATGTGACCCCGGAAGCCTACAACCATCATAAATATGAACTAGTGGCCAAGCGTCTGAATTTTGATCATCTGATTCTGGGGCTGCTGCAACGGTCGTAAGTGTGAGAAATACGGTCCTAAGTCACTTTGTTCAGTGCTATTGAAATGTTGCTCACTAACTGAATCGTTATAAGTCGAGGACTGTATGTACTGGTTGTGCAGGGGGGAGGGTATTTTTCTTTAAACCTGTTCTGCCCCAGCTATGGACCCCAAAGAACGCAGCACACACAAACTCTATACAAAGCTTATTTATTCAAAATAACATTCAAAGGCTGTTAATGAACTGTTTTAACAGCCTATCAGAATTCTTAGATAAAGTAATCACAGTCTTACTAGAGTTGGCAGAAAGCCCAGAAGCAGTTTTGTAGACACGAAGGAGAGTGAACTAAAGTTGTTCTCTACAGCTTGTTGAAAGTGGTGTTCTTTCTTAAATAGGCTAAGGGAGTGGCCAATTAGCCCCAAGCCTTACTCTCGAGGAGACCTCTTCCTGAGGAGCCACTCCTGCCTTTTGGCAGCTCTGCGCGCCCGTGCATTGAGGAGAGGCTCCTCCTCTTCTTCCTCTTCACTTAAGGGAGCTTCTGGAGGTTCTGAAGGCCCTGGCGGAATCCCCGCCTCTGGCACCACATCTTCTCCAGCCTCCTCACTGTCCGACTTGAGCGCCAGCTGCACAGGCTGCTGGCACAGCACCACACCAGCCTCCTCGCTGTCGGAATCGGCTACTAGCTGCACAGGCCGCTGACGGGCCACAACAAAACCACTTCGATCAATTGGCATCCATTTGGCAGGGAGTTTTATAATCCCCCTTAACTTTCTGAGTCAATAATCAGGAATATGATGGGTCTTTATTTCTCGCAGATGAATACCGTTGGTTATGCATCGAAGGACTTCCCGTCGTTCCAGGCTTCCCTGGCACTTTTCCGGGCCTTCCCAGCTTCGGTCCCAATGGAGTTGGGCCGGGGATAAGTGGTCCTGGAGGATTTGGACCCAACGGAGCCAACGGACAAGGGGGCATCCCTGGATTGCCGGGGACGGGCCCCGGGAGTTCTAGCATTGGTGAGAGAGGGCGCCTTGTTGAAGAAATAGAAACAAAGAGGGGGTTAAAATCTGGGTTTCCGTGCCCAGCGGGTACCAGCTGAGGTCTTTGGCTGTCAGGCAACCCTCAAAACCTTTCACGAGTTGCACCCCAAATTGGCATCTTTGACCCAGGCTGCAAGAACAGAGTCCAGGGTCCAGAATGCCCAAATGCCATCTGGTTAAATCGTCCTGCATGCGCTCCAGATGGGGAACGCAAACCAAGTTTCGTCAGTGAACGGGGCCCAAAGGAGGAGGAGGAGGAGGCAAATTGAGGAGTTCTTCAGAGGGGGTGCAAAATTTGTCTGGGATTTTGAGGGACACTCCCCCCCTTTCCTGGGATGTTCCTCTGAACAAGGAATGCTTCCCGTAGAGCAGCGTTTCGCAACCTGGAGCAGTTTCCAAGCGGTGCTCCAGATTGAGACATAGAAAGTCATGGCGTCCTTTGCAGATTGGTGTCTTCCCAAAAACTCTGCCATGTTCAGGTCACTCCCCAAACACTCTAGATTTCTCACACACACATACACACACCCAAAAAAACAGTGGACCCCAATCCATCAAGAGGTTGCATCCCAAGCTGCCCTCCGCTCGTCCGTCTTCTGCCCTTCGATGGTGGCACATCCTGGCAGACCGGATGGTGATGGCATCTTCTCCAGTTTTGGGGGGTGCCAGAAAGGGGTGTCTCTTCTACTGACTGGCATATCTGCCAGGGCCTGCCTGGTCTTTTGGGGTACCATCCCCCACCCCCCACCCCCACCCCACGCACAGAGGAGACAAGACACTAGGATATCATGGGATGGGCAGGGACATTCATCAGAGAAATGATTCC
Source organism: Pituophis catenifer annectens (assembly GCF_029215685.1). Taxonomy (NCBI): domain Eukaryota; kingdom Metazoa; phylum Chordata; class Lepidosauria; order Squamata; family Colubridae; genus Pituophis; species Pituophis catenifer. Next base: position 353,767,389 of record NW_027256881.1, on the reverse strand, counting down.
TCCCCCACCCCCCGGTTCGATTTAACTTTTGTTAAATCGTGAAAGATAGATAGATGGATAGATAGGTAGGCAGGCAGGCAGGCAGGCAGGCAGACAGACAGACAGACAGACAGACAGACAGACAGACAGACAGATAGATAGATAGAAAAATAATAGATAAATAGATAATAGAAAAAAAGATAGATAGAGATAGATAGTAGATAGATAGAAAAATAATAGATAGATAGATGATAGATAGATAGAAAGAAAGAAGGATTGATAGATAGATAGCTGATAGATGATAGATAGAAAGAAAGAAAGAAAAAGAAAGATAGATAGATAATGATAGATAGAAAGAAAGATAGATAGACAGACATAGGTAGATACATAGATAGATAGATAGTAGATAGATAGATAGATAGATAGATAGATAGATAGATAGATAGATAGAAAAATAATAGATAGATAGATGATAGATAGAAAGAAAGGATTGACAGATAGATAGCTGATAGATAGATAGATAGATAGATAGATAGATAGATAGATAGATAGAAAAATAGTAGATAGATGATAGATAGTAGATAGATAGATGATAGATAGAAAGAAAAAAGAAAAAGAAAGAAAGAAAGAAAGATAGATAGATAGATAGATAGATAGATAGATAGATAGATAGTTAGTTAGATAGATGATAGATAGAGATAGTTTGTCTTGGAAGCAAACCCACCAACATCTGAGGCCCATCAGCAGAATTTGGGATAGGGGCGATTCCCGGAGGCGGGACCTTGCTCTAAAACTCTTTTCTGTAAAAACTAAGATTCTAGTCCTCATGTTCAGCAACCCCAAAAGTGGCTGCATTGCACCCAGGAAGATCTTGAATTTTGATCAGCAGGCTCGGTGTGCCGACGAGGGCATTTCCGCCCTGGGCAAGACCACTCCCCGAGAATTGGGGGGGGGCTTCACCTCCACACGAAACCCCCCACTGCCTTGTTTCTTCTAGGCACAGCGACGCTGAACCAGACGATCGACATTTGCAAGCATTTCACCAACCTGTGCTTGAACGGGCGCTGCATCCCCACCCCGTCCAGCTACCGTTGCGAGTGCAACATGGGCTACAAGCAAGACGTGCGGGGCGAGTGTATCGGTAAGCAAACCACAATCGGTGCAAAGCCCAGCCAATGCTGGTTCCTCGGGGATAGGTTTCAGTTCACAGCCACGGGGGGAGCTGCAGATCCAAAAAAGTGAAGAGGGTGGCCGTGAGATCAAACTCCTGCCTTATCATCATCCCATAATCCCTTGCAGGGTGGAGTCTGGGCAACTGAATGGAGCTGAGAGTTTACTGGCTGGATGCCCTTCCTGTCACCAATGCAAAGTTTTTCTTCAGCAGATCAGTGGTGGGTTCCTCCCGATTCAGCCCGGTTCGGCCAAGCCGGTAGCAGTGACGATATGACGTCACCAAACCGGTTCTCTGTTCGGGAGCTGGGTCCTCCCACCCCCCACCCCCCACCCCCGGCGGAATTCGTACCTTTTATTTGGCCCCGCCTCCAATCTATTCGCTGCCTCCCGAGTCCCAGCTGATCCGCTAGAAGGAAAAAAACTGCTTAAACTCTTGCTGTGGGGCTTCAAAGGGCCGCCCTACAGCTGATCAGCAGTTAAAAAGCAGTGTGGTGGTAGACCAGTTCGCTTGAAAAACAAATGGGTAGACCGGTGCCCCCAAAAGCAAATGAATAGACTGGTATAGCTCTGCAAGCAGTTAAAAGCCTGGTAGACCAGTACCTCTGCTAAATCCTAAAGAATTGTCACATGACCATCAAACCACACCCACAAAATAAGCCACCCCCACAGAACCGGTAGTAAAACAATTTAGAACTCACCCCTGCAGTGGATGTATTCTCATTGTGCCCAGAGAGAGAAATATCTGCCTCTACCTAGGATCAAACTCACAGCCTTCTGATTGTGAGGCGAGAGCTCCACCTCTAGGCCACTGCACCACTCCATTCAACACCTGCCCTATGATGCATGAAAAAGCAGTGGAGACATTTTGACTTTTTTAACTGTTTCCTGCTTTGGCACTCTCCTCCCAAGTAGTTGGGTCAGCCTGCGCTGTTCTCGCCTTCTCTTCACTCTCCGTGCTCGAGGATCAGGAGGGGGTGGTCCTTGCTCATCGCCTGAGCTCGGTCTCTCATGATCACTGCTTAGCGTCTCTTGGTCATCCTGACCCCCTTCCTCCCTGCTTACAAGCTGTCCCAATCCTGAAAGGTCCTGGCCTGATTGGGCCTGCCCCTCCCCATATTCCTCCAAAGCCAAGGAAGCAACCCCCTCGATCTCAGGGCTCCAGTTCTGGCTTGCCTTTTTTTTTTTTTTTTTAATTTGATTTATATGCCGCCCTTCTCCGGAGACTCAGGGCGGCTTACAATGCGTTAAGCAATAGCCTTCATCCTTTTGTATATTTATACAAAGTCAGCTTATTGCCCCCACAAACTGGGTCCTCATTTCACCTACCTTAGAAAGGATGGAAGGCTGAGTCAACCTTGAGCCTTGGAGAGATTCGAACCTGCAGTAATTGCAGCTGTTCTTAATAACAGGGTGCATTAAACCACTGTACTACCAAGGCTCCTTTGTATAGAATGTGTTTGTGTTTTCTTTTTATAGTTATAATGTACGCTGAAGATGGTATTTAATTTCATTGTACGAGGTGCAATATCAATAAAGTAAACTAAACTTCCTCAGCAGATTCAGGCTCCGACGGGAGCATGACGTTCTGCTTGCAGCAATGGGATTTGCAAAAACCATTTGCAAAGAGATGCAATTTGCAAAAAGATGAGCAGTGAATTGCCGATTTAGCAACCCAATTAATTTCCTGAAAGATGTTATGAGCCCCAAATGTAGAAATGGTGTGAGACAATTAGGGGACCGATAGCATTCATTTTGTTATTTGTCTTTATAATCATTACTCTGTAATATTAACCGCGTGGCTCCTTGCTGGGATATGACTCAGCTCAGATTAAAATAAAATAAAATCTTTCGGGTCATCTGATTTAAAAACATTGGGGAGGCCCATCTGGCAATGCTAGAGGCTTTTAAGTTATGAATAGGATGTCTCCACCCAGAAATTTATGCTTCTCCAAATCTCCCTGAATCTATTTATCCAACGACAGGCGTGGGAATAAGGTTTGGGCTATTCATTATAATAATGGGCAGTTTGGATGGAGATAAAATTATTGGGGCAATATTTATTTCAGTTTTCTGGGAAAGATGGCATCACAGATGCCAGAAGACCTGTGACATCGGATGATGAAAAAAAAAAATGCATTTGTGGTCCTTCCAAAAATTGCATTTCCCTACAGTTTTAACGGGGATTTGCTTTTATTCCTTTTCTGAAAATGGACTGAAATTTTTTTCTTTCCTTTTTTTTTTTTGTCTCCTCTCAAAAGGGGCAGGTTTCTGATTTAATTAAATAAGGAAGAGCTGAACTTGAAGGTCCTACTAAAAGTCCAAAATTCCCCCAATGAGTGACGACCTCTTCAAACTATGAAACATGCAAAAATCAGGAGACACCTGGTAGCCCCTTTTCCAATCCATCCTTTTTAAGAAAAGCAGAAACATTCTGATAAATCCTACAACCTCCGAGACTGACACCCGTTCGTTTGAATTAATGGCTCCTCAGTGTTTTCCAGTTTGGCAACTTGAAGATGGGTGGACTTCAACTCCCAGAATTCCCCAGCCACCATGGTAGGCTGGGGAATCCTGGGAGTTTGAAGTCCACCCATCAGCTATAGCTTCTGTCCAGACTTCTGAAACTAGACCTTTAAGTATCTTGGCTGATTTTTCTGCATGTGTAAAAAGAAATCCATGAAAAGGAAAAGCTAGGCCATCCTAATTTCCAAAGTTACGTCAGCAACCTGAGGGAGACTCCCATGTTCTCTTAGCAGGCCAAAATGGCGGAAGGACCTTGGAAAGGGATTCATCGGCTCCCAAAACAGGGGGAATAAATTGTGGGGTTGGGATGATACAGGGAAGCAACTCTGCGATGAATCAAAGCATCCCGGCAGCCATTTTGCCGACGCGCCCTCAACTTTGCCTCAAAATTTAAGTGGGTTTTGCAGAACACGGCGCTCAAATTAAACCAATGTAAGTCCATTGGAGATAGACTATATAAACCGGCAGCCCAGGTTCGAAACCCCGGGCACCATGCAACGGGGTGAGCTCCTGTCTTCGCCCTCAGCTCCTGCTCACCTAGCAGTTCGAAAGCATGCAAATGCGAGTAGATAAATAGGTACCACTTCGGTGAGGGAGGAAACAGTGCTCTGTGATGTCATGCTGGCCACGTGACCGTGGAAATGTCTTCAGACAGTGCCGGATCCATGGCCTTCAAACAGAGATGAGCATTACCCCCTAGAGTCAATCACGAGTAGCGAAGTAAATACACACATCACACACACACACACATATATATAGTCTATCTCCAATTGACTCATATTTACTCTGTCTCCCCCACCCCTCTCTCTCTCTCCCTCCTCTCCCTCTTTGCAAGACATGGATGAGTGTTCGAGCAGCCCCTGCCTCCACGGCGATTGTGTGAACACCCCCGGGTCCTACCACTGCAAGTGCCACGAAGGTTTCCAGAGCACGCCCACCAAACAGGCCTGCATTGGTAAGCCAAAGGGGAGTGGGGAGTGACTGTGACTCTCCGTGGGATCAGTACCTGGGAAGAATGGGAGGAAAGGGAATCGAACCAGATTGCAAGGAGGGAGACCCACAAGGGGATCAAAAAAGACAAGATGGCAGTTGAAGCGTGGCTAAGAAAAAGGTGAGCCTTTCATTGCATCACGGCAATTATCTTCTTGACATAGTTTGGACCAGGGGTGAAATCCAGCAGGTTCTTACAGGTTCTGGAGAACCTGTAGTGGAAATTTTGAGCAGTTCAGAGAACCGGTAGCAGAAATTTTGAGTAGTTCGGAGAACCGACAAATTCCACTTCTGGCTGGCCCCAGAGTGGGGTGGGAATGGAGATTTTGCAATATCCTTCCCCCAGGAGTGGGGAGGAAATGGGGATTTTGCAGGACCCTTCCCCTGCCACGCCCACCAAGCCACGCCCACAGAACCGGTAGTAAAAATATTTGGATTTCACCACTTGTTTGGACTTTCCCCTCCGAATTTGGACCGGAGATAGGAACCACTGGGAATATTCCGGGCATGGGTTGTGGGATTAAGTTTGGGGAGGAGGGGGGTGCAGGACCCCTCCCATTTGAGGATTCTGTGTGGCAGAAGAAGCTTTCCTGCCCGAGGGTTTCCGTGGGCTCACCTGCAGTTCTTCTAGGCGCAGTTTCTCAACCTTGGCTACTTCAAGGGGTCTGGACTTCAACCCCCAGAATTCCCTAGGCTAGCCGGGGAATTCTGGGAGTTGAAGTCCAGGCGCCTTTAAAGTAGTCAAGGTGGACATCAGGGGTGGGTCCTAAAAAAATTTACTACCGGTTCTGTGGGCATGGCTTATTTTGTGGGCATAGCTTGGGGGCAATGTGACTGGGTGGGCGTGGCCAACTTTCTTTTTTCTTCTACTTTTAAAAGAATCTTTTCTACAACCTTAAGAGGTTGCAGAAAAAAAATGCTTTTAGAAGCCTCTGATGATCAGGCAACTCAGCTGGGATCGCCAGAGGCTTTTCAAGGCATTTTTTTTTTTCTACAACCTCCTTGGCCGAAGAGGTTGCAGAAAAAATGCTTTTAAAAGTAAAAAAAAAAAAAAAAAAAAAAAGCCTCTGATGAGGTGGGTGGGGTAAGCGAGTGGCGACTGGGCCGGGGACCAGTTTGGGGGCGTGGCCAGCCAATGTTATTACCGGTTCTCCGAAGTACTACAAATTTTTACTACCGGTTCTTGCGAACCGGTGCAAACCAGGAGCAACCCACCACTTACTCATTTATTTATTTATTTATTTATTTATTTATTTATTTATTTATTTATTTATTTATTTATTTATTTATTTATTTATTTAAATCCAGCGTTGCCTGGACTGCGGCAACACTCTCTACATGGGGCTCCCCTTGAAGAGCACCCGGAGACTTCAGCTGGTCCAGAATGCGGCCCGCGCAGGTAGTGACGGGAGCTGCATGGCGCTCCCACATAACACCTCTCCTGAGTGAGCTGCACTGGCTCCCAGTGGTCTTCCGGGTGCGCTTCAAGGTGTTGGTTATCACCTTTAAAGCGCTCCATGGCATAGGACCTGGATACCTTCGAGACCGCCTGCTGCCACCAACGACCTCCCACCGACCCGTGCGCTCCCACAGAGAGGGCCTCCTCGGGGTGCCATCGGCCAAGCAATGTAGACTGGTGGCCCCCAGGGGGAGGGCCTTCTCTGTGGGGGCACCTGCCCTCTGGAATCAACTGCCCCCAGAGATACGAAAAATTCAAGACCTCGGTGCCTTCCGCCGTGCCCTGAAGACCTTCCTTTTTCAGCAAGCCGGGCTGGCTTTATTTATTTATTTATTTATTTATTTGTTTCCATTTCTATACCGCCCTTCTCCAATAGGACTCAGGGCGGTGAACAACCAAAGTAAAAAACAGAACATACAAAATTTGAAAGCAGTTTAAAATAATTAAATATTTTGGCCGTAAATTAAAACAACCCAATTTAAAATCAATTTAAAATTTAACTCAAGCCAGCTTTTTAATGCTTTTTAAATGTTTTTAATATGTTTTGTTATTGTTTTTTAACTTTGGGGCCAAATTTATATATTTCTTTTTAAACTGTTTTTAATGTTTGCATTCATGTTTTTTACTTTGGCTGTACACCGCCCTGAGTCCTTCGGGAGAAGGGCGGTCTATAAATTTAATAATAAATAAATAAATAAATAAATAAATAAATAAATAAATAAATAAATAAATAAATAAATATTTATTTATTTATCTATTTATTTATTGGCTCGATTTATATGCCGCCCTTCTCCGAAGACTCAGGGCGGCTTACAATGCGTTAAGCAATAGCCTTCATACTTTTGTATATACCTGCTTAGTAGGGCTTTCGCCCCCCCACCCCAAGCGGTGTTCTTTGTATGCAAAGAACTTGGTACTTGGTGGACATACAGGATTCCAGGCCCTGTAGTCACCGTGTGGCTCCTCTCTTAGATATCGATGAATGCATCATGAACGGTGTGATGTGTCGGAATGGACGCTGTGTAAACACTGACGGGAGCTTCCAATGCATCTGCAACGCTGGCTTTGAAATCACACCGGATGGGAAGAACTGTGCAGGTAAGAAAGGGCTGGAAGTTCAGGGCTGAAGGGGATGGGAGGGGCGATAGACGAACCTACTCAGCCTTCCCCATTCCTTTCACACCTTCCGCACCATTTCTGGGCAAAATGTGAGTATCAAATGCTCCAAAAACAGAAGTGCCATTTTATGTACATTTGGCACGCACCGAGATCTTGAATTCCCCCCCTCGTGTACGGATGCTCCAGAAAAGAAACATCAAATTTATTTCAGCTTTACGCACCAAACTGTCCGCCCACCCCAACCTAATGAAGTCCTGGCTCTTTCCTGTATTTGAGTGACAGCATCATGTCATGGCCGACGCCCACTTCTGGGTCATGGGCACCCCCATTGTGTCTTTGGGCTGCTCCCCTGCTGGCTAAACTAGTTTTGATTCCTGTCCAGGGTAACTCGGACCAGTGGTTTCCTCTTAATTCAGCATTTCTGAACGTCGTCCATTTAAAGGTGCGTGAACTTCAATTCCCAGAATTCCCCACCCTGAAGAATTCTGGGAGTTGAAGTCCACACATCTTAAAGTGGCTTCGGTTGAGAATCACGACTCTAATTGGCCATAAGATGTATTAAACTGCAGGGTGTGGTCAAAAAAGTCAAGATGGTGGCCGCAATTGTGCATTGTGAAGAGCCGTGGTGGCACAGTGGTTAGAATGCAGTACTGCAGGCTCATTTGCTTGATTATTTCTCTGCTGGGTCGTTCCTTGATTAAGATATTGTTTTTTGCTGGATTGTTTGTCTGGTATTAATCCCTGCTTATCTGAGTGTTCTGGTTTATCTGTGGCGGTGGCGCAGTGGTTAGAATGCGGTACTGCAGGCTACTTCTGCTGGCTGCTGGCTGCCTGCAATCTGGCAGATTTAATTTTACCAGGCTCAAGGCTGATTCAGCCTTCCATCCTTCCAAGGTCAGTAAAATGAGGGCCCAGATTGTTGGGGGGCAAGAGGCTGACTCTGTAAGCCACTTAGGGCTGTAGAGCACTGTGAAGCAGTACATCAGTCTAAGGACTATTGCGAAGGAAAGAGGGAGGGAGGGAGGGAGGGAGGGAGAGAGGAAAGGAAGGAAGGAAGGAAGGAGGGAAGGAAGGAAGGAAGGAAGGAAGGAAGGAAAGAAGGGAGGAAGGAAGGAAGGAAGGAAGGAAGGGAGGGAGGGAGGGAGGGAGGGAGGAAGGAAGGAAGGAAGGAAGGAAGGAAGGAAGGAAGGAAGGAAGGAAGGAAGGAAGGAAGGAAGGAAGGAAGGAAGGAAGGAGCCATGGTGGCACAGTGGTTAGAATGCAGCATTGCAGGATAACTCATTGCTCACTGTCAGCAGTTCGATCCTGACCAGCTCAAGGTTGACTCAGCCTTCCATTCTTTTAAGGATGGTAAAATGAGGACCCAGATGGTTGGGGGCAAGAGGCTGACTCTGTAAACCGCTTAGAGAGGGCTGGAAAGCACTGTGAAGTGGTATATAAGTCTAAGAGGTAAGTGGGAAGGAAGGAAGGAAGGAAGGAAGGAAGGGAGGAAGGGAGGAAGGAAGGATCCCTCTGTACTTTGTTGAGTTGAAATTATTCTACACTATTGTTTTGGGCACCCATGCTCTTTACCAAGCAAGCACAGAAACCAAAAGTTTATTTAAACTGGCATCAAATCAGCCAGGGTCAAATGTTGCCAGGAGAGAACCGGACCGCCTGATGCCCTCTGATAAGGTGCCAAGAAAACCACAGCCAGACCTGGTAGTGCCAAAGCCATAAAGTCCCAAGGTCGGAGCTTGCCAGCCGCCTCTATCTCTGACCTTCCCCCTTGACGGCTTCCTTGCCCTCTGCTCCACAGATCACGACGAATGTGCCACCACCAACATGTGCCTGAACGGAATGTGCATCAATGAGGACGGGAGCTTCAAGTGCATTTGCAAGCTGGGCTTTGTGCTGGCCCCCAACGGGCGGTACTGCGTTGGTGGGTGCTGGGGGGAGGGGGGGAGGAGGAAGGGAGGGGCTCCCGGGAAGAATGGAGCTGGGAAAGCAGGGGGAGAAATGGCCGGATTCTGGTCTGTTTGGTTGGACTTATGAAATCCTTGGGTTCTTTCTTTCTTTCTTTCTTTCTTTCTTTCTTTCTTTCTTTCTTTCTTTCTTTCTTTCTTTCTTTCTTTCTTTTCTTTTCTTTCTTTCTCTTCTTTCCTCTTTCTTTGTTTCTCTTTCTTTTCTTTCTTTCTCTTCTTTCCTCTTTCTTTCTTTGTTTCTTTCACTTCTTACCTCTTCCTTTCTCTTCTTTCCTCTTCCTTCCTTCCCTCCTTTTGTTCTTTCTTTCTTCTCTTCTTTCTTCCTCTTGCTTTTTTCTTCCTTTCTTTCTTCTCTTCTTTCCTCTTTCTTTTTCTTTCCTTCCTTCCATCCTTCCTTTCGTTCTTTCTGTCTTCTCTTCTTTTCTCTTTCTTTCTTTTTCCTTTACTTCCTTCCATTCTTTCTTTCTTCTCTTCTTTCCTTCCTTTTTTCCTTCCTTCCTTCTGTTCTTTCTTTCTTCTCTTCTTTCCTCTTTCTTTTTCTTTCTTTCCTTCCTTCCATACTTCCTTCCTTTCATCCTTTCTTTCTTCTCTTCTTTCCTCTTTCTTTCTTTTTTCTTCCTTCCTTCCTTTTGTTCTTTCTTTCTTCTCTTCTTTCCTCTTTCTTTTTTCTTCCTTCCTTCCTTCTGTTCTTTCTTTCTTCTCTTCTTTCCTCTTTCTTTTTCTTTCTTTCCTTCCTTCCATACTTCCTTCCTTTCATCCTTTCTTTCTTCTCTTCTTTCCTCTTTCTTTCTTTTTTCTTCCTTCCTTCCTTTTGTTCTTTCTTTCTTCTCTTCTTTCCTCTTTCTTTCTTTTTTCTTCCTTCCTTCCTTCCTTTCATAACAAAGGGGAAATAAGTAATTCCCCTGGAATTACGGCAAATAAAACTTCCATGCAAGAGGTGAGGCAGATACATTGCTGCAAAATACGGGAGCCAAAGGAGAGTCAGTCAACGTGACAGGAAAGAAAATCTTTCCTTTATTGTTTCATCTGATTTGTAAAAAATTTGTAGAAATGTTTATTTGATTTGTAAAAATGTGTATTTGATTTGTAGAAATCTGCATACCCCCGTGTTTCCCAACCTTGGCAACTTTAAGCATTGCTGGCTGGGGAATTCTGGGATTTTGTTGCACGTGTCTTGAAGTTGCCAAGGTTGAAAAGCACTGGCATACACTTCAAAGAATCCTGGTTATTGAAAGTCAGAGGGGGAAAAAAATCAAAGTGCAAAACCGTTGCCAAAAACTAATTAGCAGAAGGAGGCCTTTCCGCCAGCAGCCTCCCAAAGCTCAGCAGAAAAGTTCCTCAGCCACCTCTTAAAGGCCAAGAGTTGAGGACATCCTACATCCCAGGGGACAACAAAAGGTTTAGCCTTGCTTAAGACAGGGTGGAAATTCTCAGTAGAAACCCACCTACCTCCTCTCTTGGAGATTGCTTGGCTTGGCTCATTACCCCATGGGGCTCCAGGGCTAGATTTGCTCCTCACGGCTGGTGAGTGAGTTGATGCATTTTGTACCCGTTGAAGCTCTGGAGTCATCCAGAGTTTTTAAGAAGAGACTGGACAACCATTTGTCTGAAATGGGATAGGGATTCCTGCCCGAGCAGGGGGTTGGACTAGAAGACCTCCAAGGTCCCTTCCAACTCTGTTATTCTATTCTATTCTAAATCTGTATTTCTGTATTTGCCATAAAGGAATGGAATGGAATGGAATGGAATGGAATGGAATGGAATGGAATGGAATAGAATAGAATAGAATAGAATAGAATAGAATAGAATAGAACAGAACAGGAGTTGGAAGGGACCTTGGAGGTCTTCTAGTCCAACCCCCTGCTTAGGCAGGAAACCCTATACCACTTCAGACAAAAGGTTATCTAATCTCTTCTTAAAATCCTCCAGTGTTGGAGCATTCGCAACTTCTGGAGGCAAGTTGTCCCACTGATTAATTGTTCTATCTGTCGGGAAATTTCTCCTTAGTTCTAGGTTGCTAAGGAGAAATTTCCTGACAGTTAGAACAATTAATCAGTGGGACAACTTGCCTCCAGAAGTTGTGAATGCTCCAAACACTGGAAGATTTATTTTAAGACAATTAAATATTCCACAATTCCAATATCCACAATTCCAGTATCAATAAGATCTTGGAATTGTGACTTCCAAAACAGTGTCCTAAAACTGTCGTGCCTGGGAGGTCAGCTCCATGCTCTGAGCACCTTTGCCCGCTAACCAAGGAAGGGAAAAATATTTGCTCACTGCCACTCTCTTTCCTACTTCAGACATTGACGAGTGTGAGACTCCGGGAATTTGTATGAACGGCTGGTGTATCAACACCGAGGGCTCCTTCCGTTGCGAGTGCCTGGGAGGACTGGCCATCGGCGTGGATGGACGGGTCTGCGTGGATACCCATGTTCGCAGCACCTGTTACGGTGGCATCAAGAAGGGCACCTGCGCTCGTCCCTTCCCGGGAGCCGTCACCAAATCCGAATGTTGCTGTGCCAATCCGGACCACGGATTTGGAGAACCGTGCCAGCCTTGTCCTGCCAAAAACTCCGGTGAGTCACAATTCAGAGAAGGGATCATTAGGGGACTCCAGATTTTGAACCCCAGATTTTGTTTCCCGTCTAAAGACATCCGAACCAGGGGTGAAATCCAGCAGGTTCTGACAGGTTCTGGAGAACCGGTAGCGGAAATTTTGAGCAGTTCGGAGAACCGGCAAATACCACCTCTGGCTGCCCCCAGAGTGGGGTGGGAATGGAGATTTTGCAATATCCTTCCCCCAGGAGTGGGGAGGGAATGGGGATTTTGCAGTATCCTTTCCCTGCCATGCCCACCAAGTCACACCACGCCCACCAAGCCACACCCACAGAACTGGTAGTAAAAAAATTTGGATTTCACCAGATGTCTTCTGCCAGCTCTGGATTTTCAAACTTCTCCATATGCCAGGAGAGTAAGGGAGTGCTGAGGAACCCACAGAATACACTGAATATTTTTTTTGGGGGGGAGTTATCTTTAAAGCACAGCCTGTAGTCCAACGAACATGCCACGATAACAAGGAATGGGGAGGAAGGAGGCTGGGCAGAATGGCAAAGTATTTCTCTACTTGGTCAAGCAACTTGCTTTTCTGAGGATGAGTAGAGAGTGAGGAAAGGATTTAGGACAGGGGTGTCAAACTCAAGGCCCGGGGGCCAGATCCGGCCCACAGAATGCTTAGATCTGGCCCGCAGGGCTACCCTGGAAACAGCAAAGGACTGGCCTGAGCTGCCTCTTGTCCAAAATGTGGACTTTGCTGTCTTCAAAATAGTGGCTTGTGTCTTCTAAATGCAGATGGACTGATGAATCTAGTCCAGATGAGTTTGTTCTCCTATGTTGTGGCACGCGTTTGTGAAGTGGCTGTTTTATTTCCCCAATGTACAGATCAGCACATGGCTCACTGCAGTGTACTGCATATAACACGTTGCTCAGTTTGTGTCAGGGTGGACACTCCCTGGTCTCGTCTTCCCCCGCTGGAGAGAATGGATCCCCCCCAACCCCGCCCATGCCACCACAGGTGCCAACACAAGTGATGTCGAGCTGACCATGCTCACCCTGGCCACGCCCACTCCAGCCATACCCACCTGGCCTCCCAGGTCAAACATAACCCTGATGCAGCCCTCAATGAAATCGAGTTTGACATTCCTGGTCTAGGACAACTCACTTCGGCTGACTCACCCTGGCCATCTCACTGTGGCCAACATATCCCATCAACTTGGTCCGATTCACTCACCACAGGACAATTCAAGGCATAGTAACTCAAGGGAGGGACAAGTTACATTGCAGTGGCCTTGTTTTGCTTTAGGCTTGAAACTTCTCAAGTTAGTAGTCCTCAAGCCTGGGGTGAATCAGAGCATGGAGTCCATTGTCCCTCTCTTGAGTTATCCAACGAGTTCCAGTGGTGCGTTTCAAAAATTTTTACTACCGGTTCTGTGGGTGTGGCTTGGTTGGTGTGGCTTGGTGGGCGTGACAGGGGAAGGATACTGCAAAATCCCCATTCCCTCCCCACTCCTGGGAAAGGTTACTTCAAAATCCCCATTCCCTCCCCACTCCACTAACCTGCTCTGGGAAGGAATCAAACTCCCCCCCTCTTCATTTCCCCAAATAAAATATTACTCATAAGAAAAGGCTCCCAGAAAAGCAAGGAAAAATCAAGCTGCTAACAAAGGAACCTGCCTGAGGCTCATTCCACATTCCTGCCAGCTGCATAAAGGAAACTTTGTAAGAAGAAAACAGCTATCGGTGCTTAGAGATAATAGAAAGTGGAAGCTGGAAGTTCCGCTCCATTTACAAGCAGGCAGAAAACTCATTCAAGACAAGATATTTCACAATGGAAATCACCCAAACTTTTTTAGAAACATAAAGCTCATGTTGCACAATCCCCAAAACTTCAAAAATCTCCCAGCTGAAAAGCCAGTCCTGATTTTTTCCTTCTAGCCAATCAGCTGGGACTCAGGAGGCAGCAAATAGATTGTGGGCGAGGCCAAGCAGACGTGGTATTTACCAGTTCTCCGAACTACTCAAAATTTCCACTACCGGTTCTCAAGTACCGGTCAGAACCAGCTGAAACCCACCTCTGACGAGTTCGCTGTGGCGAGTCAGCCAGGGCGAATCGTCCCATCCTGATGAGGAAATGACCTTGATCCATAGACATTTTCTTGAATGTTTATAATTATGTATATAATTATGCAATCAATGCGTTTTAAAAAACACTTTCAAAGATATATCACCAATCACTCAAAAGCAGGCTGTTGTTGTTTTTTAATCCATTCTTACCACATCTCGTTCAGGATATTATTTATCTATGCTATTCAATCCTTTCTTTGCATGCAGTGTTTCTTAACCTTGGCTGCTTGAAGATGGGTGGACTTCAATTCCCAGAATTCCCCAGCCAGTCATGCGGGCTGGAGAATTCTGGGAGTTGAAGTCCACTCATGCCGGCTGGGGAATTCTGGGAGTAGAAGTCCACAAATGCCAGCTGGGGAATTCTGGGAGTTGAGGTTCACTCATGCTGGCTGGGGAATTCTGGGAGTTGAAGTCCAGCCATCTCCAAGCTGCCATTGAGAAACAATGCTTCAGGAGATCCAAATATCAAAATCGATTGGAAATGCTGCCCATTTTTAGATAATATTCCTGAAGTCCTTCAAACGACGTACAGACAAGGTTTACGTCTATATACTGGGCTCCTGGCTAAAGCGAGACAAAGGGTCCCTATAGATCAGCCTCAGGTGCAGAAGTGAGGACCGCCTGGAATAATTACTGTCTCCTTGGAGGACAACCATGGTTCATCAGCCTCTCAGCAGCTCCTGTTTTTCTGCTAACATTAGAATTGATGGAACCCAACTCTGGGTGGAGAAGAGGACAGCTCCTCAAAGACGACAAACACAAACCCTCTGCAGTGAACTCAAAATATTCCTTTATTAGGAGCGCCAGCAACCCCGGCAAAAAGTTTCTCTCTCACCGCAGGCTAACAAGTCTGTCCAGCAAGGAGATGAATAGTTGCCTGCCACATCTACTCATCTCCGCCCCCTGCCTTTTATCCCCAGAGGTAGGGTGGGGCTTCTCTAGCAGCAGTGGCTCTTCCGTCCCAAGGACCGGCCCATAGATTTCCACTGCTCTTCTCTCCTCCTCCTTCTGTGCATCCACGCATCAGGTACTGGACCCAGCTGTTCCTCCTCTTCCTCATCCGCCACCTCCAACTTCTGGGGGCTGTTGACTCTTCATCGGAGGGCTGACAGGAAGATGAATAGATGTCTGCCACATCTATTCGTTTCCTCCCCTTGCCTTTTCTCCTCAGAGCTAGGGTGGGGCTTCGGTAGCAGCGGTGGCTCTTCCATCCCAAGGACCAGCCCACAGATTTCCACTGCTCTCCTCTCCTCTCCTCTCCTCTCCTCTCCTCTCCTCTCCTCTCCTCTCCTCTCCTCTCCTCTCCTCTGCCTTCTGTGTATCCGCATTTTAGGCACTGGACCCAGCTGTTCCTCCTCTTCCTCATCAGCTACCTCCAGACTGGGGGCTGTTGACTCTCCATCTGAGGGCTGACGGATGGCCCAGGCTCTGCCTCCGTTTCTCTCTCTCTCTCTCTCTCTCTCTCTCTCTCTCTCTCTCTCTCTCTCTCTGCCAGCTCCATTCCCACTTCCCCCTCGGACCTCCCAGGTTGCCTTGATGCTGGCCCTGACTCCCGTGCCCCCTCCTCTGAATTGGCTGCTGGAGGGGCCTGCAGCCAACAGGCCACAACAGATATAAATTTATTGCCTTAATTTTTTTGGAGAGAGGAAGAGATGTCAGTTGGTGTCCTGTTCTCCTAGTGTGCAATTTGGGGTTCGGGGAGAGGAGCCCCGAATGTAAGAAACTGGGTTGAACTTGGCTGGGGGAATGGAGAATGACTGATTCCATTGATTTTTTTTTTTTTAAATCAGCTTTCTTTGGATGTCCCTGGCAAGGTTATTTTTTCTTCTCTGAAGCCTTCCTTAAACTGACTGTGTGATCTTCTTGTATGTTTGAAATCCTTCCAGGAAGGATTTCTCCTGCGTAGGGGAAAAAGCCTCAGGGAGAGCTTCTCCATCTAGAGCCGTGGGGAAAAGGACAGATTAACAGAGTTGGAAGGGACCTTGTAGGTCATCTAGTCCAACCCCCCACCCAAGCAGGAGGTCCTACACCAGGGGTGTCAAACTCAATTTCATTGAGGGCCACATCAGGGCTGTGAGGGGGGGGGGTAACTGGGTGGGTGTGGCCAACTGGGTGGGTGTGGCCATTTTGATGCCACTCCCCAAACTGGTGGCATGTTTCCTCTTCGCTGTCAGGCCTGGAAGCCATCTTTTTCATTGGATCTTCAGGCCTGCCACATTTACTACTGTGGGAAACTGGGATTTATATGAAGCCAGGGTGATATGTAGTCATAATAACATTCCTTTCTCAGAGAGTCAAGGACATTTTGCCCTGCACCTGGACGGCTGGAACTGGAAGGCATCTCCAGTTGGGATGGTGCTTGGATTGGACCAGGGGTGAAATGCTCCCGGATCGGACCGGATCACGTGATCCGGTAGCGATTTTTCCCTGTGGTTCGGCGATCCGGTAGCGATCGCCGCCCGGGTGTCATTACTTCCTGATTTTAACGTGTGATGCATGCACTTCCGAACCGGTAAGGAAGTTAAGTGGATTTCACCCCTGGATTGGACCATGGACATGTGGGTGTTGGGTTTTGGGTGGGGAAAACCCAGAAGCTTTCAGATTCGGGTTTTCCCAGATGTGCCAATATGACATCTCTAATAAAATGGAACTTTGAGGAACTTCAAGCCTCGGAGTCTTCTTTTCGTTGGGGGTGTTACTTGGAACCCTGGCATTCGCATTGGGTAGACCGGGCCAAAGCTACGCTGGCCCGATCTTTCCTCTTCACACTGGGTAGGCCACGATGGCCACGTCGTGGTTTGACACCCCTGCC
This sequence comes from Pituophis catenifer annectens, assembly GCF_029215685.1. Classification (NCBI taxonomy): domain Eukaryota; kingdom Metazoa; phylum Chordata; class Lepidosauria; order Squamata; family Colubridae; genus Pituophis; species Pituophis catenifer. The sequence continues at coordinate 353,750,687 of NW_027256881.1, read as the reverse complement.
CTACACCATTTCTGATAACTGGCAATCCAATCTCTTCTTGTTTCCATCATCATTGGTTCCTCGATGTTTTGTGCCCATTTTATCATACAGTCCTTCACTAGCTCGGTTTCTGAACCTATTTCTATCAATACATTATACAACCTTTTAATTGGGCTTTGATCCCTAATCTGTTTTATCAGATTTTCCTCATTTTGCAAAATACCAATTTTCTGATCCTCTTTCCATCTAGTATACAACTGTCCATACTAAAACCAAGTTTGAATTATCCTTTCTTCCTTTAATACCCCTAAAGACTTTAACTGCAATGTATCTCTTTCCATAGTAAGAAGCTCTTTGTAAGTAATCACATCTTGTTTCTGTTCTACACTTATATTCTCTATCATATGTCTAGGTATTGCCCATATAGGTAATTTAATTTATATTGATACTTTTTCCATACACGTAGTAATGCATTCCTCAATATATGACTTTTAAAATTCTTCTCCAACTTTTTATTATATAGTAAATATGCATGCCACCCATATAGCAAATCATATCCCTCTATATTCAATATTCTCTCTTCTGTTGAGTTAATCCAATCGCTAATTACTGAGAGAGCAGTTGCCTCATAATACAATCTTAAATTAGGCATTTTGAGACCTCCTCTTTCACGTATATCTTGCATTACTTTTTGTTTTACTCTCGGTCTCTTTCCTGCCCACACAAAATTACTAATGCCCTTCTGCCATTCATTCAAATTTCCATCTTTTTTCAATATTTATATCATTTGGAAAAGGAATAAGAACTTTGGCAAAATATTCATTTTCACTGCAGCTATCCTTCCCAACAACGATAGTTGCAATTTTTTCCAGTTTTCCATCTCCTTCTGTATTTTTTGCCACAACAATTCATAATTATACTTATATAATTTCACATTTGATGTCATAATATAAACCCCTAAATATTTAACCTTCTTTACTATTTCAAATCCCGTTATTCTTTCTATTTCTTCTTTTTGACTTGTAACTCTTCTTGAAAGTCTCAAGTTAGGGCAAACCCAGAGATCTCGCCACTGCAGAAGGGACCTGAGATAGCCCTCCTCTGACCTTAAAGAGACTGGCAAACGTCAGTCTGCGTATTTTCCAAGTTTCTAAATTGCATTGCCAGGAGTCAGGCGGTGGCCGCGTGCCAGAGATTTTGGTTCTTTGAGGATTCGGGATAATGAGCACACCCGTTAAGTCAGGAGATTTGGAGCTTCATTAGTAATTTTAGCAGGCAGATTTAAACGGAAACACAAGCTGAATAAAGAAGAATATTTGTAGCTCAGGGTCAAAACGGAGGCTCCTTGTTGAGCTTGGGAGTTTTCTTGCAGATGGAAATACCTTTAGGAAATATCTATAAAATACCTATTTTATCAGGTTCACCTGATTTCCCAGTTGCAGCCCTTTCTGGATCGGGACGCCTTGCGCACAGTTACTCACGCCCTTGTCACTTCCCATCTGGACTATTGTAACGCTCTCTACATGGGGCTCCCCTTGAGGAGCACCCGGAGGCTCCAATTGGTCCAGAATGCGGCCGCGCGAATAATAATGGGGGCGACCCGTCGCTCACATGTAACACCCCTCTTGCGCGAGCTGCACTGGCTCCCGGTGGTCTTCCGGGTGCGCTTCAAGGTGTTGGTTACCATCTTTAAAGCTCTCCATGGCTTAGGACCTGGCTATCTACAAGACCGCATTCTGCCACCGATTGCCTCCCACCGACCGGTACGCTCACACAGAGAGGGCCTCCTCAGGGTGCCGTCAACCAAACAATGTAGACTGGCGACCCCCAGGGGGAGAGCCTTCTCTGTGGGGGCCCCTGCCCTCTGGAATGAATTAACCCCGGACATACGAAGGATCCCCGACCTCCGCGCCTTCCATCGTGCGCGAAAAACCCTGTTATTCCAGCAAGCCGCTCTGATGGGATAAATGATTTTAATTTGGTTTTAATGGGGTTTTAAAATTGATTTTAAAATGAGAGTTTTAAATTTGGCCTATGATTTATTTATTTTAATCTGCTTTTAAATTCTATTTTGTACGTTGTGTTTATTATGGCTGTTCACCGCCCTGAGTCCTTCGGGAGAAGGGCGGTATATAAATTAAATAAAATGAAATAAAATAAAATAAATAAATAAATAAATCTAGGAAGAAGGAGAAACCGGGGAGGAGGAGGAGAACTGTGGGGTCCTTGATGATCTCTCAGCTTGGTTTTTTTTTTCTTGCAGACATTTCATGACCCAACTAGGTAACATCCTCAGTGTGAGGGTGGGTGGGGTTCGCTCTCTGCTTACATACTAGTGATTTGCCTTGTGCAGTCACCCTTCATGATTAGGCTGTTCTTTACTTGTTTGTCTGAGTTCATTTCATTTCATTCATTTCATTTATTAAACTTCTATACCGCCCTTCTCCCGAAGGATTCAGGGTGGTGTACAGCCATTTTAAAACAAACATATACTCACAAAATTTAAAAACAATTTAAAATAAATATATAAATTTGGCCCTTATATTAAAAGCTACAACCACCCAATTTAAAATTCATTTTCTAAGCCAGCCCGGCCTATTGGAACAAGAGAGTTTTAAGGGCACAGTGAAAGGTACGTAGGTCGGGGATCATGCAAACCTCCAGGGGCAGTTCATTCCAGAGGGCTGGTGCCCCCTCAGAGAAGGTTCTCCCCCTGGGTGTCACCAGTCGGCATTGTTTGGCCGACAGCACCCTGAGGAGCCCCTCTCTGTGGGAGCGTATTGGCCGGTGGGAGGCTACTGGTGGCAGAAGGCGATCTTGTAAGTACCCAGGTCCTAAGCCATGGAGCGCTTTAAAGGTGGTGACCAGCACCTTGAATCGCACCCGGAAGACCACCAGGAGTCAGTGCAGCTCGTGCAGGAGAGGTGCTACATGGGTACGCCGTGTCGCCCCCATAATCACCCGCACAGCTGCATTCTGGACCAGTTGGAGCCTCCGAGTGCTCTTCAAGGGGAGCCCCATGTAGAGAGCATTACAGTAGTCCAGACGGGACGGGACGAGGGCGTGAGTGACCGTGCGCAAGGCGTCCCAGTCCAAAAAGGGATGCAACTGGTGAATCAGGCGAACCTGATAGAAAGCTCCCCTGGCCACAGCCGTCACATGGTCTTCTAAAGACAACCGTGCATCCAGGAGGACACCCAAGTTGTGGACCCTCTCTGAGAGGGCCAAGATCTCACCCCCAATAGTCAGCGATGGAGCTAGCTGGCTATATCAGGACGCTGGAAACCACAGCCACTTGGTCTTGGAAGGGTTGAGTCTGAGCTTGTTTCTCCCCATCCAGATCCGCACGGCCTCCAGGCACCGGGACAGAGTTGGTAGTTCCTTGACTGGAGTATAAATAGACAGCAACCCTACTCCATTCTACCGTTAGCACTGATGATGATACCTAGTTTGGTAATGAAATATCTGCAAGAATATAACCAAGCTCAAGAGAGCACCAAGGGCCCTATTGCCGTTCTCCTCCTCCTCCTCCTCCTCCTCCTCCTCCTCCTCCTCCTCCTCTCCACAACCCCACTTCTAGTACTGATGATGTTTCCCAGTTGGGTAACAAAAAGTCTGCAAGAAAACAACCAAGTTCAGAGAGCACCAAAGACCCCCACAGTTCAGCCCTGAATTACAAACATTCTGTTGGAACCGTAAACTTCTGGAATTGTCTTAATATCAAAATAAGTCCTGAATATCCAGTGGTCTTCTGCAGTGCCACTACATAACTTTTCCCATTGTGTGTTCTGCCCCAGCTACGGACCCCAAAGAACGCACCACACACAAAGTCTGTACAAACCTTAGTTTACTAAATTAAATCAGTCTTTTTCAAACAAAGGCTGTTAATTTAACTTTCTTAACAGCCTACAAGAATCCAAAGAATAAATAATCGTAATCTTACTAGGGTTGGCAGAAAGCCCAGAAGCAATTTGCAGGAAACTAAGATCAGGACGCGAAGGAATGTGAACGAAGTTGTTCCCTGCAAATTGCCTCAGTCGTTGTCCTTCCTTAAATAGGCTAAGGGAGTGGCCAAATAGCCCCAAGCCTAACTCTCGAGGAGACCTCTTCCTGAGGAGCCATTCCTGCCTTTTGGCAGCTCTGCGTGCTCGTGCATCGAGAAGAGGCTCCTCCTCTTCATCCTCTTTACTTATGGGAGCTTCTGGAGGTTCTGAAGGCCCTGGCTGAATTCCCGCCTCTGGCACCACATCTTCTCCAGCCTCCTCATTGTCCGACTCGAGTGCCAGCTGCACAGGCTGCTGGCACAGCACCACACCAGCCTCCTCGCTGTCGGAATCAGCTACTAGCTGCACAGGCCGCTGATGGGCCACAACACTGTGGGAAAACAATATACAGGATCAACTTTATTGCCACGGACCTTGTAATTTGTACCAGTGGTGAAATCCAATTTTTTTTACTCCTGATTCTGTTGGCGTGGCTTGGTGGGCGTGGTGTGGCTTGGTGGGCGTGGCCTGGTGGGCGTGGCAGGGGAAACATACTGCAAAATCTCCATTCCCACACCATTTTGGGGCCAGCCAGAGGTGGTATTTGCCGGTTCTCTGAACTACTCAAAATTTCCGCTACCGGTTCTCCAGAACCTGTCAGAACCTGCTAGATTTCACCCTTGATTTGTACCTACTTCTTGTTCTTTCTTTAGGAAACTATTTGAGAAAGCTTCTCGTTTTAAAAGATGCCTCTGCTGGGAATGTGTTACGGGTTACATCTGCAAAGCCATGAAGATGTTTCATCTATGATATTCACATGTTTCGATGTGTTGGCTATCTTTTGATGCTACTTTCCCAAATGACAATTGTTTGATTATTATTATTTTTTTCCCCTCCAGCTGAATTCCAAGCATTGTGCAGTAGCGGAATAGGGATCACAGCTGACGGACGAGGCAAGTTAGTTCTTGATACTTATTATGGGTTTTCAGACAGATGCTGGCTGAATATTAGAAGGAAAAAACACCCGTTCTATTAGTAAGCACAGTTTAAGGGGAAACCTCTAACCCAGACAAATAATAAGCTTGCTTTCATTAGATGTGTTCAAATGGAAGCTGAACAGCTGAGTTTCAGAGATGCTTTAATGTACCGTATTTCTCAGAGTATAAGACGCACCTTTTTCCCCCCTAAAAGGGGGTGAAAATTTAGGTGCATCTTATACACCGAATGTAGCCCCTCCCAACCACTAGCCCCCACCCTTTGGCCTCTGCCTTGCAGCAGTTACCTCCTTGCAAGCAAACAGCAAGAAAAAACAGCTCCTTTCAGCTTCAGCACAGCCTAATTAGCACAAGTTGATTGGATCGGCCTCCCGACTCTCAGCTGTTTTGCTCTCAGCTGTTTTGCGTGGGCCTCTGCTGCTTGACGCAAGTAGGTAAATTGCTGGAGCAGATTTTTTTTTCTTCTGCTAATCAAGCTATGCTGAAAACGAAAATGAAAGTAAAGCAGGCTGTTTGCTGTTTGCTGCAAGGAGGCAAAATTGCTGGGAGGCAGAGGCAGATTTCTTTTTCTTCTTTTCCTCACCAAAAAAGGTAGGTGCGTCTTATACTCCGAAAAATACGGTAGATTCCTGCCCTGTCTGGGTGGTGGGGTGATGGACTGGATGACCTCAAGGGCCCGTCCAACACAAGGATTCTAATCAGAAGTGGGATTCACATACAGTAGCAACCAGTTCACCCAGCACCGGAAATATGAGCACATGCGTGCAGCGTCACAAAACATGGCAATTTGCACGCACATGCCGTCTGTGCATACATGTGACATCAAACAACACGGCAATTCGGTCGCATACGCCATCCACACATGCATGTGGCGTCAAAACCCTAGCGATATAGGATGGGATTCTGTCCAGGCGGGTAGGCAGGTCCATCTGCAAGTTGCCACTACCAGTTCGCCAGAATCGATCCGAACCGGCTGAATACCGCCTCTGATTCTAATCCTCCTACTATTTTAACCGTAAGTCTCTTTTTGGCGCTGATTTCCGCAGTGATCTTCCAATCTCTGTATATTTTGATATCTAGTACGATTACACGCCCTATCAGGAGAGTTGGACTATACAGGAAGTCCTCAGCCTACGACCACAATTGAGCCAAAGATTTATGTGGCTAAGCGAAACAGTGCTTAAATAAATTTCGTCCCTTTCTTACGCCCCTTTCTGGCCACAGTTGTTAAGTGAAGCAGTGCAGTTGTTAACAAGGCGGTTGCTAAGTGAATCCGGCTTCCCCATTGACTCGTCTTGTCAGAAGGCCGCCAAAGGGGATCACGTGGCCCACTGCGACCGTCATAAATAGGGGTCAGTTGCCAGGCGTCTGAATTTGCATCACGTGACTGCGAGGATTCTGCCACAGTCATAAGTGGCTTTTTTCAGTGTTGTTGTAACTTTGAACGGTCCCTAAATGAACTGTTGTATGTCGAGGACTACCTAAAGCAGTGATGGCTAACCTTTTTGCCATTGCATGCCAAAAGTGGGGGGAGCATGGGGAGGTTGCATGTGCGCGTGCCCACACCCATAATTCAATTCATCCCGACCCCCACCGCGCATGCGCTTGTGCCCCCCCGGCATTCCCCCCGCTTTTGACATGTGATGGCACAGTGGGCCCGGTAGGCCCGTTTTTCGCCCTCCCCAGACTCCAGAGGCTTTCTAGGAGCCTGGGGAGGGCGAAAATGGCCTCCCCCCCCCTGGAGGCCCTCCAGAGGCCGGAAATGGCCTGTTTCCCAACTTTCGGTGGGACTGGAAGGCCAGTTTTTCATCCTCCCCAGGCTTCAGAGTGTCAAGTTTCGAGGTCGTCTCAGATAAATTGCATTTCAAACGAAGTCTTTGATAAAAACTCCCATTTATTAGCACGACATTCTAAATCCTGGCTCATCGTAGCCAACACTGACTTCCAGACCCAAAACCCTCCTTTTCCGTTCCCCATTCCCCTGCGCTCATTGGCCATCTTCCAAGTCATTCTACCCCTAATCTACCACTCCAGCTCAAAGGAATTTCCCCCTCCCATCTCATCTCCTAGGGGATATTATCTCCAGGGAAAATAAGTAGGTGAAAAGTCAAATGTCCCTTTCCAGACGCCTCCGCTTCTCCTTCTTATGTCAGCACTAGAGTAAATGAAGCTTGAAGTGCTGACACAGAGCCTTTCTAGGAGCCTGCAGAGGGTGAAAACGGCCTTCCCCACTCCACTCGGAGGCCAGAAACAGCCCGTTTCCCGATTTCCAGTGGGCGCGGAAGGCCCTAAAATCAGCTGGCGGAGCTGACTTAAGGCAACGCTCGCGTGCCCACAGATATGACTTCGCCATCACGGACCTATAGCAATAAAGGTGGGCTAAAGTTCTAATAAATATAATAATAATAACAACAACAATAACAAACTCAGTTGCGTTCAGTTGACTGAGTTTCATGTTTAATGAATAAAGTAAATAATAATAATAATAATAATAATAATAATAATAATAATAATAATAAAAATAAATATGCAGACTTCATTCATTAAATTAATTAATAATTATGATTTCTTTATTATTTAAAAGAATGATAAACACACCCGCTGTCCTCCATTTGTGTCTTTGCAATAATTTTCTCTGCTATCCCATTTGGGGGAAGAGACAGAGACCCATCCTCCACTCCCGGTCATAACTGAGAAAACATGGGTCATAAGTCGCTTTTTTAAGTGTTGTTGTAACTTTGAATGGTCACTAAATAGAACCATTGTAAGTCAAGGACTACCTGTATTTAGTTATTAGTTCCTCGGGTTTTGGCCTTAGTGTTTCCATCCTGGATGGGGAGTTCTGGGAGTTGAAGTCCGGACATCTTAAGGTGGCCACGGTTGAGAAACATTGAAGAAAGGGGGTGGGGGGGAAATGTTGGGGACAAGGACTGCCAGATGACCAAAATGGCAATTCTCCTACGTAGATATCAACGAGTGCGCCTTGAACCCTGACATTTGCCCCAACGGGATGTGCGAAAACCTTCGAGGGAGCTACCGCTGCATTTGCAATCTGGGCTACGAATCGGACCCCACTGGGAAGAACTGCGTGGGTGAGTAAGAGGGAACAAGCCCAAAACATGCTATCTTGAGGCCAACACGCCAAGGCTGGCCATCCAGCGTAGCAAAGGTTGTGAAAGAGTGCAGAGAAGAGCAACGAGGATGATCAGGAGGCCGGAGGCTAAAACGTACGAAGAACGGTTGCTGGAATTGGGCATGTCTAGATTAATGAAATGTAGAGCAGTGGTGGCTGCCCCCCCCGGTTCGCACCGGTTCTATAGAACCGGTAGTAAAACCAGCATTAGGCTCCGCCCACCGAACCCAACATCATCAAAATGCTTCTGCACATGCACAGAAGCTTCTGCGCTTGTGCAGAAGAGCGTGCGCGCGGCCCCATTGCAAACTGGTAGTAAAGATAAGTAGAACCCATCCCTGATGTAGAGGCGACAGGATAACAGTGTTCCGATATCTCAGGGATTGCCACCAAGAAGAAGGGAGTCAAGCTCTTCTCCAAAGCACCTGAGGGCAGGACAAGAAGCAATGGATGGAAACTAACCATGGAGAGAAGCAACCTAGAACTAAGGAGAAATTTCCCGACAGTGAGAACAATTAATCAGTGGAACTGCTTGCCACCAGAAGTTGTGGGTGCTCCATCACTGGAGATTTTTAAGAAGAGACTGGACAACCATTTGTCTGAAATGGTATAGAGTTTCCTACTTGAGCAGGGGGTTGGACTAGATGACCTCCAAGGATCCTTCCATCTCTGTTATTATGTTCTGTTATTCTGTGATGGGTGAGCCAAGGACCGGAGGAAGAAAGTGGTGATTGATGTTTTCTACCTGTGGAAGGATCATCCATGCTTGATTAATTGCCATTTCTCACCAAAGAGGGACGAAAATTAGCTCTGTACTTGTTGGAGAATGATATGGAGAACCATAGTTTCTCAGGCCAGAGATGTCCGTTTTGTTAACAACTGAGAATCACTCAGATAAGCCAGAACGCCCAGATAAGCAGGGATTAATACCAGACAAACGATCAAGTAGAAAACTTGATTCTAATCAAAGAATCTTCTCTCTACCATGGAGAGAAATAATGAAGCAAACAGACAGAAAACACTATCCTAATCAAGAAATGATCAAGGAAATACAACACTTCATCAACACTGCCAATGCAAGCTGTTGTTTATAAACAGGGAGCAAACCCCACACTCCCTAGCATGGATGGTGTAACCTAGTCGGGTAATGAAATGTCTGCAAATGAACAACCCAGTTCAGAGAGCATCAAGGGCTTCACAGGAATTATTCAACTTTTGCAAGGTGAATAACTTCCGATAGTTGACAGAATGGACATCTCTGTCCTGGGAAACTGTGATTCTCCATCTAATTCCCAATGGGAAGGATAGGAAGGCCAGAGGAGAGAAAAGTCAGAATTAAACCCCATTGTCTGTGTATACCCTATCCCAGGGATCGGCAACCTTAAACACTCAACAAGCCACAAAAGTCCTAACCAGAAGCCCCCCATTCAATTCTGGAGCTGACCGGAAGTCCAGTTCCCCTCACCATAGAGTCTCCTCCTAGCATGGCGTCCTTTTTCCTCTACCTGTCCTAACCGAAAGCCCTATCAATTGTGGAGCCAACGGGCGACAGGGAGCCGCAGCAGAGGGATGAAAGAGCCACATGCAGCTCCAGAGCCGTGGGTTTCTGACCCCTACCCTATCCTATTAGGCTCCCTTGATTTTTTTTTTAAGTGGCTAGTCCTTTTGGCTCAAAAGAGGAGGGAGGAAAGAGGTTGCTCTCTCAACTGCCTGCCAGTCCCGTTGGTCAGGTTCTGTGCCTTTACTTCTCTCTCCAGATGTTGATGAATGTGCCATCAATCGCCTGTTGTGTGACAACGGTTTGTGTCGCAACACTCCTGGGAGCTACAGCTGCAGCTGCCCCAAAGGATTTGTCTTCCGGACCGAGACAGACACATGTGAAGGTAACTGTCTGTCTGTCTGCTGAATCCTTCATTTGCTCTTGCCATGGAAGTGGGTACACCGCAGACCCCAAACATCAAGGCAGAAGCCTTGAAACCATGGCAGTGAGGGTGCGTGGTTGAATGTGGTAGATCCCAAACAGCTTATGGCCATGAAGCAGGACATTGGGACAGATCCTCATAAACTATCCAGCTTCTAATTTCTTGTTGAACACTGGGCCCTTGTTCTGTCCCTGTCCCACACACGCACCCCCACAGACGGCCCGGAGTTAATAAGCCACACGACAAAGTCTTTGAGGATAAAGCTGGCAGCAACCCAGTGGCTAGCTGCCAATTCAGACTTTACTCACACAAAACAAAGATTAGACTGCAAGCATTCCAATAAAGCAGGCAAAGTTTCAGCAATACAAGGATTAGTCCAAATGCAGTCCGACAAGGCAGGCAGAAGTCCAGTAATGCAGAGATCATGGATTATTTCTAGTTTTTGCTCGTCACAAACTGAACCGGACACCACACCCACATTTATACCCTGTGGGGTGTGGTCCAGTGACTCAGCTAATCTCTGGCACGCCTTCCCCTCTGCTGCGCACGCTTCTCCCTGCGCTGCTGTCAAGGATCCAGCCAGCACTTATCTCCTTCATCGCTGTCCACCTATGGCTGCAGGGACATGCTTGGCTCTGGGCCTATCTCTTGGCCTTCGGTGTCCTCCAGAGGCATTGCCAGAGAGGAGAGTCCTGGAGAGGGAGGCCTTGCCAACTCCTCTCCCTCACTCTCAGAGTCTGCATCTGTCGATAGCCCAGGCTCAGGCAACAGAGCCACAACAGCCCTGTGTAATAAAATGAAATTCAATGGTGAAAAAAAGTAAGTTTCTACATTTAGGCAAGAAAAACCAAATGCACAGGTACCGTATATGTGCTACCTTGCTCAATAGTAATAACTGTGAGAGAGATCTTGGAGTCCTAGTGGACAACCATTTAGATATGAGCCAGCCATCTGCAGCAGCTGCCAAAAAAACCAACACAGTTCTGGGCTGTATCAACAGAGGAATAGAATCAAGATCACGTGAAGTGTTAATACCACTTTATAATGCCTTGGTAAGGCCACGCTTGGAATATGGCATCCAGTTTTGGTCGCCACGATGTCAAAAAGATGTTGAGACTCTAGAAAGAGTGCAGAGAAGAGCAACAAAGATGATTAGGGGACTGGAGGCTAAAACATATGAAGAACGGTTTCAGGAACAGGGTATGTCTAGTTTAATGAAGAGAAGGACCAGGGGAGACAAGATAGCAGTCTTCCAATATCTCAGGGGTTGCCCCAAAGAAGAAGGTGTCAAGCTATTCTCCAAAGCACCCGAGGGCAGGACAAGAAGTAATGGGTGGAAACCAATCAAGGAGAGAAGCAACTTAGAAGTAAGGAGAAATTTCCTGACAGTTAGAATAATTAACCAGTGGAACTCTGGAAGTTATGGATGCTCCAACATTGGAAGTTTTTAAGAAGAGACTGGATTTCAGACATTTGTCTGAAATGGGTGTCCTGCATGAAAACGGGGTTGGACTAGATGACCTCCAAGGTCACTTCCAACTCTGATATTTTGTTAATTTCCCCCCAAAATCAAGGGTCAGGTGATGGATGACAAAGTCAAGATGTTGGCTGCCGTGGCATCAGACTTCTTTCACATGGGTTGCCATGTGAGGCTTTTATTTAGACAGCTGTGGTCACCATCTTGACTTTTTCCAATGCACCAAATATATGCCGGACCTTGCACCATGAAGCACAATCACCCCCGTCCCCTTCCCTGCCTGTAGGTAGCACCATTTTCTTTCTCTCTCCTAGATATCAACGAATGCACGTCCAATCCCTGTGTTAACGGACTCTGCCGGAACAATGCCGGATCCTTTGCGTGTGAGTGCTCGCCCGGAAGCAAATTGGATCTCAGTGGCACCATCTGTGTTGGTAAGGGGCTGCCCTGACCAGTGACGGTCATAGGCTTGGATCTTAGAGCCAGGATGTGGGGTCCTGGACTCTGGGGGGTGCGAAGGGGGGTGCCAGGGAACGGTGGATGACCTGGAGGAAAGGGGAAGAGAAGCTGGGTAGGCCACCATTGGAGAAGAGAGGCAGGAGCCCTCAGTGACTCAACAGTCAGGTGAAGAAAATTAGAAAGGACCCACCCTAACGGATCAGGCAGTTAAAAATGGCGGTGGGAAGTTTGTACTTTCAGACTTGTAGGATTCTGTTCTTGTAACTGTTAAAATATTTAATTTAATAGCTGGAACAGTAGTGTACAATGCACCAGCTGTCGAGTGTCAGCCACACACAGAATTGTAGTTGATTGGCTAGAGAGTGTGGGCTTCTACATGAGGTTGTGATTGGTTGCTGTGGGTGTAAAGGGGGAGTTTCCCTGTTTTCCCGCCTTTTTCTTCTGTGTGCTCTGTATGCTTTTTGATTTACCTCATGATATTTCTGTATTCCTGAATATCTTGTCTCTTCATGCATGAGGCAATCTGAGCTGTGATTGGTTGCTGTGGGTTAAAGAGGGAGTTTCCCTTTTTTTCCCGCCTTTTTCGTCTGTGTGCTCTGTATGCTTTTTGATTTACCTCATTATGTTTCTGTGTTCCTGACTATCCAGTCTGCTCATGCATTGATTTACCTCACGATTTACTTCATGATGATGTAGTGATGTGCTTGACTATCTTATTTACTGTAAAAATAGATGTTAAATATATTTATTTTCTATAAAATGATGCTCGAGTCCATGTCTCTGGCTTCATTTGGGACACCTGCTGCGCAATTCCCTGACAGTAGCCTTCCAGTAAAATAGAAGTAGCTCATCTAGTTGTGGAAGACAATGGGTTGGCTGGACTGTTTCTCGCCAGCAAGTGAGGACTGAGATGTCCTTTTCTAACTCTTGAACATGTACAATGATGCTTCTTTGCCTCCTCCAATCTGTCATCATCATCATCATTTAACAACCTCATAATCCCTTGCGGGTGGGGTCTGGGAAACTGAATGGAACTAGCAGAGTGTTTTAATGGCCGGATGCCCTTCCTGTCACCAATGAGGAGTTTTGTTCAACAGATATTGTTCTCAGTGTGCCTAGAGAGAGCCTCTACCCAGGATCGAACTCACAGCTTCCTGATTGTGAGGCAAGAGCTCCACCTCTAGGCCACCGCACCACTCCTGCCTCCTCCAACCTGTCTCTCTGCTTTTTCCTGTGCCCTCAGACAGCATGAAGGGCACCTGTTGGCTCAACATCCAAGAAGGACGCTGTGAAGTCAACATCAATGGAGCTACCTTGAAGTCCGAATGCTGTGCTACACTGGGGGCTGCCTGGGGCAGCCCCTGTGAACGCTGTGAGATCGGTAAAGTGGGACTCGGATATATGGGGGTCCCTTCCTTTGGGTCTCCCAACAAGCCAACATGCCAAAAAGTTCACCCTTTTCTCTCTTTGGCTCCAGATGCCGCCTGTCCGCGAGGTTACGCCAGGAGGAAGGGTCTCTCTTGTGAAGGTAGCTTCCATCTCTGGTTGGTGAGCCCTGCCTTGTTTCTTGAGGGGCTGGCTATGGAGTACCCCAACCTCCGAGAAAGAGGAATTGGTTGTCTCTGAGAGATTCGGGAGGAAGGCTGTGGAGATGTTCAGAGACAACCTGCTGTGGAATGGGGCAGAAAGCTCCTTCACCACCGGTGAATGGTCAAAGAACGTCACAACCTGATTCTTCTTAAGTTGGACCTCTCAAGCGTTGACGTAACTGCAATTCAGCTCTGCTCAGACGGGAGATTACCCAGCAGTCTGGGAAATGGTGCTCTTTGAGAAGAATGATAGGGAGGTCTTCTAGAGCTGCCCCAGCCACGGGCCCTAGCAGGACCTTCTGCCTTCCAACTGGTCTTTCTCTCTGCCCCACCAGATGTGAACGAGTGCGACGTCTTCCCGGGCGTTTGCCCCAACGGTCATTGTGTGAACACAGCAGGGTCCTTCCGATGCGAATGTCCAGAAGGTTTGACCTTGGATGGTTCTGGCCGGACTTGCGTGGGTGAGGACCGGGCGAGATGTCTCATCTGGGGGAGTTCTTCTCTTGGGGAATGCTGAAAGTTTGATCAGTGGGGACTCCAGTCATAAGACGGAGAGGAAGCTGCAAATATTGCCAAACCCTGGAACACATCATACCTTTGATATCTCAGCTTGCCTTGGGGCAGGCAGTTAGCAGGGAGATTTGACCCTGTGAGGGAAGTCAGACTAAAAGTGTGGGCTTAGCCGTCACTCAGTTCTGTGCCAGACCATTAGGGATGCTGCAACAGTCAAAGATCCAAGGATCTGTTGTAAGTCACTTTTTTTCAGCATCATTGTTATTTCAAATGCTCATTAAATGAATAGTTGTAAGTTGAGGACTACTGTACAGCTGTCCCCTCTAGCTTTCCAGAGGGAGCAAAATAATCAATGTAAAAGTTGAGAGGAGAGGAGAGGAGAGGAGAGGAGAGGAGAGGAGAGGAGAGGAGAGGAGAGGAGAGGAGAGGAGGGAGAGGAGAGGAGAGGAGAGGAGGGAATGGGTATGGGAAGGGTGGAAAGGAAGGAAAGGGAAGGGGAATGAGATGGGAATCAGAAAGAGGGAAAGGAAGGGAAGGGAAGGGAAGGAAAGAGGGAGGGAGATAGGAAGGAAGGAAGGAAGGAAGGAAGGAAGGAAGGAAGGAAGGAAGGAAGGAAGGAAGGAAGGAAGGAAGGAAAAGGATGGGTGTGGAAGCAAGAGGAGAGAGGGGGAATGGGAATGGTGGAAAGGAAGGGAAGGGAAGGGAGGGGGAGGGAAAGAGGGAGGGTGTTAGAAAGAAAAGAAGGAAGGAGGGAAAGGAAAAAAGGATGGGTGAGCAGGCAAGGGGAGAGGAGAAAAAAGGAAAGAAGGAAGGAAGGAAAGAGAAAGAGAGAAGGAAGGAAGGGAAAAAGGGATGGGTGAGCAGGCAAGGGGAGAGAAGAGGAGAAAGAAAGAAAGAAAGAAAGAAAGAAAGAAAGAAAGAAAGAAAGAAAGAAAGAAGAAAAGGAAGGAGGAAGGGAGGGAGGGAGGAAGGAAGGAAGGAAGGAAGGAAGGAAGGAAGGAAGGAAGGAAGGAAGGAAGGAAGGAAAAATCCCTGCTCTCTGCTTTTTCACTAAGGGGGTCCTCATCCCAGCTTTCCGACTTCTCCATTCATTCTCGTTTCTCCCCCATCCAGACGTGCGGCTGGAGCAGTGCTACATGAAGTGGGCCGAGGACGAGTGCACCGTGGCTTTGCCTGGGAAATACCGCATCGATCTTTGCTGCTGCTCTGTCGGCGCGGCCTGGGGCAAGGACTGCGAGGAATGCCCCAAGCCCGGCTCAGCCGAATTCAAAGCCATCTGTCCGCGGGGATCCGGCTTTGCCAACAGGGGAGACGTCTTATCCGGCAGGCCTTTTTACAAAGGTGCGAGGAGGGGGTACGGAAGGACGATTGCAAAAATGCATGTGTGGGAGAAAAGGATGAGAATCTGTGGAAGGCTTAGCACAGGGGGCAGCCTTAATTTTATTTTTATTTTATTTTATTCAATTTATATCCCGCCCTTCTCCAAGTGGACTCAGGGCGGTGCACAGCCAGATTAAAACACATATCAATACATTTAAAAATTTAAAATTATTAAAAGAATTAAATAACTGTGGCCCAAAAATTTAAAACATTGAAACTAAAACCCCTTTGACAATTTAAAAAGCTAAAAACTAAAAAGTGGAGGGGGTTTCATGCCAGCCCTGCTTGCTGGAAAAGAAAAGTTTTTAGGGCACGGTGAAAGACCCGGAGATCCGATATCCTTCTTATCTCCGGGGGCAAATCGTTCCAGAGGGCAGGAGCTGCCACAGAGAAGGCCCTCCCCCTGTGGGTCGCCAGATGACATTGCCTGGCTGACGGCACCCTGAGGAGTCCCTCTCTGTGGGAGCGTACTGATCGGTGGGAGGCTATCGGTGGCAGAAGGCGGTCCCGCAAATACCCAGGTCCCATGCCATGGAGCGCTTTAAAGGTGGTGACCAACACCTTGAAGCGCACCCGGAAGACCACCGGGAGCCAGTGCAGCTCGCGCAGGAGAGGTGTCACATGGGAGCGTCCCGTCGCTCCCATAATCCCCCATGCAGCCGCATTCTGGACCAGCTGGAGCCTCCGGGTGCACCCCAAGGGGAGCCCCATGTAAAGAGCATTGCAGTAGTCCAGGCGGGAAGTGATGAGTGCCTGAGTGACCATGCGTAGGGAATCCCGATCCAGAAAGGGACGCAACTGGCGTATCAGGCAGACCTGATAAAAAGCCCCCCCTGGCCACGGCCGTCATATGCTCTTCTAAAGACAGCCGTGCATCCAGGAGGATGCCCAAGTTATGAGCCCTCTCCGTGGGGGCCAGTGATTTGCCCCCAATAACCAGCAATGGCACCAGCTGGCTATATCGGGACACCGGAAGCCACAGCCACTCAGTCTTGGAAGGGTTGAGTCGGAGCCTGTTTCTCCCTATCCAGGTCTGCACGGCCTCCAGGCACCGGGACATCACTTCAAGGGCATCGTTGGGATGCCCTTGAAGTGGGGAGTAAGGCAAAGATTTAAGGATCCCCCTTAAACCACTGCTTGTGGGGGCATTAGAAATGTGTGGGTTGGAGAAGCAGATTTGTGTGCTGATAGTGCTGGGCTATTGGCTGAGAACCTGAATAATTTGCAGCAAATGTTTGATTGAATGTATCATGCAACGAAGTTCAATTGTAATGAGCTGCTTAAAGCGTGGGAAAGGGGATGGCAGTTGTCTGGCGTTGAGTTTCTTCTCTGCAACACCTAAGCAGCTTCATCCTGGACAGAACTTCTCACTTTCCGTGGTCTGTTATAGTATGGATACCCCTCCTCAAGCCCCTTTATCTGCTCTTCCAAAAAGGACAGGGGTTTGTACTTCCAACAGGTGTCGTTTGAGCGTCTCTGGAGATTCTCAGTTTTCCAAGTCATGGTTGTCCCAAAGGTTCTTTTTTTTCTCAAGAGGCACCTGGATTTTCTTTACCTTTGAAGGTGTTTCGCTTCTCGTCCAAGAAGCTTCTTCAGTTCTGACTGAATGGTGGAGAACGGAAGGATTTATATTCCTTGCAGTCCTCTGGTCGTTCGCGCTCTCTCTGAGGATCTTTGAGTCCCTCACAAAGAGTGATACCCATACTGAACCGTCGTCTTTCTGCCTTTCCCACAGATGTGAACGAATGCAAGATGTTCTCTGGTCTTTGCACCCACGGCACTTGTCGCAACACCATCGGGAGCTTCCGCTGTCTCTGTGGCAGTGGCTTCGCTCTGGATGCCGAGGAGAGGAACTGCACAGGTGAGCCCAGGTGTAAGAACCTCACCCCACTTCACGAATCTCGCTTGAATTCCTGCTCCCAACTTTGCCTGTGAAATTCCTTCCTTCCTTCCTCCCTCCCTCCCTCCCTCCCTCCTTCTTCTCTTCATTCCTCCCTCCCTCCCTCCCTTTTTTCTTCTTTCCTTTCTTCTTCCCTCCCTTCTTTCTTTCCTTCCCTCCTATCTCCTTCCTTCCGTCCTCCCTCTCTCCCTCCCTTCATCACTTTCTTCTTTACTTCCTTGGTCCCTCCCTCCATTCCCCTCTCCCTTCTTCCTTTCATCTCTTTTTATTCTTCCTTTCCTCCTTCCCTTTCTTCTTTCTTTCCTCCTTTCTATCCTATCTCCTTCCTTCCTCTTTCTTTCTTTCTTTCCTTCCTTCCTTCCTTCCTTCCTTCCTTCCTTCCTTCCTTCCTTCCTTCCTTCCTTCCTTCCCTGCAGTCTCTCCTCCTCTTGCCTCCCTCAACCATCCCTTTTTCCTCTCTGTTCCCTCCCTCCCTTCCTCCCTCCCTTCCTTCCTGTCTGTCAGGATCTACATAACATGAGTCATGTCCATGGCTGTCATGGTGGCCATGAAGAGATGCTCCAGACTTCTGGAAGTTAAGATCTCCCAACGTGACCCACTTTGGCCCCCAGATCAAGCAGCCTCTGGAGGTGCACCCCAGTGGTGGGTTCCTCCTGGTTCGGTCCGGTTCGGCCGAGCCGGTAGCGGTGACGATATGATGTCACCGAACCGGTTCTCCCCCCCCCGCCCCCCCCACCCCCTACCCCCCCACCCACGTTATTCTTACCTTTTATTTGGTCCCACCCCCAATCTATTGCTGCCTCCTGAGTCCCAGCTGATGACTAGAGGGAAATAAAGTCTTGGGGGGGGGGGCTTCAAAGGGCCACCCTACAGCTGATCAGTGTTAAAAGCAAACAAATGAGTTGGGTCGTAAGTGCGAGGACTGGTCGTAAGTGTGAGGACCTTCCAGAAATGACTCTGACCAGCTAGCCACGCCCGCCTAGTCACATGACCTCCAAGCCACACCCACAAAGTAAGCCACGCCCACAGAACCGGTAGTAAAAAAAATTAGAACCCACCCCTGGTGCACCCCAACATCCCAAACAGTTGGGGACCCTCACTTTCTCCCAAGGAAGCTTCTGTTGGACCATGTCTTGATTCTTCTCCTCTCCCTCAACCAGATATAGACGAGTGCCGGATCTCGCCAGACCTGTGTGGCCACGGTGCCTGCGTCAACACGCCCGGCGGTTTTGAGTGCGAATGCTTCGAAGGCTACGAGAGCGGCTTTATGATGATGAAGAACTGCATGGGTAAGGAGTGCACCCGAGGGTGTGGCAAAAACATAGATTTGTTTCCTGACCGTTTGAAGTTACAACGGCACTGAAGAACGGCACTTGCGACTGTTTTTCACACTTACGACCGTTGCAGTATTCCCACGCCCCTATGATCAAAATTCAAATGCTCGTATCTATGACAGCCGCAGCGTCCCAGGGTCACGTGATCGCCTATTGCGGCCTTCTGACCATGGGGAAAGCCAAGATTCACTTAACAACCGCATGGCTAACTTAACAGCAGCGGTGATTCACTTAACAACTGCAGCAAGTTGGTCGTAGAATGGAGCAAAACTCACTTAATGACTGTCTCACTTAGCAATGGAAAGTTTGGGCTCAACCGTGGTCGTAAGTCGAGGACTACCTGCACTGGCTTTTTTTCATTCTTTTTTTCATTCTTTTTTTCATTCTTTTTTTCATTCTTTGGCTGTCTCTATTTTCTAACATGCATAACATTAACGTCTCTTGCTTCTTGACCTTTTCAAATTGACCAATTTGAATCTCCCGGTTTCTCATTTCCTTCTCCACACGGAGCTCTGATCTACGTTTAGCCATGCTAAGCGTTATGTGGCCAGCATGGAAAATTAAGGATATTGTGCAAACTCCGTTGCATCCCCTGTCTTAGGTGCTGGAAAGTGGATTGGCCCCTGTGTCATTCTTGTGCAGATGCTAGGTGTGCGACCCAGGCAAGACACAGCACTGACGTTCGAAGGCTGCCTGCAGCTTTGAACTCCTTTTGTTCACCTCAGAGCAAACCGTCACCATGTGCTTTACTGCTCAACTATTTTAACTGTAACAGGAAACAGGAAACTCTACTTAGAACAAAAGAGCATAGAATATATACCATAGAGCCAAATGTGTAATCCCTGCCATCTACTGGCGGAATACTCCTGCAGTTGTTGCATAAAAATACATTCCAACATTGATTAGGTGCCACTGCCAACAGCCATAAATGCGAGGAGGGTGTTGTGGCCCATCAGGGGCCTGTGCAGCTAGTAGCTGATTCCAACAGCGAGGAGGCTGGTGTGGTGCTGTGCCAGCAGTCTGTACAGCTGGCGCTCAAGTCAGACAATGAGGAGGCTGGAGAAGATGTGGTGCCAGAGGCGGGGATTCAGCCAGGGCCTTCAGAACCTCCAGAAGCTCCCATAAGTGAAGGGGAAGAAGAGGAGGAGCCTCTTTTCAATGCATGAGTGCGCAGAGCTGCAAAAAGGCAGGAGTGGCTCCTCAGGAGGAGGTCTCCTCAAGAGTAAGGCTTCGGGCTAATTGGCCACTCCCCTAGCCTATTTAAGGAAGGACAATGATGCAATTTGCAGGAAACAACTTCGTTCAAATTCCTTTGCTTCTTGATTCCAGAAAAACGTTTGATTTGGCTCTTGTTTCTCTCTTATCAGTTTTCCTGCAAATTGTTTCTGGGCATTCTGCCAACCAGAGTAAGATTATGGTTATCTGAAATACTGTGCCTGTTCTTTGAATTCTTGTCGAAGTTAAATTAACAGCCCTTGTTCAGAAAAGACTGATTTATTGTACTTGTGTTCGAACAACTACTAAGAGAGCTCATTAGTAGTCTTTAATTAGTAAATTAAGGTTTGTACGGACTTTGTGTGTGCTGCATTCTTTGGGGTCTGTAGCTGGGACAGAACAGCGGGTCACCAAGGGCCCAAAATATAAATAAGTGACCATTGTGGGGGGAGGGGCAGCCATCAGAACTTCAGGTCATAAGTAGCTCTGGGGAAATCTGTTGTAACTCAGAACAGTTGCTAAGGGATGGGTCATGTAGGAGATATAACTTTTCGGCTGGCTTCCTAACTCAGCTGGCTTTTAAATCTTCCAGATATTGATGAATGCGAGAGAGACCCTCTCCTGTGCCGCGGAGGGGTCTGCGTCAACACTGAGGGCAGCTTTGAGTGCCTTTGCCCTCCGGGCCATGAGCTGACCGCCGAGGGCAACGTCTGTGTAGGTGAGTCGTCCATTTGAGAAGGTTGTTACGAATGGGGAATATTTGACGGAAATGGGAACCAAGCAGTGGTGAAATCTGAACCGGTTTACTTTTTAAAGCATTTTTAACTACCAGTTCTGGAGAACTGGTAGTAAAAAAATGCTTTAAAAGGTTTTTTAAAAAATTCCGATGATCGGGCGTCACTCAGCTGATTGTCGGAATATTTTTTTTAAAAAAAAATTTGTACTACCGGTTCGGGGCAAACCGGCCTGAACCGGTAGCATTTCATCCCTGGGACCAAGCCACTCTTTGCAGTCTTCCTTCCCTGGAATCCTCTTTGCTGGGGTGGGGGAGAACACAACAGCAGTGAAGGGATCTGGCCCTCCCCGCTTGGGCTGGGAGCCACCCTCATGCCACCCCCCAGGCAGGCTGGGATGCTGAAGTCTGGACCGGAAGGACCCAGAGCCTGATCTGGATAGATGAACCCATTCCAGTTCTTAGGTTGATTCGTTGGCGTGAGTGTCCGGTTGTTTGCCCAGTTTAATGCCCAGGCTAATCAGGGAATCGCCAAGGATATGTCCAGCCACACTGAGAGGGCAAGGCATTGTATATAAATAGAGAGTAACCCTCCTTCCTTCTAGCCCTGATGATGTTCCCTAGTTGGGTCATGAAAGATCTGTAAGAAAACAAACTCGGGGAGCACCAAGGACTCCATAGAAAGAGAAACCGAGATAAGCAGGGATTAACACCAGACAAACAATCAAGCAGAAAACAACGGCCTAATCAAGGAAGTGCCATTGTGGGTGGGGGGAGGGGGGGAGAAACTGGCAGGGCAAGCCAGTGTGTACAAATGCCTCCCTCCTAACACTGATGATGTTACTTAGTTAGGTCATAAAACATCTGCAAGAAAAGAACCCAGCTCAGAGAGCACCAGGGTCTCTACTGTCATCCTTCTCCTCCCCACAAGCCCCACTCTCTTCTAACACTGATGATGTTACCTACTTTGGTAATGAAATGTCTGCAAGAAATTAACCCAGCCAAGTTAAGAGTGCCAAGGACCCCAACATGCCCGGTTATTTTTAAGCACCTCCTTTGCTGGCGGCCACGTTGGAGCAGAGGAGAAGAAAAAGAGAGAGAGAGAGATGGCTCACATCCTCATCCCTCTGGATGTTGAATACGGAGGGGGGTGCAGACCAGGGGTGGGTTCTACTTACCTTTACTACTGGTTTGCATTGGGAGTGTGCGCTTCTGCGCTTCTGCGCATGTGCAGAAGCTTCTGCACATGCGCAGCTCACCTATGATGACATCCAGGTCAGTGGGCAGAACCTCCCGCTGATTTTACTACCGGTTCTTCTGAACCAGTCCGAACCGGGGCAACCCACCACTGGTCCTGCGGTCGTGGCCAAAGGTGAACTGCTCTCTCAACATAACGAGGCCCTCTTTTCAACCCTTGCTTTCTCAGATATCAACGAGTGCTCCCTGAGTGACAGCCTGTGCCGGAATGGGCGCTGCGTGAACGTCATTGGCACCTACCAGTGTGCGTGTGACTCTGGATACCAGGCCACTCTAGACCGGCAGGGCTGTGTTGGTGAGTTTCCTACTTTCCCCTGTCCTTCTTATTTTGTAGGATCTGGGCCCACGCGGGTCCCGGAAGAGTGGGCTGGGGGCGAAAACTTCCCTTGCTTTCCAAAATCCAGAGCTGAGGGCACATTGGTGGGCTCCAAACAGCATTGTCAACTCGTAAAACATTCCTGGCCTGCTCTCGAGTTGCCATAGGCAGGAGTGGGGGAAAACTGGGGAGCAGCACGGCAGCCACAACCAGAAGCACATTCCACGCATACTTTTCTCAAGGCTGTATCCCAGGTTACCGAAACCAGCCGGAGAGGCGTGATCTCTACAGCCCGCGAAAGTGCTCCGTTGGAGAATGTGATTTATGACACACCCTGGGAGGAGGGGGAAAACAGGGGTCATAGTTGGGCCGTAAATTACGTGAGGCAGAGCTGACTCCACTTGTTGCTCCTAATAAATAACTGGATTTCTTTTGAAACTTGGCTCGAGGCTCATGAGGATGGGAAGAACCCCGATCTTTTAAGAGGGACAGGAAAGGATCAGCCAGGAAAACCCTTAGAGAATAGCCAATCAAGACAGAGCAAATTCGGGATCCTAGAATTTTACCCCAGTGTTGGGGAGGAAGAGGAAAAACTTGGTGGTGTTTCCTGAGAGTCGGCATGGCCGGATCTGATCAGGGGTGCTTCAAGATTTCTCTTGTGGCTCCCTAGAGGTAGTCCTCGCTTTTACGACCATTCATTCGGCAACCCAGGGCCTTCCCTACACCCCAAGCCATCTCCTGCTCCACATAATGACTGCAGTGAGCAGAGACAGGGACTGCATGAGTGCCTTGCTTAATGACAGCAACCATTTAATGAATGTAGTTCTGGGCTCAATCGTGGTCATAAGTCCAGGAGTGGCTATATTGTATTGGTGGTGGGGAGGTCATTGCATCCATGAGTCCACGCCCCCCCCCCTCCCAGATTGCCTTGTGGCCTCCCCAAATTTTATTGCTTCGTTTATTTTATTTTGTTATTTTATTTATCGGTCAAAGAGCCAGCCAGATCTTCAGACTGGATTTGCCATTTTTGTCTGCCTATCTATCGAGTCCTTTCCAAGGACCTTGAATAGACAAATGTGGATGTTTGGATGGTGGTGTTATAAATATCAGGATATAAGGATAATATATGCTGTTCCAAAATATTTTTTTAAATTTTATTTATTTATTTTATTTTATTATTTTATTTTATTATTTTATTTTATATTTTATTTTTATTTTATTTTATTTTACTTTATTTATTTTATTTTATTATTTTATTTTATTATTATTATTATTATTATTATTATTATTATTATTATATCATGTCATGATATCATATTTTTATTTTATTTTATTTCTTATTATTTTATTTTATTATGATTATTTATTATATAAATAATATATCCAAATAATATATCCTAGACAGGATGCCCTCCGTACAGTCACTCATGCTCTCATTATTTCTCAGTTGGATTACTGCAATGCCCTCTACATGGGGCTGCCCTTGGGGTGCACCCGGAGGCTCCAGCTGGTCCAGAATGTGGCCGCGCGGGTTGTTACGGGAGCTTCCCGTTACTCCTGTGTTACACTTCTCCTACGCGAACTTGCACTGGCTGCTGGTGGCTCTTCGGATCCGCTTCAAGGTGCTGGTTCTCACCTATAAAGTCCTACATGGCATGGGGCCTGGGGTATTTCCAAGACCACCTCCTACCGGCCTCCCACCACCCAGTACGCTCACATAGGAATGCCTCCTCCGGGTGCCATCGGCCAGACAATGTCGGCTGGCGGCCCCCAGGATGAGGGCGTTCTCTGTGGTCGCACCGACCCTCTGGAATGGGTTACCCACCGGGCTCCGGACGGCCCCCCAACCTCTGCACTTTCCACGCCAACCTGAAGACATGGCTTTTTTTCAGCAAATTCCCTGATCTGCTGCGAGGTTTTAATTGTCTGGGGATTTTAAATTGGTTTGTTTTAGCACTGTTTTACTGTTATGCTGTTTTTATTCTGTGAGCCACCCCGAGTCCTATGGGAGAAGGGCGGCATATAAATTTGATTATAAATAAATAAATAAATAAATAAATAAATAAATAAATAAATAAATAAATAAAATAAATAATTTTTTTAATTCGTTTGATCTTATAAATTGGGTGTTTTTTTTTTTTTTTTTTTTTATTGCAAAAGTTTTACAATTACATTTTCACCCCTTTTTTCACCCCCCACCACCCTCCCACCCCTCCCCAAACTTCCCATCCTCCCTAAACCTCCCCACCCCTCCCCCCCCAGACTTCCC
This sequence comes from Pituophis catenifer annectens, assembly GCF_029215685.1. Taxonomy (NCBI): domain Eukaryota; kingdom Metazoa; phylum Chordata; class Lepidosauria; order Squamata; family Colubridae; genus Pituophis; species Pituophis catenifer. The sequence goes on along the minus strand of NW_027256881.1, from coordinate 353,726,233 downwards.
TATTACATACTCATAACTAATAACACTAATAAATAAACCTGAACCCATCCCTCCCCCTATATAATTTTTCCTCTTTGTCTCTATACATTAAAATATTTCTAATACATTATTTTCAAATAAAAGCTATTTGATACTTTCTAGTTTGGTATTTGTTCTGAACATATTCTATCCACCTTTTCCATTCCCATTCATAAGTCTCTTGTGGTAAATTGGGTGTTTTAATCTGTGTTTCGGCCAAAATATTTAATAATTTTAAGGGATTTTTAATATTTGTATTATCTGTATTTTATCTTGGCTGTTCAGCGCCCTGAGTCCTTCGGGAGTAGGGCGGTATAGAAATTTGATTAATAAATAAATAAATAATAAATAAATAATAATAAATAAATAAATAAATAAATAAATAAATAAATAAATAAACAAATAAATGTCATGATATCATATTTTTATTTTATTTTATTATTTTTTATTACCCTATCCTATCATACTATCATCTTAGTATTTTATTTTATTATTTATTATTATATCATATTGTTTTATTTTATTTTATTTAAATCCCTCCTTTGTCGTTTCCATAAATAACTTGAATGATTATGGCAACCGATTGCTTCCACCCCACAGATATAGACGAGTGCACCATCTTGAATGGCGGCTGCGACACCCACTGTGCCAACGCCGAGGGCAGCTACGAGTGCAGCTGCGGGGAAGGCTATGCGCTGATGCCGGATAAGCGGTCGTGCGTGGGTGAGCGGCTGGGCGATTGTCCCGGGACGGATCCCCTGACTTTCCTTTCAGAGTTGCCTTAAGAGGCCAGATTCTGGCCCGTTCTCAGTTGTGGAAGTTCCCCATGGGGCCTTAGGGGTGGTCTCTCCAGTAGTGGCTTCCACTTACCTACGTTACCGGTTTAGAACTGTGAGCGCGCGCGGCACTTCTGCGCATGTGCGAGCATCCGTGATAATGTCCGGGCGGGTGGACGGAGCCTCCCGCCACCACCACGCCACCCAAACCGGGGCGAACCGGTAGAAACCCACCACTGGGTTTCTCAGCCCGACAGCCGGGGGGGGGGGCTCTGGGGAAGAGCCTGGAGTAGCAGGGGAGAGACCCAGATTCTAATCCTCCCTCAACCATAGAAGCTCCCTGAGGGATTTGTACATTCAATAATCTAACTAGCCCAGAGGAAGCCTAGGGATGATAAGCAGAGCATCTAGCTGGAATGGAGTATGAGGTAGAGAGGGGCTGGCTGGCTGACTGGCTGGCTGACCCCATTTGGGTACCTGCTTGCACTTATTGTACTTAATGTAAAGGGAGAGAGGGAGGAGGAGGAGGAGGAGGAGGAAGGAAATAAAGAAGCAATAGGGGAGGGAGGGAGGGAGGGAGGAGAAGAAAGGAAGGAAGGAAGGAGAAGAAAGGAAGGAAATGAGGAGGGAGAGAATGGTGAAACAGGAAGGAAGGAGGGAGGGAGAGAGGGAGGGAATGGAGAAACAGGAAGCAAGCAAGGAAGAAAGAAAGGAAGGGGAAGATAGGAAGGAAATAGAAAGGGAGGGAGGGAATGGAGAAACAGGAAGGAAGGAAGGAAAGAAGGAAGGAAGAGGAAGGAAGGAAGGAAATGGAAAGGGAGGGAGGGAATGGAGAAACAGGAAGGAAGGAAGGAAGGAAAGAAGGAAGGAAAGAAAGAAGGAGAGAATCATGGAGAGCGGAAGCAGAGAAGGAGATGGAAGGAAAATGAGGAAGAGAAGGGGAAGAAGGAGGGGAAGACTGGTTCATCCAGTGACCCAATCCATTGCAATTCATCCAGCAAGAGCTAACCCCCCCCCTCTGATTAATCTTGAGCCAGGCCCATCTCTCCTTCCTTCTTGCAGGGGCTGTTGTGGGGACCGAACCTCAAGGGAGCCTGGGGACTTGACCCCCATTAGGGAAAGGGCGGGGTCCAAATGAAATAAAGTTACGGGGGTGATTTAGGAAGACACGATGACACCAAGCCAATGCCTGGGGACTTGCATTTCGTCCCCTTCCCCCCTTCCCTCCCAGATATCGATGAATGTGAGGACACCCCAGATATTTGCGATGGTGGCCAGTGCACCAACATCCCCGGGGAATACCGCTGTCTCTGCTTCGATGGCTTCATGGCATCCCTGGACATGAAAACTTGCATTGGTAAGATCATTTTGGATGCCTCCCACAATGTTACCTGCACTTCTCGGGGTGGGAAGGGGACGCCTGCAACCAGCTCCCTTCTCTTCCCCCAGATGTGAACGAGTGTGACCTGAACCCCAACATCTGCCTGCACGGGGAATGTGAGAACACCAAGGGATCCTTCATCTGCCATTGCCAGCTGGGCTACTTTGTCAAGAAGGGGACGACGGGGTGCACAGGTAGGTAGACCACTCGCTGTAGGAGAAGAGCAGGCAAAGCCAGCGGGATGGCGGCGTCAAGTAAGTCATCAGCCTAGAATCATTACGTTGCCATAAATGGTCCAGGCCCAAAGCCTCTTGAATTGGCATCAATTTAGTGTTGAAGATTCTGTTCTGTCCCTGTCTCACACGCACACAAACAGACAGCCGGGGGTTAAATAAACTGGCAGACAACCAAATTCTTTCGATAAGAGGATTGGCAGCAACCCAGTAGCTGCTTGCCAAGAACTTTACTCATAAACAAGATACACACAGTTCAAGAATTGTCAAGTCCAGTCCGTAATTAAATCCAAGGCAGATAATGTTGTTTCCAAAGATGCAATGTGACTCGATAGTAGTTAGTTTTGTCCATCACAGAGTCTGAATGGCCACCTCACCCCCTTATATCCCCTGTGGGGTGTGGTCCAGTGACTCAGCTTAATCTCTGGCATGCCTCCTTTTCTGTTGTGTGCGCTTGTCTCTCCGACGCTGGCGTGGATCCAGCCAAGATTTATCTCCTTCACTGTCCAACTGTGAGGAGATATCTGGCTCCTGGCCAATCTCTTCTCCTACGGGAGACACCTGAGGCATTGCCAGAGAGGAGGGTCCTGGAGAGGGAGACCTGGCCAACTCCTCTCCTTCATGTTCGGAGCCTTCTCCCTCCGATAAGTCGGCCTCGGGGGTCGGAGCCACAACAGATTCATTGACTAGATCAGGTGTCTCCAAACTTGTCGACTTTGAGATTTGTGGACTTCCAGACTCCCAACTTTAAGATTTGTGTCCCATAGGTGCTTGTTCAAGAGTCAACTGGACTTTTTGGTTTTTTCTTTGAAGACGTTTCGCTTCTCATCCAAGAAGCTTCTTCAGTTCTGACTGGATGGTGGGGAATGGAAGAATTTATATTCCTTGCAGGCAGCTGGTCATTTGCATCCTTTTAGGGAGTCGTTAAGGCCACCTGGAGATTTGTCTGTGTCCTCAGGGTCACCTGAGTGGTGCAAGAAGAAGACTTCACCCCCATTTGCACCACTCAGGTGACCCTGAGGACACAGACAAACCTCCAAGTGGCCTCAATGACTCCCTAAAAGGATGCAAATGACCAGCTGTCTGTAAGGAATATAAATCCTATCATTCCCCATCATAGCAATACCACTTAGACTTATATGCCGCTTCACAGTGCTTTACAGTCCTCTCTAAGCAGTTTACAGAGTCAGCTTGTTGCCCCCAACAATCTGGGTCCTCATTTTACCCATCTCAGAAGGCTGGAAAGCTGAGTCAACCTTGAGCCTGGTGAAATTCAAACTGCCAAATTGCAGGTAGCCGGCAGTCAGCAGAAGTAGCCTGCAGTACGGCATCCTAACCACTGCGCCACTGTGGCTCTTATCATCCAGTCAGAGCTGAAGAAGCTTCTTGGATGAGAAGCGAAATGTCTTCAAAGAAAAAACAAGAAAGTTCAGTTGCCTCTTGAAAAAGCACCTTTGGGACAACCAGGACCTGCATGATGGAGAATCTCCATAGACATTTAAGATTTGTAGACTTCAACTCCCAGCAGACCTAGCCAAAGAATTCTGGGAATTGAAGTCTTAAAGTTGCCAAATTTGGAGAACTCCCTGGACTAGATTCTTATAAAGCAATTAAATCCTTTATGAGCTGCCACTTAATGTATGGTCCTGATTCTTTGCTCCTGGCGTTAATTGTGCCAGCTCTTTATCTGTGATCCGCTATAGTGAGAGGTAGAAAAGTCAGCGAAATTGTTGTGACCTAGGCTTACTGAGTCATTACAATACACAATTAGTCCCAAACAAACCTATTTTATTGTAACAGCTGAGAATTACGTTCATTCCCAGCTGAGTCCCAATTAGTTGCAAAACAAATCCTTTGGAAGAAGTCCTTCGGAATAATCACCAACCTTTATCTTCTTTGACTCCCTGCCAAAGGCCTTACTTGGCAAAGCCCCACGGAGTTCAGAAAGAAACAAGAGATGCCGACTGGAAACAGAGTTAGCAACATTGCTTTCCTGCAAGAAGCCCAAGTGCCTTTGTTTCTCTTTTAAGCCTTATGGGGAGCCCAATCATCTCCTGGCCTTACTCCAGAGTCGTCCCTTTTGCTTTAGCTGCTCTTGCCTTCTGGCAGTTCTGCGCATGCATGCACTAGGAACAGGCTCCTCCTGTCCCTCTCCGACTCTGGGGGGTCCAGAGTCCGGGCATCACTCCCAGATGGCCCTGGCCCCATCTCTGCCTCCGACGCAGAGCCCTCGTCCGGGCCTTCCCCAGACTCCAGGACTGGCCCATGTTCCTCCCCAGCCTCCTCACTGTCTGACTCCGCTGCCAACTCTGCAGGCTGCTGGCAGACCACAACAGAAATTAAGGAAAAAATGAAGGAATTTGCTGGTGAGAAATTAAAAGACGGGAACTGTGAAACAGAGCTGGCTCTCAATTCACCAGCAGGCTCCCAGCCAGAAGCCCAACGTTGCAATGTTTAAAAACGAAACGCAAAGCTTTCCTGCCCATAAAGACCACGAGCTCACTTTTTCTCCTTCTGTCCCGCAGACATCGACGAGTGTGAAATTGGGGCTCACAACTGTGACATGCACGCTTCGTGCATCAACATCCCGGGGAGTTTCCGGTGTAAGTGCCAGCTGGGCTGGCTCGGCGATGGGCTGAAATGCAACGGTGAGTGACCAGGGCCGGGGAAAGGCAAACGGCCGTCTGGCCTGGCTCGAAGGGCGAGGATTTGCAACCAGTCTTGTGGCCACATTTGAGGGGAAGAATTTTGGAAGCCCCGGGTAGGTTTCCAAGTGCAGAGTAGAAGATTCTCTGAGCACCTGGAGGTGGTCCTTCACTTACATAAAAAAGAGGTTGAGACCCTGGAAAGAGTGCAGAGAAGAGCAATAAAGAGGATTAGGGAACTGGAGGCTAAAACATATAAAGAACAGTTGCTGGAATTGGGTATGTCTAGTCTAGTGAAGAGAAGGACCAGGGGAGACAGGATAGCAGTCTTCCAATATCTCAGGGGTTGCCCCAAAGAAGAGGGAGTCAAGCTATTCTCCAAAGCACCTGAGGGCAGGACAAGAAGCAATGGAAGGAAACCAATCAAGGAGAGAAGCAACTTAGAACTAAGGAGGAATTTCCTGTCAATTAGAACAATTAATAAGTAGAACAACCTGCCTGCAGAAGTTGTGAATGCTCCAACACTGGAAATTTTTACGATGTTGGATAACCATTTGTCTGAAGTGATGTAGGGTTTCCTGTCTGGGCAGGGGGTTGGACTAGAAGACCTCCAAGGTCCCTTGCAACTCTGTTATTCTATTCTATTCTATTCTATTCTATTCTATTCTATTCTATTCTATTCTATTCTATTCTATTCTATTCACTCTACTCTACTCTACTCTACTCTACTCTACTCTACTCTACTCTACTCTACTCTACTCTACTCTATTTTAAAGACAAGTCTATGAGGAAGCCAGCAGGGAAGGTCACAAATTGTCACATAATGTCTCATTTAACAACCACAGTGACTCACTTAATGACCATGGGAAAAAAAGGGTTCTAAAATCATGTGTGAAGTCATGTGGTGCCTCACCTAAAGAAGAGACCACTTAAGAGGAATTTGTTCATCCTTACGGTAGTCATAACTTGAGGACTTCCTGTATCCAGCGGGAGGGTCTGGGGCCGGAAGCTTTGGCTGGCGTTCCGCAGGCAGTGGGGCTGTGGAGGTGAGACTTTCTCCTTCAGCTCCTTTTTTCCATTTTCCTCCTTTCCAGATCTGGACGAGTGTGCCACCGAGGCGCACAGCTGCAACCTGAACGCCAACTGCCTGAACACGCCGGGATCGTTCCGCTGCGCGTGCCAGGAAGGCTTCAGCGGTGATGGCTACTCCTGTTCTGGTGAGTGAGAAACGTTTACTTCTGAAAGATCCTGTGAGTCTTTCCTGGCTCTGAGCCAGCCTGCTGCATCCACCGTTTCGTCCCCAGAAGGCTTATTTCTTCCCCCACTCCCTAAATCCTCCTAAGCATTAAAAATGTTACAAAATACAATTCAGTTATTCGACAGTGATGGTAAACCTATGGCACGAGTGCCAGAGGTGGCACGCAGCGCCCTCTCTGTGGGCACGCGGGCCGTTGCCCCAGCTCAGCCCCGCCATGCATGTGGGTACACCTCCCGCCAGCCAACTGTTCTTCATGTGTCTGCAACGCATTCGTGGGGTTGGGGCACATGTGGGGAGCGCATGTGGGAGGGTGTGCAGGGTGCACGCGGGGGGTGCACATTCCCGGGGGTGGGCTGGGAGCATGAACAGGGGGTCCGCGCGCATTGCATTTTGCGGCTGCACGGTTAGCCATCACTGAACTACATTAAACAAATTTGGGGGGGGGGTGTTGAGCCACTAGGGTCTTGGAGTACTGAAGGGGGAAGCAGGGTGCATTTTTGATCCATCCAGAAGCCTTGTGAGCTTGGAAATAGCCGTGTCTCTCCGCGGCAGCCATTTTGTGAGGGTGCCCACGACGTGCCCTCAGAGTCCCAAAGGAATCTGCCTGACTAGGAAGGTTTTACAACCTGCTCCTTGAATGTGTGGTCGGCCGGAGGAAAGCCTGACCATGCGCCATTTTCGCCTCCAGATGTGGACGAATGTGCCGACAACGTCAACCTCTGTGAGAACGGGCAGTGCCTCAACGCCCCCGGGGGCTACCGCTGTGAGTGCGAAATGGGATTCAACCCCACTGAAGACAGCAAGGCTTGCCAAGGTGAGCTGATTTGGGAACTGGATAAGAAGGAAGGTTTTTAGGAATTGGGTATTCATGAAAAGAAAACGATGTCAAATCTGGCCCAACTTGGTCCTTTCGGAGAGAAACCCTCTCCACTCCGTTTTGTAGCAAAACTATAATTTTTACTAAAAGCCACGTGGTTACAGTAAAGCAAAGCCAGAACTAAGAACACGCGCGCAAAGATTCTCTACTGAAATGTCTATGGAGATTCTCGACACCCAACTCCTCAGGGTGCCGCCGGCCAAACAATGTCGACTGGCAACACCCAGGGGGAGAGCTTTCTCTGTGGGGGCATCAGCCCTCTGGAAAGAACTGCCCCCGGAGATTCGCATGATCCCCGACCTACGTACCTTTCGCCATGCCCTTAAGACTCTTTTGTTCCAACAGGCCGGACTGGCCTAGAAAATGATTTTTAATTGGGTGTTTGTAGTTTTTAATATAAGAGCCAAATTTTTAATATATTTTAAACTGTTTTTTAAATTTTGTGGGTATATGTTGTTTTAATATGGCTGTACACCACCCTGAGTCCTTCGGGAGAAGGGCGGTATAAAAATTTAATTAATAAATAAATAAATAAATAAATAAATAAATAAATAAATAAATAAATAAATAAATAAGAAAGAAAGAAAGAAAGAAAGAAAGAAAGAAAGAAAGAAAGAAAGAAAGAAAGAAAGAAAGAACTAAGAAAGTAGGAGGAGAAAGAGGAAGGAAGGGGAGAAGGTTATGATAAAGGTAAACGGTAAAAGAGCAGCCCCCAAAAAGTAAAAATGAAAAATGAAAGTTAAAAGATAAGAAGAATGAAAAACGATGGATAAATGACTGTATATATAAATGTGTTTATGAGAAACAAAAATAAAAACTTTTTTGGAAAAAAAAAAGAGAGGGCTCTAAAGGACAGTGAAGCGGTATATTAGTCTAAGTGCTATTGCTATTCTGTTAAACTTCTCAAAAGTTGAGCCAGAGCGTTGATGGGCCTGGGAATCAGACCCTGGTCCAATAAAACAACATCTGAACCCGCAACGAATCAGGAATGGACAAGAAGTTTGAATGCAACAAACGCTCATGTTGTTCTGGGGATCCTTTGCCAGCTCTTTGAAGCAAGAAGGTTGACGTTAAAGCTGCCAAAATGCGCCCTCTTTCCTTTCAGACATTGATGAATGCACCTTCCAAAATATCTGCGTCTTCGGCACCTGCCAGAATCTGCCTGGGATGTTCCGCTGCGCCTGTGACGATGGATACGAGCTGGACAGGAGTGGCGGGAACTGCACAGGTGAGTGGAAAGGATTCACCATTGCTACAGTCGGTCTTCGACCTACCGCCGTTTCTTTGGGGCCACTTTCCAAAGTTGGAACGCCACTGAAAAATGTGACATGGCGACCGGTTTTTGCATTTCACGAACATCACGGCATCCTCGTGGTCACATGATCACCTGACATGTATTCATGACGGTTGCGGCGTCCTGGGGTCACGTGGTCGCCACGTGTGACCGTCCCAGCTGGCTTCCGGCAAGCGAAGTCGATGGGAGAAGCCGGATTTGCTTAATGACTGCACTGGTTTGCTTAAAAGCCATCGGGAGGGGGGAGTCACTTAACAACCTCTTAGTTAGCGTCAGAAATTGTGGTCATAAGTCGAGGACTGCCTGTAGCCAGGGATGGGATTCAAAAATTTTAGTAATCAGTTCTCTGCCTTTTTTCGAGCCTCCAGGAGGGTAAAAATGGCTTTCCTGGGCTCTGGAGGCCCTCCGGAGGCCAGAAACAGGCCTGTTCCTGGACTTCCTGAACTTCTGAGAGGTCTGTTTTTCGCCCTCCCAGAGCCTCCACTACGCTTACCTGGCATCCAAAACGGGCCACGTGGAGACTCCTGGGAGGGGAGGGGAGGGGTGGTCGGGGCCAGCCAGTCCTTGCAACTACCGGTTCAGCGAACCAAATATAAAATTAGCATCCAATTCGCCCGAACCCGTCCGAACTGGTTGAATCCCACCCCTGCCTGTAGCCTATCGGAGTTCCAGGTCCAGGAGTGAGCAGGTTCAGAATGAAAAATAGGCACACGGTTGCTGTGAGAGTTGCATTTTGTGGGTCTCCAGTTATCCAACTTAAGTTTTCATTTTATCACCCCTCTGTTCTGTCCCCGCACCCACCCAGCCAGCCAAGGGTTAAATAAACTCTTCAAACACTCAATCATCAGTGATAAGGAACTTGGCAGCAACTCTGTGGCTGCCTGCCAAGAACTTTTTACTCCGATAACACAGACAAAAATACACACAGTTTGAATAGTCCAAGTTTGTAATTAAAACCACAGCAAATAGGCGTTGTGCCCAAAGGTGCAAAGTGACTCGCCAGAGATTAGCTTTGTCCGTCACAGAGTCTGAATGGCCACCACACTCCCTTTTATAGCCTGTGGGGTGTGGTCCAGTGACTCAGCTTAATCTCTGGCACGCCTCCTTTTCTGCTGCGCACGCTTGTCTCTCCGACAGTGGCGTGGGTCCAACCACAATGTTTCTTCATCACTATCCGACGGCTCAGAAACACCTGGCTCCTGGCCAATCTCTTCTCCTTCGGGAGACACCTGAGGCATTGCCAGAGAGGAGGGTCCTGGAGAGGGAGGCCTGGCCGTCTCCTCTCCTTCATGTTCGGAGCCTTCTTCCTCCGATAAGATAGGCTCGGAGGACGGAGCCACAACACCCTCATTGAAAAAGCATCTTTCCTTCCTTCTGGAATTTATTTTCATCCCGGTCATTTTCCTCTGTGCATCCTAGCTTCACACTTTCCTTTGCAAGCTTGCTTTCCTATCTTGGATCTGATTTTTCTGTCCTCTCCATCCATCTCTTTCTTGCTTTATCTCCTTCTCTAAACTGCTGATCCAGTTCGGCAAAGGAACCATTGAGTCTGTCGTTTGCACCAGTGGTGGGTTTCAAAAATGTTTACTACCGGTTCTGTGGGTGTGGCTTGGTGGGCGTGGCATGGCTTGGTGGGCGTGGCATGGTGGGCGTGGCAGGGGAAGGTTACTGCAAAATCCCCATTTCCTCCTGATCAGCTGGGACTCAGGAGGCAGAGAATAGATGGGGGCGAGGCCAGTCAGAATTTTTACTACCGGTTCTCTGAACTACTCAAAATTTCTGCTACCGGTTCTCCAGAATTGTTCAGAACCTGCTGAAACCCACCTCTGATTTGCACCTCCGTAACTGTCTGGTTTGGCGCAGCGAACAAAAAGGACAGACACAGACACTTCAACGGATAGTTGGGACTACAGAAAAAACAATGGCTACCAACCTGCCTTCCATTGAGGATCTGTATCCTGCACGAGTCAAAAAGAGGGCTGGGAAAATATCTACAGAGCCCCCCGCATCCTGGACATAGATTGTTTCAACTCCTACCCTCAAGTTGACACTATCTATAGGGCATTGCATGCCAGAACAACTAGACACAAAGATAGTTTTTACACACACAAACCCTGGTGCCTATGAGCACTTCATTCCCACAACACTGTCTCATTTCTCAACTTTTTGCCTCTTTCCTGCTTTTTCCCCCCTGTTCGTTTCTTGTGGTTTATCAGTGGTTGTTTCTAACTTATGATTAATGATTGTAGCTATGATTGATGACTATGACCTGTTACTTGCTTATATGTACGCTTTGAGCTTATGCACCTTAGACGAATTCTTTGTGTGTCCAATCAATTAAGAACTATTCTATTCTATTCTATTTACTCTATTCTATTCCATTCCATTCCATTCCACTCCATTCCTCTCCTCCCCTCTCCACTCCACTCCACTCCTCTATTCTATTCTATTCTATTCTATTCTATTCTATTCTATTCTATTCTATTCTATTCTATTCCTTATTCAATTCAATTCTATTCTATTCTATTCTATTGTACTCTGTTCTATTCTATTCTATTCTTATTCTATTCTCTTGTACTCTATTCTATTCTATTCTATTCTATTCTATTCTATTCTTATTCTATTCTCTTGTACTCTGTTCTATTCTATTCTATTCTATTCTATTCTATTCTATTCCTTATTCAATTCAATTCTATTCTATTCTACTCTACTCTACTCTACTCTACTCTACTCTACTCTACTCTATTCTTAATTCTAATATTCTATTCTGTTCTTTTCTAATATTCTATTCTAATCCTCTATTCCATTCCATTCTGTAAATTCCTCCTCCCACCCACACCCTGGATGTCCTTGCCTTTGTTCAGGATCTTCCTCTCTTGCAAACACAAATCAGGCAGATTGCCGCCACAGTGTCGCCAGTGTCCACGGTTGGGCAGCTCCTTCCGCCAAAATCGTAACCCAATCAGCTGTTCCTAGAGAGGGCTGAACTCCTTTCTCTCCGACAGACATCAACGAGTGTGCCGATCCCGTGAACTGCATCAACGGCCTTTGCGTCAACACGCCAGGCAGCTACCTCTGCAACTGTCCTCAGGACTTCGAGCTGAACCCCACCGGAGTGGGGTGTGTGGGTAAGGAGGATCCCCACAGGGTCTCCGGGCGGTGTGCTCAGGCAGGTCCATCACGCAGTGCTGTCCATATCATTATTTTATTCCATAAACTTATATGCCACCCATCCAGTGGTGGGATTCAAAATTTTTTACTACTGGTTCTGTGGGCGTGGCTTGGTGGGCGTGGCAGGGGAAGGATGCTGTAAAATCTCCATTCCGTCCTCAATCCAGGGGAAGGTTACTGCAAAGTCCCCATTTCCTCCCGATCAGCTGGGACTCGGGAGGCAGAGAATAGTTGGGGGCGGGGCCAGTCAGAGGTTGTATTTACCGGTTCTTGAAACTACTCAAAATTTCCGCTACCAGTTCTTCAGACCTGGTCAGAAACTACTGAAACCCACCTCTGCACCCATCTCCCTCTGCAAAGCAACTTGGAGCGGCTTCCAATTAAAAGCATAAATATTAAAAACATTAAATACAGATTTGTTTTAAAAAAAAAAACCAAAATATAACAACAAATCCAGCTGTTGATCAGAACATCTGCACGAGGAATACCTCAGATGCATCCCAAAAGGGCCTAGTTAGATGTAGACCAACCTGGCCCCACTTGGCCTACCCCCAGGGCCTTGAACTACAAATCCCATATTCCCCAGCCCACATGTGAAAGCAAAGTTCCAAGTAGGAGCCTTCTCAAAGAGAGGTCTTCATTTTAAATATATATATATTTAAAATGAATTAAATTAAAATATATATATTGTATATATAAATATATACAAACGAGACGATACCTCCCGCCTACCAGCCATTTGGAAACCCGCCCTTATTGACAAACAAGTCCCTAACACGACGAATGACACCAGACCCACACTCACGAGAGCCACACAGGATGTCACCACCACACATCCACGCAGAAAGCAGACTCAAACCCACACTGATAATGAGCCACGACCAAGGACCAGAAGCCAGACCGCAGCTGCATCATTAGCCACTTTAAACCCCTCCAATCCATACATGAAGCAGACTGACACCCACCATGAAGAGCTCGCACGGCCACAAACACGAAGCCAAACAACAACAACGCAGCTCACCAGCTCAAATCCCCCTGCAACTCAGACTAAGCTGAGCACAACCAAGCCCCCACCCAAACAGAACACACCCCCAGCCAATCAGAGCACAACCAACCCCCCATCCAATCAGAGCACAGCCAAGCCCCTAACCAATCAGAACACACCTCCACCCAATCAGAACACAGCCAAGTTCCCACCCAATCAGCTCACACCCCCACTAGCAGTTAAAAGGAAGAGACAGCTGCGATCTCACATTGCTCCTGGAAGCACGAAGCCGAGAACACCAGCCTGAAGATGACGAATGAGACTTCGTCGAAACGTCGCCAAGAAACCTCCAATTTTACGCGGGAGAAAACCTGAATAACCAAAGACATATATATATATACATATATATATATATATATATATATATATATATATATATATATATAGTTTTTTCATGGAAAACAAGATGTTAAATGTTTTGCTTAGTTTTTGTGTTAATTTACCCTATTTTTTCTCTTTTCTGTTGTTGTTAGGGTTGAATGAATGCTATTTGTTTCATCTTCTTTGTTAGTTTTATTGTTTTGCTTTTTATTTTCTGTGAAGGAGACGTCTTCGTTTTGACCTGCTAAATCGCCTTTTCTGTTTGCAAGCCTCATTAATCCCTTTTTCATTGGCATCCTTCCGTCTCAAGAGACGATGGTATCGTGCTCTGTAAAGAGGTCCTAAAACAGCATTTTTTTAGTGTGACTAAAAAGGCCAATTGGAGAGTGGCCATCCCTTCCACACGGAGGGCAGATCCATTCCGTCCCCTGCCCAACCCCCAGATTTCGCTGGTTACGGGACTCCCTCTTTGCCAAGTGTCTCTTCGGATTGGAGAAGGCCATGCTGCGTCTTTTGCCTCCAAGCTGAACGATCGGAGGCCAAGGTTTCCCAGTCGTTAATGTCCATTCCCAGGACCTTTCGGTCCCTCTTGCAGATATCCTTATTGTTAAGGATATTGTTGTTGTGTTACCAACCAGCAGAGTGTATGCACAAGGAAACGTTGCTGAGAGCAATGAATAAGAGATATGCAAACTGGTTTATCAAAAGCTTACTTTATAGTAGAAAAACAGTCTCATAGTCTTTAAACAAATGCCAAGTCTTTGCCAGTTAAATCAGTCCAGTAGTTACAGATATCGTCTTATCAAACAAACATTAGTTGGTTAGAATAACAAACTCACTCTGGTTCACACACCACGATGGTAGCAGATCCATCAAACGATGATTAGCAGATAGCAACTCCTCTCAATGGTAGCAAGCATACTCTGGTAGCATATCATACAGGGCCGGATTTTCCTATAGGCTAACTAGGCTTCAGCCCAGGGCCTCAAGATCAAGAGGGGCCTACATTCAAATTGTTAGCAAAATTAAAATTACACTTTCACTATAGGTGAAAGGTAAGGTGACCAGATTTTAACATTGGTAAAGAGGGACATTGTGGGCGTGGCTTATTTTGTGGGCGTGGCTAGCTGTTCATGTGACTGGGTGGGCGTGGCTAGCTGGTCATGTGACCGGGTGGCCATGGCTATGTGTATAGGGTAAGGTGAACAGATTTTAACATTGGTAAGAAGGACACCATTGTGGGCGTGACTTATTGTGTGGGCGTGGCTTGGAGGCCATGTGACTGGGTGGGCGTGGCTAGCTGGTCATGTGACCGGGTGGCCGTGGCTATGTGTATAGGGACTACTCAGAGGGCTGAAAAGTCATTTCTGACAGGTCCTCACACTTTTGACTGGTCCTCACACTTATGACCATCCTCACATTTATGCCCGTGCAGTATTCTTAACAACCATGTCACTCATTTCACAACTGCTTCTCTTCACCATGGTGACAAGATAGGGCAAAAACGTAAAATTTGAGGACAGTCGTAAGTTCGAGGACTGGTCAAAAGTGTGAGGACCAGTCAAAAATAACTTTTTCAGCCCTCTGAGTAGTCCATATGCACAAAAGGACTAACCAGAGGGCTGAAAAAATCATTTCTGACAGGTCCTCGCACTTTTGACTGGTCCTCACACTTATGACCATCCTCACATTTATGCCCGTGCAGCATTCTTAACAACCATGTCACTCATTTCACAACTGCTTCTCTTCACCATGATGACAAGATAGGGCAAAAATGTAAAATGTGAGGACAGTCGTAAGTTTGAGGACTGGACAAAAGTGCGAGGATCAATCAAAAATAACTTTTTCAGCCCTCTGAGTAGTCCATATGCACAAAAGGACTAACCAGAGGGCTGAAAAAAGTCATTTCTGACAGGTCCTCGCACTTTTGACTGGTCCTCACACTTATGACCATCCTCACATTTATGCCCATGCAGCATCCTTAACAACCATGTCACTCATTTCACAACTGCTTCTCTTCACCATGGTGATAAGATAGGGCAAAAAACATAAAATGTGAAGACAGTCGTAAGTTCGATGACTGGTCAAAAGTGCGAGGACCAGTCAAAAATAACTTTTTCAGCCCTCTGAGTAGTCCATATGCATAAAAGGATACAGCAATAGAGAGGGATGAAGGAAGGGAAGGGAAATTAGAGTAGGAGTGAGGGTAAGAGGGGGAGGAAGAGAGGAGAAGGAGAAAGGAAGAGGAAGTAGGGAGGAGAAGAAGAGGGGGGGAAGAGAAAGTAAGAAGGAAAGAAAAGAGAGAGGTGGTAGGTTTGAGGAGAAAGATTGCTGTACAATAAAAAAGATGAAAGGGAAGAAAGCCAACCCCAAACAAATATAAAGATATTAAGATAAAGAATGAATGGTTAAACTTTAAAGAATAAAAGAGAACAAATATGAATAAATAGCAGTAATTAGAAACACACATACAAACATACAATTTATTTTCTTTGAACAGAGTATTTGGCCGGTTCACAAATTTAAACAGTGTTTAGTCACTTCAATTAAATTTACAATTTCTATATTTCCTTTTTGCCATATTTATTCCTCATCTATTTTTTTTAAAAAACCAATATTACCCTTCATCCTCATCTCTAATCTTAATCAAATTCAATTTTTCCCTTCTATTCTATATTATACCCCTTTCCATTGTCATCTATTTTTATATCCATCCTCACATTGTTTAATTATGTAATTATGTAATACAGTTGTTTAATACAAATTCAACATTTTAATATAAATCAATTAGTTATAAAACTATCTTTTTTGTATATTAATCAATATGAACATGAATATTCCAATTATTTCCATGCAATCCAATTTCTTACAAATCAATTAATTATATTTACCAATAATAATAAACCAAATAATTTCCCCCATATATTCCTCTGAACCACAACTTAAACATTTCTGCTTTCAACACAATATACAATTAATAGTATCTCAATTCAATTATTACAATTCCCTAGTTAAATACAGCTTTTTTTTCTTTTGTGTTTTAAAATCTTGAACTCTCCTCCTAAATTTCCCATTGTTTGCAGTTTTTCACCTACCTTTTTTGGGGAGGAAAAATAAAAATAAAAATAAATCTCTCTCTGCCTCATTTTGTCACGTTGCACCAAAGATCCTGGTTTCGGTTTCGTTTCTGCAGTTTAGCTAGGGGGAAAAAAAACTGCTTCAGGAACTCTTTACACTGATTGCCCTTTGAAGCCCCAGGCAAGAGTTTAAACAGTTTTTTTTTCTTCTAGCCATCAGCTGGGGCTCAAGAGGCAGCGGGACTGAGGAGGCAGAATGAAAAATCGGGACTTTTTTGAAACGCCGCGGGACGCGGGACAAATTGCTAAAAAGCAGGACTGTCCCGCCAAAAGCGGGACGTCTGGTCACCTTAGTGAAAGGGCCTCATAAGTGGAATAGCCCAGGGCCTCTTTTCATCTAAATCCAGCCCTGATATCATATCAGCTTCATCATCAATCTGAATACGTTACAATACCTTGCTTAAATACTTTCACAACCAGTCATTACCTAATTACAGCGTGACTCAGCATTACAATGAATCAGCAGGAAAACCTTTAAAGTCACATAATACATTTACAGATTAAAGGTACAATACACATATATTGCCTGGACAACTATTAGGCTCAAACCATATCCTAACACTTATATCGCAGCTGAGGTCTCCCTCTGGGGCGCTTTCCCGGCACTAATTCTCCATCCAGGAGATCTTTCAGAATCCGACCATCGGCCATTCTCACGACATGCCCCAGCCAGCGTAGACGTCGCTCTTTCAATAGTGTATACATGCTAAAAATTCCAGCACATTCCAGGACTGCGCTATTTGGAACTTTGTCCTGCCAGGTGATGCCAAGAATTCGTCGGAGACAGCGCATATGATCCCTTTTTATTTAATATTTTTTTTCTCTGCTTATTAAATTAAATTGCAGATAGTCCTCGACTTACAGCAGCTCAAAGTTACGACGTCCCTGAAAAAAAGTGACTTACGATCATTTTTCATACTTCAAACCGTTGCAGCCTCTCCATGCTCAAAATTCAGATGCTTGGCAACTGATTCGTATTTATGACTGTCGCCATGTCCCGGGGTCACGCAATCGCCTTTTGCGACATCCTGACAAGCAAAATCTGTGGGGAAACCAGTTTCATTTAACAACCGTGTGACTAATTTACACTTCACTCAATTACTGATTCACTTAACGACTGTGGCAAGGAAAAGTTGTAAAATGGGACAAAACTCACTTAATGAACAGAAATTTTGGGCTGAATTGTGGTCGTAAGTTAAGGACTACCTGTATTTGCCTTATAATTCTTTCCATTCCAGGAGAAGAGAGAGTCTGTCAGTCAGTGGGTCGGTCATCCTTGCATAGGATGGGCAACTTTAAGATGCATGGACCTCAATTCCCAGAATTCCATCTGGCTGGGGAATTCTGGGAGTTGAAGTCCGTCATCTTAAAATGGTTATGGCTGAGAAACACTCAGCTAACAGATGACATGATGGCTGTTGCATTGGGAAAAAACATATCCCTCAGCTGATCTGACCCAGGAAGAATTCCCACCCAGAATACCAACTGCCTCTTGGATGCATCCTTGGACCTAAAGCCCCCCAACGCCATCTAACTAACAATCTGAACTGAACTCTCCACACGCCATCCTTAGTGAAGCGTGCAAACCAGTGCCTGCATTTCCTGCATCGGATGAGGAGAGCACATCTTTCTCCTTCTTGTCCTGGCCACTTTTTACAGAGCCACGATCGAGAGCACTTTAACAAATCGCATCCCTGTTTGGTTCAGTGGCAGCAGCGCCTCAGATAGAAAGTCCTTACAGAGAGTGGTGAGGACAGCAGAGAAGATCATAGGAAGCTTGCTTCCAGCCATTCAGGATACTGCTATGGGCTTAGAGCTCCAAGGGTTGTTAGAGACTCCACACACCCAGTCCAGGGTCTGTTTCTGTCGCTCCGCTCTGGGAGGAGGTTTCAAAGTATTTGTAGTAGGACTACCAGATTCTGTAACAGCTTTCTTCCCTTGGCCATCCGTCTGGTAAACTCACAAGATTCGTTTTTCTCGCCATGTACATGTAGACATCCGAACTAGACTGTGTTGTCTCCCTGTGTCATATAATATACATGGATATATGCATAATTTTTGCATTTGTTTATTTGTTTTGTCGTGTTTATGCAGTGTCTATTGGAGGGGAGGGGGAGCCTTGGAGAGCTCTACGCAACAAAATTTCATTTTAATGTAGGCCAATTAGTGTACATTCAAAGTGACAATGAAGTTATTCTAAGTAAAGTCATCTTCCACCGCCTCCTGCAGTTTTCCTTCACTCTCCTTCTGTTTCCCTCCCTCTCTCCTTCCCGCCCAGACACCCGAGTGGGGAACTGTTTCCTGGACACGCAAGACCGTGGCGACGGCGGGATCTCGTGCAGTGCTGAAATCGGTGTGGGCGTTACACGGGCTTCCTGCTGCTGTTCCCTGGGCCGGGCCTGGGGGAATCCCTGCGAGCTCTGCCCGGCTGCCAACACCAGTGAGTAGGGCAGCCGTGCCAAGGCTGAATCGCTGGACCAATTGATTTGTGCGGTTGATTTCCTGCAGGAGGTTTGCAGGCACTAAAGTAGCAACACAAGAAGACTTCGAAACAAAACCGCCAACAATCTTGTCAGAGTAGTGGCAAGGTGATCTGGTTGGGAGGAATCTGTCAGTATCCCCTCTGTCCTGGTCAGATCACGCCCCAGTGTCCTTGAATAACAGAAGAGCGGATTGAGAAAGGGACCTTAGAGGTCTTCTAGTCCCACCCCCTGCTCAAGCAGGAGACCCTGCCAGTCTCATCCCAGACAAAGGACTGTCCAATCTCTTCTTAACCCAAAGGTGCTTTTTTCAAGAGGTAACTGGACTTACCTTTGTTTTTTCTTGAAAATGTTTCACTTCTCATCCAAGAAGGAGATTCCAACTCTTGTTCTGTCCCCCTTCCTCACACAGGCAAACGTAATACCAAGCACGCCTGCCAATATTTTATTAGGTAAACAGATTAGAATTCCTGGCAGACCAAGGTTTTGGCAGCAAACTGCCGAATGCCTGCCAAGACCGTTTTCATTCCCATAAAGCAGAAGAGGACTTATCGTCAGTCCGTTCCAGGAGCAATAAATTATCCACGAGACAAGAGTTTAGTCAATGTTCAGTCCAAAATATATCCAAGCCGAATTTCAGAGATCACGATGTGACTTTCAGGGTTTAACTTTGTCCGTCACAAAGCCTGAAGAGCAATCCCACCCACTTTTATTCCTGGTGGGGCGTGGCTCCGTGACTCAGCTCAATCTCTGGCCCTCCCACGCCTCTTCCGTTGCTGCGCACGCTTCTCCCTCCGACGCTGCCTGGGATCAAGCCAGGATTCATCATCCTCGCTCCCTATCAATTGGTGCTCCGATATGCCTTCCTCCTGGCACATCCCAGGCTGTTCCTCCTGGCCTTCAAAGGGAACCTGAGGCGTTGCCAGAAAGGAGGGTCCTGGAGAGGGAGGCCTTGTCAATTCCTCCCCATCACCTTCTGAGTCCTCTTCCTCTGCTAGGACAGGCTCGGGAATCGGGGTCACAACAACTCTGTTACTCTGTTTTATTCTGTTACTCTGTTTTATTCTGTTATGTTGTTGTTCAGGGGTGGGATTCGAAAATTTTAGCAACCTTTCTCTGCCCGGTTGCTGGCTGGGTGTGGCCATGGTAGGCGTGGCCTACTTGGCCTCCTGCACCATAGTGGCGGGGAGGGGCATTTTCACCCTCCCCAAGCTCTGGAGCTTTCCTCGAGCCTCCGGGAAGGCAAAAACACCCTCCCCCGGGCTCCGCCTCCCAAAGCCTCCGCGTGGGCCCTGCACTTACCTGGCATCCAAAACGGGCCGCGTGGAGACTCCGGGGAGGGGAGGGGAGAGGAGGGGAGAGGTGGGCGGGGGCCACCAGTCCTTGCAACTACCGGTTCAGCGAACCAGATGTAAAATTAGCATCTGGTGAACCGGCTGAATCCCCTGTTGTTGTTATTCTGTTGTTATCCTTCTTGGCCTCTCAGTGGCAGTTGATACCATCAACCGTGGTATCCTTTGGGGACGGCTTCAGGATCTGGGGTTTGAATCCTTTCTCCAAAGCTGGTCCCGATTGGTGTTGATAGATAGTGAGAGGGTCAACCCCCGTGGCCACTGCTTTGCGGTGTGTTTCAAGTACTCTCAGTACTCTCCCCCCACCTTTTTAACATCTGCATGAAACCACCAGGTGAGACCAACCAACACCACGGGATGAAAAGAGAGGGGATATGATAGCATCTTCCAATATTTGAGGGGCTGCCCCCAAAAAGAGGCGGTCAGCTTATTCTCCAAAGCCCCTGAAGGCAGGAGAAGAAGCAACATATGGGAACCAAATCAAGGAGAGAAGCAACCTGGAACTAAGGGGAAACTCCCTAACAGTGAGGACAATTAATCAGTGGAACGACTTGCCACCAGAAGTTGGGAATGCTCCAACACTGGAGGTTTTTTAAGAAGAGACTGGACAACCCTTTGTCTGAAATGGTATAGGGTTTCCTGCCTCAGCAGGGGGTTGGACTAGAAGACCTCCGAGGTCCTTTCCGACTCTGTTATTCTTTTGTTCTGAAGCATCATCAATATGCCGATTTATTTATTTATTTATTTATATTTTATTGCATTTCTATACCGCCCTTCTCCCGAAGGACTCAGGGCGGTGAACAGCCACAATAAAACACATAAATACAAAAATTTAAAATAGAATAAAAACGAATTAAATAATTTGGCTGAAACAAATTTAAAATACCCGATAATTTAAAAACAAATTAAAATTTACAGTTAAAAGGGGAGAAGATTTAGGCCAGGCCAGCTTGATGAAATAAGAGAGTCTTGAGCACGCAACGGAAGGTGCGCAGATCCGGGATCCTCCGTATCTCCGGGGGGAGCTCGTTCCAGATCGTAGGTGCCCCCACAGAGAAGGCCGATGATGGTTAACTTTACATCTCCTGCCTAGGAGATTTTGATCTCCTTCCTGAAGACAGCTCACATCCTTGACACTCTAGATTTGGTGAGCCCTGAGCTCTCCCCATGGGCAAATCCGAAAAGCAGAACAATCTTATTTATCCCCTTCTTCACAAGCTGGTATCATCGGCTTCATTGCTTCACCTGTGAAGGAAGCTGGAGGGTGGGAAGAGGACCCCAGACTCAAAAGGAATCAGAATTATCTTCTTCTTTTTTGCACAAATTTCAGTAGGATAGTTTTATTTTTTTTAATTTTTAAAATAATTTTTATTAAGCAGTTTTTTTAAAAAAACAAACAAAAACAGATATTTACATCTTCTTCTTTTCAACATCTTTGCATCAGTAGTCCATATTTATACATTTTCTCTTTCTTAACTTAATCTATCTTTTATACATATATTTCTAGTATATCATACATATATATTCTCTTAATCTAAATGTTTTATTTACATTTAACATAAACAGGTACCTAGTTTCCTTTCCACAATTTTTATCTTCCCATTATATCAGAATTATCTTAATTTTAAAGTGCTTCGAAGTCTCTTTTAATGGAAAGCTGTTTCAAAAATCAATATTTTTCAACCTTGGTGGTCACTTTAAGACAGGTGGATTTCAACTCCCAGATGTGAAGTTTCCGAAAGATGCCCTAATTAATTCATGAGCCATGAGCCGAACTTCAAAGGAAATATAGTCATTTATTAGGAGCAACATTCCGGCAATACTGGGATGCAGTTAGAACTAATCCCACGTAGATTTACGTTTCCCTATGACCCTGTCTCTCCCCTCCTCTCTGACCATGTCATAAATCACATTCTCCAATTAACCACTTTGGCTGGCTGTGAAATCCAACACCCTCCTTCTGATTGCGGTCAGGAAGAATGTATGGAATGCACTTCAGTTAGGGAAATCAATCAGCTCTATCAGTTCTCCCTCCCTCCTGCTCATGGCAACTTGAAAGCTTTGCAAGTTGACATTCGGCTCCCCTCACTTCCCGAGGGCGACCTGCGCAAAGCAAAGAAATGGCTGACTGGGGAATTCTGGGAGTTGTAGTCCACCCGTCTTAAAGTGACCACCAAGGTTGAAATAAAGATACCCCAAAAATCTAAACTCCATCTGGAATCACTTCTCACCCTACAGCCGAATACAAGACCCTCTGTCCGGGCGGTGAAGGCTTCCGGCCGAACCCCATCACGGTCATTTTGGAAGGTAAGTCAGTCGATCACTTGGGTCTCAGGTGGAGGGGCTGAAAAGGATCTCTTGGGCCCTCCTGAACTTGGAGACCCTCTGAAATTCAGGCCCGGAGCGCATCTTTTGATGCCAAAACCCTTGGATATTAAAAACGCATCCGTTACTAGTGGCAGCCCTGGGAAAAATTTCCGGGCTTTAAAAGAACATTCGGAGGGCATCATTTTTATGGAGATGATGAACTGTGGGAAGAGCTAAAAAGCGAGAGAGAGAGAAAGAGAAAAGCATCCAGTTTGGCTGCAGAATAAAGGAAAATATTGAATTGGATTGATCGGCTAGGTTGATCCTTTAATCAGGAGTTGGCACGTTTTCGGATCTCTGCTGCAATTCAAATTAATTAGTCAGTTATTTGCAATGTTAAGGCCATTTGGTATGTACGCTTGGAACCCATTTGTAATTCTGGTGCCATTCTTCAAGCTACTCTCCAGAAAAAAAGGCTGAACATTTTTTGCCCGGAAGGTTTCAGATAATGAGAATTTGGGGCAGCTCCAAGGGAACCGTGCAGAAGGCGAACATTTTGGGCTCCGTGTGCCAGAAAGTCAGAAAATGCCTCACTTGATTTTGTACGTTTTGTACGTTCCTCCACCTCACCCCGAACAAAAGAGAAGCTTCGTTCTTTATCCATTCATTAAGTTTTTAAAATAACAGAGTCCAATTATGTGTATTGCTACATAGGTCAGGGTCTGCCTGTCTTACATTAAAAAAATCATATAATATAGAGGAATAATATAATATAAAGAAGCGTACAATAATTACAAAAATGAAACATGTGTACAGGCAGTCCTGGACGTACGACCGCAACAGAGCCCCAAATTTCCGTGGCTAAGCGAGACGGTTGTTAAGTGAGTTTCGTCTCATTTTACGACTTTTCTCGCCACATTTGTTAAGCGAATCACTCCGGTTGTTCAATTAGCAACACCGTTGTTCAGTGAATCTGGCTTCCCCATCGACTTTGATCGTCACAAGGTCGCAAAAGGGGATCCCGGGACACACACACCCCCCGGGACACTGCAGTCGTCATAAAAGTGAGTCAGTTGCCAAGGGTCTGAATTTCGATCACGTAACCGCGGGGATGCTGCGACGGACTTTAAGTGTGGGAAAACGGTCATAAGTCGCTTTTTTCAGGGCCGCTGTAACTTTGAACAGTCACTAAATGAACTGTTGTAAGTCAAGGACTACCTATAAAGGTGGGCTAAAAATCTATTATTATTATCAACTTTATTCATTAAACATGAAACTCAATCAACTGAACATTCAAAAATGCATCACAAATACCTTTGACTGGTGCTAATGGTTGATACGGGTTGCTGCCAGCGTCCTAGATATCAACCATTATCTATTATTATTATTATTATTATTATTATTATTATTATTATTATTATTATTATTATTATTATTATTATTATTATTATTATTAATTAAATATGAAACTCAATCAACTGAACATTCAAAAATGCATCACAAATACCTTTGACTGGTGCTAATGGTTGATATGGGTTGCTGCCAGCGTCCTAGATATCAACCATTATCTATTATTATTATTATTATTATTATTATTATTATTATTATTATTATTATTATTATTATTATTATTATTTAAATATGAAACTCAATCAACTGAACATTCAAAAATGCATCACAAATACCTTTGACTGGTGCTAATGGTTGATATGGGTTGCTGCCAGCGTCCTAGGTATCAACATTATCTATTATTATTATTATTATTATTATTATTATTATTATTATTATTATTATTAATTAATTAATTAAATATGAAACTCAGTCAACTGAACATTCAAAAATGCATCACAAATACCATTGACTGGTGCTAATGGTTGATATGGGTTGCTGCCAGCGTCCTAGATATCAACCATTATCTATTATTATTATTATTATTATTATTATTATTATTATTATTATTATTATTAATATGTATATTGTTTTATACATATTATAATACATATAATATATGTAATATATAATAATATATAATAATAATAATTACGATATCTGTAACACCATCAAACATCCAGATCTGCCTATTCATGTTCAATGAATAAGAGAATAATAATAATTAATAAATAATAATAAATATGTGGACTGCATTCGTTAAATTAATTAATAATTATTTATGACTAAAAAGAATGATAAACACACACGCTATTCTCCATCTGTGTCCTTGCACTAATTTTCTCTGCCATCCCATTTGTGGGGAGGGGAGAGAGAGAGAGAGAGAGAGAGAGACGGAGACCCATCCTCCACTCCTCTCTCCCCCTCAAAAAAAATGCCAGACCCTTGATCTTCGTTTCCTCTCTCTCACAGACATAGACGAGTGCCAGGAGCTGCCAGGCCTTTGCCAGGGTGGCAATTGCGTTAATACCTTTGGGAGCTTCCAGTGTGAGTGCCCCCCGGGCTATTACTTGAATGAGGACACCCGTATTTGCGAAGGTGGGTCTGTAGGGGGTGCAGGTGGGTGAGCTGTGGGGAAGGGGAGGGTCGACCCTTTGCCCACTCAAGGTGAGACACAGCAGAGGAAACATAAGGGGAGGGGAGGGTCTGTTTCTTTGTGGCTTCACATTTTTGGAGCCTCAATTAGGAAGTTCAAGGTATCGTGTGGGTCTAGAAGGCAGATTCCTTCTCAAGAAGAATCTTGAGTGTCCACTGAGGATGGTCCAAAAAGTCAAGATGGCATTCACTTAAGAGTAGGGTCTCCCAACCATGATCCCTTTAAGACGGGTGGACTTCAACTCCCAGAATTCCCCAGGCAGCTATGCTGTGTTGAAGTCCACCCGTCTTAAAGCGGTTTAGTGTCTTTGGGAGACCTCAGCTTCTAAAATGATTGGCAGGGTCTGTTAGCCCTGCGAGATAGGCCAGCCAGGATTACTAACTCTATCTTTATTGTAAGGTTATATTAACAGAATCTTTCTCTCCCCCCTCCCCTTTTACTCTCTGGAAAACTAGAGAGGGTCTCTTATGAGTCGCTTCCTACACCCTCCTTTCCATTTGCACCTTCTTATAGTTTTTATGTCTCTATCTTTATTGTAAGGTTATATTAACAGAATCTTTCTCTCCCCCCTCCCCTTTTACTCTCTGGAAAACTAGGGAGGGTCTCTTTTGAGTCGCTTCCTACACCCTCCTTTCCATCTGCACCCTGTTATAGTTTTTATGCCTCTATCTTTATTGTAAGGTTATATTAACAGAATCTATCTCTTCTTCTGCCCCGCTTTACTCTCTGGAAAACTAGGGAGGGTCTCTTTTGAGTCACTTCCTACACCCTCCTTTCCATCTGCACCCTCTTATAGTTTTTATGTCTCTATCTTTATTGTAAGGTTATATTAACAGAATCTATCTCTTCTTCTGCCCCCCTTTACTCTCTGGAAAACTAGGGAGGGTGTCTTTTGAGTCGCTTCCTACACCCTCCTTTCCAACTGCACCTTCTTATAATTTTTATGTCTCTATCTTTATGGTAAGGTTATATTAACAGAATCTTTCTCTTCCTCCACCCCCCTTTACTATCTGGAAAACTAGGGAGGGTGTCTTTTGAGTCGCTTCCTACACCCTCCTTTCCATCTGCACCTTCTTATAGTTTTTATGTCTCTATCTTTATGGTAAGGTTATATTAACAGAATCTTTCTCTTCCTCCACCCCCCTTTACTATCTGGAAAACTAGGGAGGGTGTCTTTTGAGTCGCTTCCTACACCCTCCTTTCCATCTGCACCTTCTTATAGTTTTTATGTCTCTATCTTTATGGTAAGGTTATATTAACAGAATCTTTCTCTTCCTCCACCCCCCTTTACTATCTGGAAAACTAGGGAGGGTGTCTTTTGAGTCGCTTCCCATACCCTCCTTTCCATCTGCACCCTCTTATAGTTTTTATGTTTGGGGGGGTCTCCCTCCTGTCTCCTAAGGTCATTTCCCTCCAGCAGGGACCCCCTTCTGCAGATTTCACACCCTCGTCCTGGGACTGCTGACCAACTGACCTGTTTTTTGTCCCTGTTCTCACAACTTTTGATATTTCCTTTCCAGACATCGATGAATGCTCTGCTCACATCGGCATCTGCGGGCCGGGGACCTGTTACAACACACTCGGCAACTACACCTGCGTGTGCCCCCCAGAGTACATGCAAGTCAACGGAGGGAACAACTGTATGGGTACGGACGGCCCTGCAGGGTGGGCTCAAAGGGAGGAGAGGGGCAAATGGGGTGAGGGAGCAATCAGCCTCAGTCTCCTATGATGGCTGGACAGCCTTCCAGGTAACAGCTGAAAAACTAGGATGAGGAACCCATAGACTAACCTAGCTATCAAAAGATAAGACTGCCCTTATCTCTGGAGGTCAAACAGAGAGAAGAGGAGAATTCTGTGGTTTGGGCTTTTTTTATTTTTCAAAACTGACTTTTTAAATAAGGTCTCAAAGGGATCAGAATCCATCTTCCAGCCTCCAGTGGTGGTCAGCCCAAGCAGCTTCAAGAAAACCCCAAGTTGGACATGAAGGCAATCACGTCTCAGATGCTGATTTTCATGTCCCCATCCCATAATTCAAATCAGTTTAGATAGAGAAAAAGAGAGGGGGGTGGATGGATGAATAGGTAGGTAGGTAGGTAGGTAAAAAGAGAGAGAAAGAGAGAGAAAGAGAGAGAGAGAGTGATATAGATAAATGAGAGAGAGAGGAAAAGGTGGAAGGATGGATGGATGGATAGAGAGAGAAAGAGGGATAGATAATGACAGATAGGTAGGTAGGTAGGTAAGTAGATGATAAATAGATAGATAGATAGATAGATAGATAGATAGATAGACAGAAAGACAGACAGACAGATAAGTAGAAAATAGGGAGATAGGAAGATGAGAGAGAGAGAGATGATACTATAGATAGATAGATAGATAGATAGATAGATAGATAGATATAGATGATAGACAGACAGACAGACAGACACAGACAGATAAGTAGAAAATAGGTAGATAGATGATAGGAAGATAGATAGGAAGATAGATAGGAAGATGAGAGAGAGAGAGATGAGAGAGAGAGATGAGAAATAGGCATCGATCTAGACATATGGAGAACATAGCGATAGAGACATAGAGAGACAGAGATAAGCAGGTCTTAGTGGAGGCACTTCTTAAAATGTCTCAGCTCCTCCCAAACAGATCGGACTCTACCAAACGGAGACAGGTGGGGCAGGGGCCTTTGGGGCTGGGGGCTGGGCCTCTTGGCCCGCTGACGTTCCCCGGCTGCCTTCCTTTCAGACATGCGGAAGAGCCTTTGCTACCGGAACTACAACGACACCTGTGAAAACGAGCTCTCCTTCAACATGACCAAGAAGATGTGCTGCTGTTCCTACAACATCGGCAAAGCCTGGAACAGGCCCTGTGAGCCCTGCCCCACGCCGGCCAGCTGTGAGTGGCCCCTCTGCCGCGTCGCCTCTCTGGTCGTTAAGCCAGGCATCATGGTCGTTAAGTGAATCCACAGTCATTAAGCAAACACGGCGTTCGTTAAGCGAACCCACTGTTCACGAGGAACAGCCCCAGCAGGAAATGCCTTTTTTTTTTTGGCAAAAACATCTTAAACCCACAGTCAAGTGACTGTGGGACTCTGCAAATGGCCGCAAATTTGGGGCAAATGCCCAAAATGTGATCACATGACCAGGGGGATGCCTGTCAGACCTTGGAAACTGGGTTGTAAGTACCTTTTGGTCATCATAATTTCAACGGTCACCGGCTGTAAATCGAGGATTACCTGTAGTTTTTGAACCAGAGTAGCTTGGATATGACTTGTACTAAACCTGAGTTGTGGGGTCCTGGGTGGTCTCTGAGCTTGTTGATTTTCTTGCAAACATTTCATTACCCAACTAGGTACCATTATCAGGGCTAGAAAGGAGTGGGGTTTGCTCTGTTTCTATTCTAGTGGCTTGCCCTGTCATTATTTGGTGAGAGTAGTCTTGCGTCAGAGGGGGGGTTCTAAAATTTTTTACTACCAGTTCTGTGGGTGTGGCTTATTTTGTGGGCGTGGCTTGGGGGTAATGTGACTAGGTGGGGGTGGCCAACTTTTTTCTTTTCTTTTTTTTTTTTTTACTTTTAAAAGCATTATTTCTACAACCTTAAGAGGTTGCAGGAAAAAATGCTTTTAGAAGCCTCTGACGATCAGGCAAGTCAGCTGGGATTGCCAGAGGCTTTTAAAGGGATTTTTTTTTCCTTTTTTTTTGCCGAAAAAATGTTTTCATAAGCCTCTGAAGATCCCAGCTGAGCCGTGGGGATCATCAGAGGCTTTTTTTTTTTTTTAGTTTTAAAAGCATTTTTTCAGCTGAAGAGGTTGTAGAAAAAATGCTTTTAAAAGTAAAAAAAAAAAAGCCTCTGATGAGGTGGGCGGGGTAAGCGAGCGGCGACTGGGCCAGGGACCGGTTCAGGGGCGTGGCCAGCCAATGTTATTACCGATTCTCCGAACTACTAAAATTCTTGCGAACTGGTGCGAACCGGGAACCAACCCACCACTATCTTGGGTGTTCCTTGATTAGCCTGTTCACTGTTAGCTTGTTTAGCCGTTCCTTGATTAGCATACCGTTTGCTTCTGGATTGTCTGTCTAATGTTAAACCTGGTGTTAATCCCTACCAATTTGCGTGTTGATTACTGGAAAGGAGGCGCTTTGGCCTTTTTGTTTCCTTCTGGGCCATCTCTTTTGAAAGGTATGTAGACGTTGTTTATCTCTACGTGCCTGTTGATGGCCAATTTGATGGTGGCTGATGCCTGACAGCAAGAAAACAACCTAGCACAGAGAGCACCAAGAGCCCCACAGTTCAATTCTGAGCTACGGATATTCTCTTTTATCTACTCCTGAGTTGCTCAATGTCTATGAAGATTCTCAGTCATCCAGGTCGTGGTTGTCCCAAGGGTGCTTTTTGAAGAGGCAACTGGACTTTCTGTTTTTTCTTTGGAAGACGTTTCGCTTCTCATCCAAGAAGCTTCTTCAGCTCTGACTGAATGGTGGGAACGGAAGGATTTATACTCCTTGCAGACAGCTGGTCATTTGCATCCTTTTAGAGAGTCGTTGAGGCCACTTGAAGGTTTTATCTGTGTCCTCAGGGTCACCTGAGTAGTGCAAATGGATATGGAGCCTTCTTGGAACTGCTGAAAAGAGTGTGTTGTAGACTGGAGATAGATGATGTCATATCGCTTTACCTCTGTTGAGAGAGGGCTGTTCAGTTTTTGACATAGATGGCCTCTTTGACCCCTCTTTCAAACCAGTGGTCCTCTCTGTCCAAAATGTGGACTTTGTTGTCTTCAAAAGAGTGCCCTTTGTCTTGTAAATTCAGCAGACAGACTGCTGAATCTAGTCCTGATGGGTTTGTTCTCCTAGGTTGTGCCATGCATTTGTGAAGTGGCTGTTTTGTTTCCCCAGTGTACAGATCTGCATATGGCTCACTGCATTGTGCTGCATATACCACGTTGCTCAGTTTCTGTCTGAATGTTTTGTCCTTGGGGTGGACAAGCTTCTGCCTTAGTGTTTTCTTGAATTTAAAGTGTGTGCATATGTTGTGTTGACTGAAGATCCTCCTGAGCTTTTCAGATATCATTCTTGCCTAAGCTCTTGCAAGGAAATGCCTCTGGAGAAACACGAGTTTTTCTTTTCTAGCTGAATACCAGATCCTGTGCGGCAACCAGGCGCCCGGCTTCATCATCGACATTCACACAGGAAAACCAATTGGTGAGCGTCCCTCGAACTTCGTGTGACCCACAGCTAATACCTTTGCATCGAGGGGGATGTTTGTGTCAGTGCGTCAATCCAACCTAAATATTAAAACAATTATAAACTAAGAAGAGTTTATAAGAAAAACAAAACCTAGTGTGTACTTTTAATTTTTGATTTTCTTTTTAAGATGAATGATTGTTCTCTTTAAAAAAACACTATTAAAAAAAAGTGAAAACAATCCTAAAAGCAATAGAAATAAGAACACAAGTCATAAAGTATTAAGATATTTAAAGTTAAATATAGTAGCTGGAGCAGTGAAGGGTTGTGCAGTGAGCCAGAACACACAGTTATGATTATTGGGGGAGGGGTGGCTCCTGCATGAGGCAACCTACGCTGTGATTGGTTGTGTGGGTGTAAAGGGGGAGTTTCCCTGTTTTCCCGCCTTTTTCTTCTGTGTGCCCCGTGTGCTCTGGGATTTACCTCATGATGTTCCTGTTTGCCTGACTATCTTGTTTGCTCTATATATTGATATAAAATATATGTATTTATATCAAACTATAAGTTTGTTTCAGCATCTCTGACTTCATCTGGACAATTAATTCCCTGACAAGAAAGCAATAAAACAAAAAATAAATCAGCGGGAACGTTTGAATTCCGCACAATTCTTTACAAAGTTCAGTTGATCCCACGGTTCCCACAGCTAAATGGGGGGTGGGGCGTCTTTTGCTCGTGCTCAACCTTGTGTTACACACATCCTGCCCCTTTGAAAAGAAGGCGGGGCTTCTGTCCAACTGGCCCCACCCTCTTCCACCCCCTCCCTCTTTCCATGCAGATATTGACGAGTGCAGTGAGATTCCAGCCATTTGCACCAATGGCGTCTGCATCAATCAGATCGGCAGTTTCCGCTGCGAATGCCCCATCGGCTTCAGTTACAACAACATCTTGCTGATCTGTGAAGGTCAGAGTCGGGGCTGCCATTTAAGGAGGGGGGGGAGTGACCTCCAAAGGGAAATGTGACAAGTAGGATAAAAGTGGTGAACGGATTGGGCAAGTGGTGATACAGGAAGAAGAACCAAGCGGGGAGATACAGCTGCACCTGCCATGAATATCATTTAATTTCTTTGTAAATACAGGTAGTCCTCACTTAGCGACAGCCATTGGGACCGACATCTCCATTGTTAAGTGGTACAGTTGAAAAGAACAATGTCTTGTGATTGCTCCAACTGAACAACAGCAGTTGCATCACTTCTGATTGCGGTCATTCAATGATTTCTGTGAGGGCGATTTGTGACTTCCCACTGGCTTCCCCAATGACTTTGTTTGGGGAAAGCCGGCAGGGAAGCTCACTGTTGGTGATCACATGATGGAGGGACATTGTGATGGCTGCAACTATAGTCCTTGACTTACAGCCACAGTTGAGCCCAGAATTTCTGTTGCTAAGTGAGACAGTTGTTCAGTGAGTTGTGCCTGATTTTACAACCTTTCTTGCGACCGTTGTTAAGTTAGTAACATGTTTGTTAAGTGAATCTGGCTTCCCCGTTGACTTTGCTTGTCCAAAGGTCACAAAAGGTGGCCCCAGGACCCAGCAACCGTCATAAATATGAGTCAGTTGCCCAAACATCTGAATTTTGATCACGTGACCCTGGGGATGTTGCAGCAGTCGTAAGTGTGAAAAACAGCCATAAGTCACTTATTTCAGTGCCGTTGTAACTTTGAACGGTCACTAAATGAACTGTTGTAAGTAGAGGACTACCTATATTGTAGGTCTCCTGATTTAGTGCCGTCATAACGTCAAAGGGTCACAAAATGAATGGTTGTTAAACAAGGACTACCTATCGATTTAATAGATTCAGTTTTCAGGACAGGGGTGTCCATGGGGGGAGAGGAGGCTATAACAGTCAAACGGAAGGTATGGCTGCTCAATCAAAGCCCCCTCCCTCTTCTCCCCCACCCTTTGGTTCCTCCTCTAACATGGACAATAGGCAAAAAATAAGATGCAATGTCTTGTCGCTGGTGTAGTGTGGAGAAACCACAATGGCAAAGATGCGGGTTTCAATATAGAGGTAGCCCTCAACTTACGACCACAATGGAACCAGAAATTTATGTTACTAAGTGGGAGAAATTTGTCAGGTGCGTTTTGCCCCATTTTATAATTTTTCCTGCCACATTTGTTAAGTGAATGTAGCTTCCCCGTTGACTTTGCTTGGCAGACGGTCGCAAAAGGGATCACGTGACACCCCCCCCCCAGGACACTGCAACCATCATAAATGTGAGTCAGTTGTCAAGCATCCAAATTTTGATCACGTGACCATGGGGATGTTGCAATGGTCATGTGAAAACCGGCCATAAGTTGTTGTGGCCCGTACGCAGCCTGTGCAGCTAATGGCTGATTCGGACAGCAAGGAGGCTGGTGTGGTGCTGCGCCAGCAGCCTGTAAAGCTGGCACTCGAGTCGGACAGTGAGGAGGCTGGAGAAGATGTGGTGCCAGAGGCGGGGATTCAGCCAGGGCCTTCAGAACCTCCAGAAGCTCCCATAAGTAAAGAGGAAGAAGAGGAGGAGCCTCTTCTCAATGCACAGAGCTGCCAAAAGGCAGGAGTGGCTCCTCAGGAGGAGGTCTCCTCGAGAGTAAGGCTTGGGGCTAATTGGCCACTCCCTTAGCCTATTTAAGGAGGAACGCCGACTGAAGCAATTTGCAGGGAACAACTTCAGTTCACATACCTTCGTG
Organism: Pituophis catenifer annectens; assembly: GCF_029215685.1. Taxonomy (NCBI): domain Eukaryota; kingdom Metazoa; phylum Chordata; class Lepidosauria; order Squamata; family Colubridae; genus Pituophis; species Pituophis catenifer. The sequence goes on along the minus strand of NW_027256881.1, from coordinate 353,693,494 downwards.
TCTTGTCTTGCTTATCTTATCAGCTTCCTGCAAATTGCTTCTGGGCATTCTGCCAACCACAGTAAGCTTTCAGTTATTATTCTTTGAATTCTTGGTGGCTGTTAATGCACTTAATTAACAGCCGGTGTTGTAAAAGACTGATTTATTTAGTAAACCAAGATTTGAACGGACTTTGTGTGTGCTGCGTTCTTTGGGGTCCGTAGCTGGGGCAGAACATAAGTTCCTTTTTCCAGTGCCGTTGTAACTTCAAATGGTCACTAAGTGAGCTGTCATATGTCGAGGACTACCTGTATATCAGAGCGACCGAGAGAAGGTATGGGGAGACAGGTGTTCAGACCAAAATCGGGGAGGCATTTGTCCTTCTCTCTCTTGCTGAAATTTTTCTTTCTCTTTTTCCGTCTCCTGGCAGACATAGATGAATGCAGCGGAGGGGAAAATCTCTGCCAACGAAACGCCGATTGTTTAAATATCCCCGGCAGTTACCGGTGTGAATGCTCTTCAGGATACAAGTTGTCACCAAGTGGAGCTTGTGTCGGTAAGACCGGTTCGAACCCTCATCTTAAGATGATGAAGGAGAAGCAAACGATTTTGATCATTTCAATACAAGTAATCCTCAACTTACAACCACAATGAGGACCAGAATTTTCATTGTGGTTGTTGAGTGAGTCGCACCCAATTTTTACGACCTTTATTGCCACGGTGGTTAAGGGAATCAGTGCTGCCGTGAATTGAATCACACGGTCATTGAATGAATCCAGCTTCCCCCAATGACTCTGCTTGTCGGAAGCCGGTTGCCAAGGGCCCAAATTTTGATCACGTGACCATCGAAATGCTGCGACTGTTGTAAACACGAGGACTGGACAGAAGCTGCTTTTTGGGGACTGTTATAACTTCAGACAGTTACTAAGCAACTGGTTGTAAATTGACAACTGTAGTTCTTCTGTATTTTTCAACCTTGGCCACTTGGAGATGTATGAACTTCACATCCTCAAGCATGGCTGGCTGGGGAATTCTGGGAGTCGAAGTCCACACATCCTCAAGTAACCAAGGTTGGGAAAAACTGCTTCATTTGAACAGCAGGAAGGAGAAAATGTGGGTCACACTTTCTAAGGGTCGTAGTGTTGTGGCCCGTCAGCGGCCTGTGCAGATTGTAGCCGATTCCGACAACGAGGAGACTGGTGTGGTGCTGCGCCAGCAGCCTGTGCAGCTGGCACTTGAGTCGGACAGTGAGGAGGCTGGAGAAGATGTGGTGCCAGAGGCGGGGATTCAGCCAGGGCCTTCAGAACCTCCAGAAGCTCCCATAAGTGAAGAGGACGAAGAGGAGGAGCCTCTTCTCAATGCACGGGTGCGCAGAGCTGCCAAAAGGCAGGAGTGGCTCCTCAGGAGGAGGTCTCCTCGAGAGTAAGGCTTGGAGCTAATTGGCCACTCCCTTAGCCTATTTAAGGAGGAACATCGACTGAAGCAATTTGCAGGGAACAACTTTAGTTCACTCTCCTTCGTGTCTGCAAAACTGCTTCTGGGCTTTCTGCCAACTCTAGTAAGACTGCGATTACTTTATCTTAGAATTCTGGTAGGCTGTTAAGACAGTTCATTAACAGCCTTTGAATGATAAAGACTAAGTTGTTTTGAATAAATAAGCTTTGTATAGAGTTTGTGTGTGCTGGGTTCTTTGGGGTCCGTAGCTGGGGCAGAACACGTAGCATCATCGCACTATGCTTTGGTCCAAGCCTAACCAGTCTCAGATTTGGGCTCGTCCTTCTTCCCGGCTTTTCTCTCTTCAAGCTAATTTCTTGTCTTTCGTTGTGTTTCAGGCCGCAATGAGTGCCAAGAGATCCCCAACGTTTGCAGCCATGGGGATTGTGTCGACACAGAAGGGAGTTACCTTTGCATCTGCTACAATGGGTTCAAAGCCACGGGGGACCTGACCATGTGCATGGGTCGGTATCGCAGGGGTTCGACGTCCTTACAGCACGCCAGCCCTGCGGAGGCGTCTCCCTTCTTCCTAAAACTTCCAGTTATAGGCCTGGTTTGCTAGTTCGCCAGTTGTTCACAAACCGGGAAGTTCCCACCCTGTTGTAGTGCATCCTGTGTGACCTTGAGCCCATCACCATCTCACCCTACTTGGAGGGGTTGTCATTGGAGGAGTTTACCTGTAGGGAATTTTGTCCCAAAGGTGCTTTTTTTAAGAGGCAACTGGACTTTCTGGTTTTTCTTTGAAGACATTTCGCTTCTCATCCGAGAAGCTTCTTCAGCTCTGACTGAATGGTGGGGAATGGAAGGATTTATATATCTTGAAGACAGCTGGTCATTTGCATTCCTTTTAGAGAGTCGTTGAGGCCACTTGGAGGGATACGACATCATCTATCTTTCTACAGCCTACAACACAATCCTTTCAGCAGTTCCAAGAAGTAGTTTGCATTACTCAGGTGACCCTGAGGACATAAGATAAACCTCTAAGTGGCCTCAGGGACTCTCAGAAAGTGTGCAAATGACCAGCTGATACGACTCACTAAAAGAATGCAAATGACCAGCTGTCTGCAAGGAATATAAATACAAGTATCCCTTGGGGAGCCTGTGTGGCGACAGGAAAAGTTAAAACATAGAACCCCAGGGCTGGAAAGGACTTCAGAGGTCTTGTAGCCCAACCCCCTGCTCAAGGCAGGAGTCCTTATACCATCCCCATGCAATAGTTGTCCAGTCTATTTTCGAAAACCTCCAGCGATGGAGCACCCATAACATTATATGGTGGGTTTTTAAAATGGGGTGGTGTTGGCCTACTTCACAGGGCTGTTGTTGTAAAGGTTACACTGGAGCCATCTCCATGAAGTGTTACACAGATGTTATCCTGGTAACAACAACAACAACAACAACAACAACAACAATAATAATGTCATCCTCGTTCACCCGGCAGACATCGACGAATGCGACCGCCAACCCTGCGGGAACGGCACCTGCAAGAACACAGTGGGGTCCTACAACTGCCTTTGCTTCCCGGGCTTCGAACTGACCCACAACAATGATTGCATGGGTAAGGGGGCGCGGTTGGGACAAGAGGAGGGGACGGCTGAGCCTCCGGGAATGGTGATACTGACCCCCCACATCTCATCCCACTCTCCCCACAGATATCGACGAGTGCTCCTCCCTGGCCGGGCAAGTCTGCCGCAACGGACAGTGTATCAACAACATGGGGTCCTTCCGGTGCCTGTGCCAGGAGGGCTACGACCACACACCGGACGGCAAGAATTGCATTGGTGTGTATCTCCCGGGGTCTTTGAGTGGTGTTGAGAGAACCAACGTGTTGTCCCCCTCTCTTCTCTTGTTTTATAAAGACACAGCCCTCTGCCCTGGATTCGTATTTCTTCTTTCTAGAAAGGTAGAGTTGGAAGGGACCCCCCAAGGGTCATCTAGTCCAACCCCCTGGAGTCTGCAGGCAAGCCAATTCAACAGGTACAACTGTTGAAAACAAACCTCCAAAGAGGCTCACCTACTCCACCTCTGTATTCATGGCCCTTCTCAAATTGGTCCGGTTTGCCTACTACATCTTTTTCAAGAGGCCACAGCCAGATCTAATCCAGTGACAGGTAGTCCTCGATTTACGACTATTCGTTGAGCGGCAACAACGCTAAAAAAAAGGGACTTACAACCAGTCGTACTTGAAAAAGCTCGCAGGGTCCTGGGGAATCACATGATTGCAAGTGACAATCTTCCCAGCCAACTTCTGACAAGCAACAGAGAAGCTGACAGGGAAACCAGCAAACCACAATGACATGATGTCTCACTTAACAACCACACCAATTCACGATGGATTTTCTGGGTTCGATTGTGGTTATAAGTCGAGGACTATCTGCACTGTACTGAAGACAAGCCCAATCAAGTATTAATATTTCTTCCCATCGTTTGGAAAAATAACCATCTAGCATTGGACTAATCGCGTTGGCCTTCTTTGCAACAACTTCACAACTGCAGGCTTGCTTGGTTGACACACACACAAACATACAGAGTTCCAAATTTTCCTGTCAGCTGGATTGCTGGGCTGGAAAATATTCCTGTTGTTGGGATCCGTTCTACGATAGGTAGTCCTCGACTCACAACCTTCATTAGTGACCATTCGAAGTTAACAGCGGCACCGAACGCCACACTTACGACCCTTTTAGCATCCCCTCCGTGGTCACATGATCAAAATAAGGATGCTTGGCTCGCATGTATGACGATGGCAGCCTCTCGGGGGTCATATGATCCCCTTTTACGACCTTCTGACGAGCAAAGTCCACGGGGTAGCCAGATTCACTTAACAACCGTGTTACTAACTTAACAAATGCAGTGATTCACTTAACAGCTGAGGCAAGGAAGGTCGTAAAACAGGGAAAAACTCACAGCACCACTGCTCAACTACGGGCAATTTTGGGCTCAGTTGGGGTCGTAAGTTGAGGACTACCTGTGTAAGGCTGGACGGCTTGATTTCCAAAGGCTTAGCCAGTGTCTCCTACACCCGCGCAGTGTCGGAAACCCTCCCTGATCTCTAGAGCAGAGACAGCAGCTCCCAGCCGTGGGGAAGGTGACGTGGGGTTTTTCTTCCATGCAGACATCAACGAGTGTGTCAGCCTACTGGGAAGCTGCTCCCCGGGAACGTGCCACAATTTGGAAGGCTCCTTCCGTTGCATTTGCCCTCCTGGCTACGAAGTCCAGAACGACAACTGTATCGGTAAGAAGCACAATGCACCCCAGACAAACGCAGGCTTTTGATGGCTGGGTCCTGCTTGGTGTGCGGGGGGGGGATGTCTGTGGCCCCCTCTGGCTTTGATCGCTCGGTAGCACATAAGGGAATAGGGTCCTCCCCTGGGGGAGGGGTCAAAAAAGTCAAGATGGCGGCCAAACCCACACTATCTAAGCCCTTTTTTATGTTTTCCTTGGAGGAGAGGGTTTTCCTGTCCCTCCCAGCACTAAAACTGCCTATTGACCAAATTTGGGGTACTGGAGGTGGGTGGGGGCAGCCTTTAATCCATCTCGGTGGGTTGCAGATATCAACGAATGTGAGGAAGACCCCAACATCTGTCTGTTCGGTACCTGCACCAACACCCCTGGCACTTTTCAGTGCATCTGCCCACCTGGTTTTGTCCTGTCTGACAACGGTCGGCGCTGTTTTGGTGAGTGTGCCAACCACATATAGTTATAATATGTAATCCAGGCTGGGGATGGGTGTGTTTTGTCTCCACGTCTGTGCGTGCATTGGACGACTGCTCTCTACATGGGGCTCCCCCTGGGGTGCACCCGGAGGCTCCAGCTGGTCCAGAACGCGGCCGCGCGGGGGATTATGGGGGCGACGAGGCGCTCCCATGTGACACCTCTCCTGCGCGAGCTGCACTGGCTCCCGGTGGTCTTCCGGGTGTGCTTCAAGGTGTTGGTGACCACCTTTAAAGCGCTCCATGGCTTAGGGCCGGGGTACTTACGAGACCGCCTTCTGCCACCAATAGCCTCCCACCGGCCAGTACGCTCGCACAGAGTGGGCCTCCTCAGGGTGCCGTCCGCCAGACAATGTCGGCTGGCGACCCCCAGGGGGAGAGCCTTCTCTGTGGCGGCACCTGCCCTCTGGAACGACCTACCCCCAGAGATACACACGATACCAGACCTCTGGACTTTTCGTTGGGCCCTGAAAACACATCTATTTCATCTAGCCGGGCTGGCCTGAGTTAATTTTAAATTGATTTTAAATTGGGTTATTTTAATTTACGGCCAATAATATTTAATTATTTTAAATTGTTTTTAAATTTTGTATGTATTGTTTTTTACTCTGGCTGTTCACCGCCCTGAGTCCTATTTGGAGAAGGGCGGTATAGAAATGGAAACAAATAAATAAATAAATAAATCTCCCATCACCTCAGTCCAAAGCTTCCCCCTTTAGGGAGCAAGGATCTCAGACGATCAGCCGTCCTGCCCGCTGGAAAATTATCTCAGGAGTATTGCTTTATAGAGCACATGGCAGCGTTCCTTCGGTGCACTGGGAGCAGCGGGAGGGGGGGGGCAGGGGAGTAGCGGATGGTTTCACACGCACAACCCAATCCTGCGCATGTGCAAATGGAGCATTGCACGCTCGCCTACCACTTCCGTGGCCCGGTTCCCAACAGACTGTGCATGGCCCAGTGCTGATCCATACACAGGGGGTTTTGAAACCAGAATCAGGACAGAGCTGAGAGGGACCTTGGAGGCCTTCTAGTCCAACCCCACCCCTCCTACCCAAGCAGGAGACCCTTTCCCATTTCATACAAATGGCTGGATACCCTGCCCCGTTTAAACAGAGAGTCCCATAGTCCTGGCGTATGGCACAAAGCACCAGGAGTAAAATTATACAGAAGCCGCACATAATACTATGGTACACGCATGATAGGAAAATGTAGAGGAAAATGTGCTCTCAAAACATTTTTATTTCAGCAGGCTGGCCTGGCCTAACTCTCCCTTTTTAAATTTTTAAATCGTTTAATTTGTTTATAAATTGGGTGTTTTAAATTTGTTTTGGCCAAAATAATTAATAATTTTAATGGATTTTTAATGTTTGTATTATCTGTATTTTATCTTGGCTGTTCACCACCCTGAGTCCTTCGGGAGTAGGACGGTATAGAAATTTGATAATAAATAAATAATAAATAAATAAATAAATAAATAAATAAATAAATAAATAAAAAAAATAGAGTTGCGGGTTTTTTGCAAGGTTTGAGGAATTCAGGAAATTATATTTATTATTTATTTATTTTATTTATTTTATGCAATTTGTCTGCTGCCCTACCTCCGAGGATTTAGGGCAGCTCACAACAGTAAAATGCATAATTCCTATTAAAACGATATAGAGTCAAAACCCAGTTTAAAACAGTTTAAAATTCATTAAAAACTCCCGCATCAGTCCAGGCGACGGAACAACCAGGTCTTCTACTTGCGGCGGAACGAGCGAAGGTCAGGGGCCATCCGGAGTTATATGCAAGTTATAGGTTACGTGTTAACATACCTTGATTCATAAGAATAGAATAAGCACCCTCTATATATTAATATCGAAGCCATTTATCCAACTAAGCAGACAGTATTCGTTACTTGGACAAAATCTGCTTTTCCTACTGTGTAGGATCTCAAATGGCAGCTGGTCACAGTGTCCGGCGAAGAGCACCGCATCACATTCAGGGGAGGATAAGAGAAACAACAGAGTTGGAAGGGTCCAACCCCAAGTGGCCAAATGTTCTACCCTGTGGGTCCCCAACTTGTGGGACACAGCCCACTATCGGGCCACGGTGTATTCGCAAACTGGCCACATGAGGGCCTAGTCACATGTGCATCTTGGGCTCGGAGCCCCACTCGTGCGAGTAATGAGTGCTTGTGTGTGCACACACACACACGCATTTGCCTACCACTCCCACAAAATCATCCCCGGAAAATTTGGAGAACTCTGTTCTACCCCATTTAAACAGGGAGTCTTGGCACATCAAGTGTGTCCTGTGTGTTGTCGATAGACTTCTTCTCACAGTGGAGTCTCCGCTGGTGACGCCTGTTAAGGATATTGTTGTGTTACCAACCAGCAGAGCACAGAGAAACGGTACTGAAAGCAATGAATACAATACATACAAACTGGTTTAACAAAGCTTTATCTTTGTAGTGAAAAACAATTGCATAGTCTTTTAGTCAATCCAAGTCTTTAGCCATTCAAATCAATCCGGAGTTACAGAAATCATTCTTACCACACAAACAGCAGTAGGTAATAAACAGCAATTCAACGCTGGTAACAAATCACGATGGTAGCAGATCCATCCACTTCTTCACACACGACAGTAACAGTTCCAGCCGACAAGTCAAGCAATAAGTCAAGCAACAATGACTATAGCTTGGCTCTCCTCTTATATACAGTTTACACTAGTAATTATCCACTTAAGATAAGTGAAATCAGCAGTGCAATGACTCAACAGTACAATTAGGATAATTGCAGTCAGCAGTCAGTCAGTAGTCAGTTACAATGACTCATCAGTACAATTACTCAGCATTACATCTTAAAGTTACAGAATACATTTAAAGTGATAGAACACATATATTGCCTGGACAACTTGTTAGGCTTACACCATATCCTAACAATGCCATTGCTATGGGAGGGCCAGAGGTGAAGGAGGCAGGGACCCTCTCTCCCCTCCTACCCCAGGCAGATGCCTGCAGGTCTTCCCTGTTTCCTGACCTCATGTATTTCCCCTCCCCAATCTTTGCAGACACCCGCCAGAGTTTCTGCTTTACCCGCTTCGACAACGGCAAGTGCTCGGTGCCCAAAGCTTTCAACACCACCAAGGCTCGATGCTGTTGCAGCAAGATGCCAGGCGAAGGCTGGGGAGACCCCTGCGAGCTGTGCCCCCAGGAAGGCAACGGTAGGAGACGGACAGCAGGGAGGGCAGAGGGAGGGAGGGAAGGAGGCCTGGGAGTCCATCATCATCATCCCCCCTTCCCCGGTCTCTTTGACGGTTTCTCCCTGATGATCCTAGGGAGACCCCTGCCTCTCCTCCCCTCCATCAGCAGGGAAGAGGCTGTCCCTTGCACCCAAGGGAGTTAGGGGTCTTCCCCCCAAATGGGAGCAATACAACCATTTCTTCAACTTTGGACATGGGTCTGGAGGAGGGGAGTGTGATGATCCGGGACACGGCACAGAGGCAACACAGGCAGCTGGCAGTTCAAACCGTTCCTTTATTGCTCCAAATTTCCCCCAAAACTCCCACGTTTCTGGCACGCCCCAGAGCAAAGTGATCACACACACACACACACACACACACACACACACACACACACACCTCAAGCAGCCTCTGGCTGCAAGTAGTCCAGCCCAATGTTGTGAGCACAATGGCTGCAAACCAAGAAATCAAGCAGAATAAGTCAATGAGTCCAGGAAACAAAGGAACGAGGCAATTAATCCAGGAAGCCAGGAAGAAAGCAGGAAATCCAGGAAAATTCAAATGTCGGCAACAACATTCAACGCTCCATGAATTCAGGGTTTGTTCCAGACAAATGCCCCTCCCCACAGCATCTCCTTAAGGTCTCAGTCCCCAGGTGTGCCTTGTGGAGAGGGGAGGGCGCTCTCCTCCTGAGTAGTCGAGTCAGCCTGCGCTGTTTTCACCTTCTCTCCACTCTCCGTGCTCGAGGATCAGGAGGGGGTGGTCCTTGCTCATCACCTGAGCTCGGTCTCTCATGATCACTGCTTAGCGTCTCTTGGTCATCCTGACCCCCTTCCTCCCTGCTTACAAGCTGTCCCAATCCTGAAAGGTCCTGGCCTGACTGGGCCTGCCCCTCCCCATTTTCCTCGAAACCAATGAAGCCGCCACCTCCATCGGCTCCAGTTCTGGCTCAACTTCCTCCGCAGATTCAGGCTCCGGCAGGGGCATGACAGGGAGGGTGTTGGAGATTTTTTAAAAAGCTGAAATAGTTGTATTGTTCTTTCTTTTCTTCTTTTTTGTTCTTTTTATATCGGTTTCCATCGATTCTAAGGACCCAGAGTCCTCGCAACAAGATGGGCATAAAAAGTAGTCCTCAACTTACGACCACAGTTGAGAACCCGAAATTTCCATCGCTAAGTGAGACCGTTGTGAAGTGGCTTGCGCCCCATTCTTGCTCGATAAGGGAATCACAGCAACGGTTACTCACACGGTTGTTAAGGGAATCCGACTTCCCCATTGCTTATAAAAAGGTCGCAAAAGGGGATCATGTGACCCCGGGACACTGCTTCCGTCGTAAATAGGAGTCCGTTGCCAAGGGTCTAAAATTTTGATTGGGGATGCTGCAACGGTCGTAAGTGTGAAAATGGTCATAAATCAGGGTTTTTTCAGTGCTGCTGTAACTTTGAACAGTCACTAAACGAATGGTACCTGCATTGTTCTTTTTTTGTTGTTGTTCTTTTTATATTTGTTTTAATTGTTTTTTAAGCCCTCCAGAGTCCTGAGTGTTAGGAAATTACTATTACCTAACTTGTTGGGATGGCAATATATAAATCATCAATGTAGCTTTAAGACTGCTGTATTGCATCATACTGTGTCCTGATTGGTTAGCTCTGTAGCCAATGTCCTTAAGAGGGAGCTAGAAACATGGCTTGTTCTCTTTGCTGATCTTGCTCTCTGATATCTCTGTATGCTACTGTTTGCAAATCCAGAAGAACTGTTTATTGTGAACGACTACAACAACTGGTAAGAAGACTTTGTTATTGGATTATCCCTGGACTGTCATTTTGGCTATCTCCTGCTTTATATGTGTATGACCTGGACTGTTTAGTGGACTGTGCCTTACTATTTCCTGAAAGTAAACACAACTCAGTGTATCTGTGTTTATTCGTAACTACTCTCAATCGCTTTCATGTGCACACCCTTGCTACTCAAGGGTTACTCTGCAAATTCCTTAACACTGAGTTGCTTTGAAAAATAAATACAGCTAATCCTTGACTTGCGACCGTTCGTTTACCAACAGTTCGAACTTACAACGGCACTGAAAAAAGTGACTTATGACTGCTCTTTGCGCTCAACGACTGTCATACCAGGGTCAGGTGATCAAAATCCTATCACTTGGCAACTGGCATGTACTTATAACGACTGCAGCCTCCTGGGGTCATGCAATCGCCATTTGTGACACACACACACACACACACACCCATCCGGCTTCTGACAAACAAAGTCACTGGGGGAAGCTGGATTCACTTAATGACCATTGATTCACTTAACAACTGTAGCAACAACAACAAAAAAGACCGTAAAATCAGGTACAACTCTCTTAGCGTTTGCCTCCCTTATCAACACATTCTGATCCAATTGTGGCCGTAAATTAAGGACCCGCTGTAGAATAAACACTTGTTAGAGGAATGACAGCAGGTCTTGCCTCTCCCATCCGCAGTTGCCTTCCAAGAATTGTGTCCGTACGGCCACGGCGCCATTCCGGGGCTCGGAGATTCCCGAGAAGGTAAGCACTCAAAGCCAAGAGTGAGTTTTATCTTTACCTCTGTACCTCCTTGGGAGATTTCGCCAGGATTAAGCAGCCTGGCTTTCATCCAGATGTGAAGATAGACTGCTCAGAACAATGGAGGCTTTTCCTCCATTTGGGGGATGGGATGGGATGGGAAAGAAAGAATCAGCCATTCCTGGGTGGAATGGGACAACTCACCGCAGGACAATTCGATTTAATTATTTAAAATAATTTAAAATTTTATTTTATTTTTATTTAAAACCAAATGAATGCTTTAATTTTTCACTCTGTCCCTCCTTTCTCATCCTTTATTTAATTATTCTATTCCACTATTTCTTCGATATTAGTGTAGCTCTTGTCCCATGGCAGGTTGGCCGCCACGAGTTGTCCTAGACCAGTTATGGTTAGCCATCACATGCCAGGAGCGAGGGGGGGAGGCCACGTGCATGCATGCCCACACCCATAATTCTATGTGCCCTGCCCCCACCTATGCACATTCAACCCCCCCCCACTGTGACACACCCCCACCCCCACCGCTCATGGCACGTGATGGTATGGTGGGCCTGGTATGCCCATTTTTCTTTCTCCCCAGGCTCCAGAGCCTTTCTAGGAGCTTGGGGAGGGTGAAAACGAGCTTGGGGAGGGCAAAAATCACCCCCCGTGGAGGCCGTCTGGAGGCTGAAAATGGATCATTTGCCAATTTCCGGTGGGACTGGAAAGCCCGTTTTTTGCTCTCCCCAGCCTCCAGAGCCTTTCTAGGAACCTGGGGAGGGCAAAAACAGCCTTCCCAACACGCAAATTTCATCAAACGTCAGAAAATGTGCAAGTCGCAAAGGTGAGCCCAACTCCCTCTGTTTATGCTGGAGAAGCATGCATAAAACATTGTTCTTGATAAAATACACAATCCCCAAAGTTTTGGAGGCCACTGTCTGAGAGGACAGAAATTGCATTGCAAAGTCTCGTGATTGATTAGATAAATAAGCTGAAAAGACAGCCGCGGTCAGCTTCGGTTCGTGTCTCCGCTGAACAGTTTTATCGTTCAGCCAATTTGTCCCAGGGCCTGATACCAAAACACAACCTACAATTTAGTTTAAGGCATAAAAAGTACATTAAAAATCCAAAGGAAGAAGAAGAAGAAAAAAAAGCAGAATAGAATAGAATAGAATAGAATAGAATAGAATAGAATAGAATAGAATAGAATAGAATAGAATAGAATTGAATTGAATTGAATTGAATTGAATTGAATTGAATTGAATTGAATTGAATTTTTTATTGGCCAAGTGTGATTGGACCAGTGGTGGGTTCCAACCACCATTACTACCGGTTCTCTTTGTGCATGCACTTCGCGTGCGATCACCGCACGCATGTTCGCTTCGCTCGCACGTGTGCCAAACTTGCGCTCCGCACAAGCGCGTTATCTGCCCAGCTGAGGTGCGGCAATCCAATCTGCCGCACCTATCAGCTGGGCTGAAAAAGAAGAAATAAAGGTAGGAATAATGCGGGGGCGGGCGGGAGGGCCCAGTTCCCAGACAAAGAGAACCGGTTTGGTGACGTCACATTGTCACCGCTACCGGCTCGGCCGAACCGGGAGGACCCCACCACTGGATTGGACACACAAGGAATTTGTCTTTGGTGCATATGCTCTCAATGTACATAAAAGAAAAGATATATTCATCAAGAATCATAAGGTACAACACTTAATGATAGTCATAGGGTACAAATAAGCAATCAGGAAATAATATCAGTATAAATTGTAAGGATACCAGCAACAAAGTTACAGTCATGCAGTTGTAGGAGGCTTGGCTGTTGTTGGTGTGTCTGAGATGTGGATTGTGGAGATAGGTGGCTGTAGTTTCCTTTCAAACCTGCAGTAAAACACTTTCAGGTCAACTGCCAGTTGTCAATTTCCTTCAGTCTGGGAAGGAGATTTGCCATAACCGGTGATATTTTTAAGAGTTTCCCACATGTTTGCTGGTTCATTTGTTGAGAACTGATTCTTTAGCTTTTCAGAGTAGCTTCTTTTTGCTGCTCTGATCTCCCTTGTTAATACATTTCTGGCCTGATTGTACAGCATTTTATCACCTTTTCTGTAAGCTTCCTCTTTGGAATGACGTAGCTGCTTAAGTTTAGTTGTGAACCAAGGTTTGTTGTTACAAGTTCCTGGTGGGTACACATAGGTCTTCACAGAAGCTGACATATGATGTTACAGTCTCTGTGAGTTCATCTAAATCTGTAGAGGTACTTTCAAAAACATTCCAATCAGTGCAGTCAAGGCAGGCCTGTAGCTTTAACTTTGCCTCCTCGGTCCAAGTCTTCACTGATTTAATTGTTGGTTTTGTGATTTTAAGTCTTTGCCTGTAAGCAGATACAAGGTGAATCATGCAATGATCAGAGTGTCCCACAGCTGCTCATGGTAAGGACTGATAAGCATCTTTTAGTGTTGTGTAGCAATGATCTAAAGTATTCTTGCCTCTAGTGGGACAATTGACATGCTGAAAGTATTTTGGTAGCTCTTTCCTTAAGTTTGCCTTGTTTAGATCTCCCGAAATAATGGCCAGGGAATCGGGGTATTTGGTTCAGCCTCCATAATTTGGTCAGCTAGAGTTCGTAATGCCTTGTTTACACAGGCTTGTGATGGGACTTAAACAGCAATTAGAAGAAATGAAGAAAATTCACGAGGTGAATAGTATAGTTTGCAGTTGATAATTAATGTCTCTAGGTTTTCATCACAGGATTTATATATTAGTTATATCCTGAGACCAGCTGTTGTTGATATATAAGCATAAGCCTCCTCCCTCCTTTTTATCAGATGTTTCTGCAATTCTGTCTGATCGTTGAATCTGAAACCCTGGGATATGCAGGCTGCTATCGTCAATTGATTCATTTAACCAGGTTTCAGAGAAGCATAGGGCTGCTGAATTGTAAAAGTCAGAATTGTATCTGTTTAAAGGAGTATTTCATCCATCTTGTCAGCAAATGAATGTACGTTGGTTAGGAAAATTGAAAGCAGAGGAGTTTTATTTCTCCTAGTCCTTAATCTGCTTAAAATTCCCGCCCTTTTACCTCTCTTTCTTTGCTTCCTCCGTTTGGTTTTTTTGGTAATCCATGACTCGAGGGAAATTGCTTCTTCCTGTGTTACAATCTCCTCTGCGTTTGTAAAGACTGGGGTGGGGGAAAGATCACAGAAAGCTGCTCCTTAAAGAAATGTTGCTTAATTTTTAGCAGATGGTCTCATGAGTAAGAAATCCATAGTGAGTCGCAGAGAATATTAAAAATAAAGAAACCATTAGAGAGCATTTCACCGAGGCAGCCTTCGGAGGCGCCATCTTGGATCAAACAGCAAGCTCTGACTTTTCCAGCTTTGTGGATCAGCAGGGTGGGAGATGGGGGGAGAGGGGATAGTTCTGCATGAGCGGCAGGCGAGCGCCTGCTGTTTGCACAAATGGAGCTGCATGTACATGCTCACTCATCCGCCCTCTGCGTGTGCAAGTACAACTGTGTCTGTGTGCACACTCGTCTGCCACTTCAGCGGCCCAGTTCTGAATGGGCTGCAGTCCAGTAGTGGGTTGTGGCCCAGGGGTTGGGGACTCCTGCAGTAGAATAAGGTAATAACAAACAACTTAATCTTTTACTTTTATGTAATAATATATTACATATATTATTCTATGTATTATTCTATACACTTCTATAACAACAAAGCTTTTTAAAAAAATCTTTTCATGACCCCATAATCCCTTGTGGGGTGGAGTCTGGGCAATTGAATGGAGCTGAGTTATTACTGGCTGGATGCCCTTCCTGTCGCCAATGCAGAGTTTTGTTCAGCAGATACATTCTCATTGTGCCCAGAGAGAGAAATATCTGCCTCTACCTAGGATCGAACTCACAACCTCCTGATTGCGAGGCGAGAACTCCACCTCTAGGCCACCGCACCTATAACAACAAACCTATCTAAGCCGCAAAACCCCAAATCAAAGTTTCTTTTCCCCCCCCACTTCGAGCACTTTATTGTAGCAAAGGAAAAGGAATTGGAAATCAATTCTTTTTCTTTTCCTTTCCCCTTTCCCCTACACTTTCTCCTCTTCCCATCTTCCTCCCGTTTTCCCATTGCATGTATTTTCATTTGTCTTAGTATTTTTATATTTTCTATTTTGATAAACTAATAAAAATACTCAAATCAAAGTACCCTACCACATTTGGGGGGAGGGCTTGTGCCTTTCGAGAAAGTGAAAACAGCCCACAATGGTTAGTACAAAGGCGCATAGCCCATGGTGTTGCTCATTCCACACGGTCTCCTCGGCAGACGTGAACGAGTGCGCGGAGAATCTGGGTATCTGTATTAATGGCGCCTGCATCAACACGGACGGGTCCTTCCGCTGCGAATGCCCCTTCGGCTACAACTTGGACTACACCGGGGTCAACTGCGTGGGTGAGTGGGGGGCTGCTGCACCTGCCATCTCGGGAGGGGGCGGGCTGTTCAATCCTTACTTGAAGCTTTTCCTTCAAGTAGACGAATTTACTCCCTTCCTTTCTCGTATCCTTGGCAGACACGGACGAATGCTCCATCGGCAACCCATGCGGGAATGGTACCTGCACCAACGTGATCGGGGGCTTTGAATGCGCCTGCGATGAAGGATTTGAGCCGGGGCCAATGATGACCTGCGAAGGTAATGTCCACTTTATTTTCCTTTCGATCGATTGGATTTCTGCAGCTGCCCTTCTCACCTTTGGGAAGATCGCAAGGGTAGGAAACGTATCAGCAGCCACCTGGATGGATGGGAGAGGGAAAGCGAAAGTAACTGCTGTATCTCCCTGAGACACTGCCTCAAGATCAACCGGTTGGGAGAAGAAAGCATGTGCATACTAATCCATGCTTGAAGTGGCCATTCTGAAAACATCTTGCTTGAACATGATTGGTCATGAGGGTGGAGAATCAGCAATGGGAGGCAGTTAAAGGAGGGAAAACATTTTGTGTGCGATTCTCAGTTCTGGCTCTGCATCACTGCAGAGAGAAAAAGAGAGAGATATATATACCAGTGATAGATAGATAGATAGATAGATAGATAGATAGATAGATGGATGGATGGATGGATGGATGGATGGATGGATGGATGGATGGATGGATGGATGGATGGATGGATGGATAGATAGATAGATAGATAGATGACAGACAGACAGACGGACAGACAGATTTCTATTCTATTCTATTCTACTCTACTCTACTCTACTCTACTCTACTCTACTCTACTCTACTCTACTCTACTCTACTCTACTCTATTCTATTCTATTCTATTCTATTCTATTCTTCATCAGTGGAACAATTTGCCTCCAGAAGTTGTGAATGCTCCAACACTGGAGGTTTTAAAGAAGAGACTGGACAACCCTTTGTCTGAAATGGTATAGGGTTTCCTGCCTCAGCAGGGGGTTGGACTAGAAGACCTCCGAGGTCCCTTCCAACTGTGTCATCCTCATCTATTCAACTAGCTGTATTTGTTTCTCTGTTGGCGGCATTTTTGTGCGTCCTGTTTCCCAGAGATTCTTGGCAGCTAAGGCAAAGTTTTGTCGAAATTGGAAAACGAAGCTGGCATAAAACATTAAGACGAGTTAAGAGACTTGAGTTAAGGGAAACGTCAGTCAGTAGATTTGGATTTATTCCTCTTCCCTGGAGGTTTTCAATCAGAGGCTGGTTCATCCTCTAATCAGGCGAATCCTGCAGGGTGCAGGGGGTTAGACTTGATGACCTTTTGAGGTCCCTTCCAATTCTCTGATGCTGTGAGACCTGCTGAAGAAGCCCAGTGTCCAGCAAGCGACTCCCAATCTGAATCAGTCGCTGAAACCAGAGGTTTAGTTTTCCGAGCTTTCGGATTCGTGCTGGAGTCCATCCTCAGGGAACTTCTCTCTAGCACGATGTATGCTTGGGGCTACTCTATTCGTAGTATTTATGTGGAGCCTGCTTGTGTGTGTGGCTTTTTAGGTGTTGAGTCAGGGGTGAAATGCTCCCAGTTCGGACCGGATCGCCTGATCCGGTAGCGATGGAGGCGGGTGGTTCAGAGAACCGGTAGCAAAAATCCCTGCCCCACCCCACATGCCCAGCTGAGCCGCCGCGATCATCAGAGGCTTTTTTTTTTTTACTTTTAAAAGCATTTTTTTCTACAACCTCTTCGGCCAAAAAATGCTTTTAAAAGTAAGGAAAAAAAAAAGGCTTTGATGATTGCACGGCTCAGCTGGGATCCTCAAAGGCTTTTAAAAGAAAAAAAACCCCTTTTTTTAAAAAAAGCCTCTGCCGATCAGGCAATTCAGCTGGGATCATCAGTCTTTTGAAAGCATTTTTTTACAACCTCTTTGCCAAAGAGGTTGTAGAAAAAATGGTTTTAAAAGTAAAAAAAAAAAATGGCCACGCCCACCCAGTCACATTAACCCCTCTCCAAGCCACGCCCACAGAACCAGAAGTAACAAGTTTTAGATTTCACCACTGTGTTGAGTGGGGTGTGGGCAGTGGTGAAATCCTCCGCGGTTTGCCACCAGTTCGCTGCATGTGCAATGCGCACCAAATGCACACTGAGCACGGAAAAAGGAGGCTTAAGAAGGTAAGTAGAACAGCAGAGGGGGAACAGCTGTGCTGCGCGATTTAGATTTAGGAAATCCTGCTTTCTAGTGAATATAAATCATGCTGCACAGCTGATTGTCAGAAATACCGGTTTGGACCAACCAGTAACTTTTTTAACTACCAGTTTGCCCAAACCAGTAGCTTTTTTTTACTACCGATTTGCCCGAACCGATAGCTTTTATTACTACCGGTTCGCCCAAACCATTGCGAACTAGTAGCATTTCACTACTGAGTGTGGGTAACCAGCTATGAAGTCATTGGCTGTTGTTTCCTTGTGCTGCCAAGCCCTCGCCTCCTAAGTATTTGATAAGCTGGTGGTAAATCAGCTCTCCTGTGGACTGATGAGGGGCCCATTTCCCAGTCTTCAATCTCTTCTCTGGCTGTTTTTGTCCCTGCTCGACTGACAATCTTAGTAGTTGCAAAATTGAACGTGTGTCTTTGTTCATTGTGACGCTCCTCGACCACTAATCGCTGAAACCTATTAACGGTCTCCCCTTCCCCACCTGTCCAATCTCCAGATATCAACGAGTGCGCCTTGAACCCGCTGCTCTGTGCCTTCCGATGCCTCAACACGCTCGGTTCCTATGACTGCACCTGCCCAGCCGGGTACACCTTGCGGGACGACCGCAGAATGTGCAAAGGTGGGGACCCTCCGTTGAGACAAGATGACCCTCGAGGGTGCCGGTCAAGGAAATGGGTTCAGCTTTCAAAAAGGGAGTGGACGAAGGCTCTGCCCGTGGGAAGGATGCCCCCCCCCCAATAAGATTAGGGTTGCATTAAAGGAGATTTAGAGGCTTCCCACCCCTGAGCTCCAGCCACCCTTCAAGAATGATGTATGTTTCCTCATGGCTCCAAAGACTCTAGAAAAAGTGCAGAGAAGAGCAACCAGGATGATGAGGGGACTGGAGGCTAAAACATACAATGAACGGTTGCAGGAACTGGGCCTGGCTAGTCTAGGGAAGAGAAGGACCAAGGGAGACAGGATAGCCATCTTCCAATATTTGAGGGGCTGCCACAGAGAGGAGGACGGGGGTCAAGCTATTTTCCAAAACACCTGATGGCCAGACAAGGAAGAATGGATGGAAACTGATCAAGGAGAGATCCAACCTAGAAAGAAAGAGAAATTTTGTGACAGTGAGAACAATAAACCGATGAGACAGAAGTTGCCATCGGAAGTTGTGGGAGCTTCATCCCTGGAGGCTTTCAAGAAGAGACCGGACTCCCATCTGTCAGAAATGTAGGGTCTCCTGCGTGGGCTGGGGGTTGGACCAGATGACCTACAACAGTGATGGCGAACCTATGGCACGCGTGCCACTGGTGGCACATGGAGCCATATCGGTAGGCACGCGAGCTCAGCTCCGGCGCACATGCGCGTGCCAGCCAGCTGATTTTCAGGCCTTCTGGGCCCACCAGAATTTGGGAAACAGGCTATTTCCAGCCTCTGGAGGGCCTCTAGGGGGGGTGGGGAAGGCCTATTTTTCACTCTCTCCAGGCTCATAGAAAGGCTCTGGAGCCTGGGGAGAGCGAAAAACGGGGCTTCCGGTCCCACAGGAAGTTGGCAAATGGGCCATTTCCGGCCTCCGGAGGGCCTCGGGGGGAGTGGGAAAGGCTCTTTTTGCCCTCCCCAGGCTGAGGAGGGTGAAAAACAGGCCTACTGGGCCCACTGTGTGCCATTGTGTGCCAAAAGCAGGAGGGCGCAGGGGGGTTACGTGCAAATGTGCGGAAGGTGGGGGGCATAGAATTATGGGTATGGGCACGCGCACGTGTGACTTCCCCCCCCCCCCGCTTTTGGCACGCGATGGCAAAAAGGTTAGCCATCACTGACCTACAAGGTCCCTTCCAACCCTGTTAATCTGTAAAAAATAAAAATAATAAAAAGGGGATGCACAGAAAGTCTGCAGAGATCCGTGGCCTGTCCGGCTTCACATTCCTTTTCTTCTTTCTTTATTTCTGCAGATTTGGACGAGTGCGCCCACGGCATGCACGATTGCGAGTCCCACGGGATGATGTGCAAGAATCTGATCGGCACCTTTGCTTGCATCTGCCCACCTGGGATGCAACGTCGGCCGGACGGTGAAGGCTGCACAGGTGAGACACGTTTTAAAACCTTAAGTTCCTAGTCCACAGGGCTTGGTCAAAGACAGGCAAGTGAGCCCAGCTGAATCAAGTCCAGGCCGGGTGAATTTTTCCACTTGGCTCTGCCCTGGTCAGCCCCCGTTTGGGGGATCCGGTTCTGGGTGCTACAGCCGCTTCCCGAGGCCGGAGGGTCATTTGACTGAAACATTGCATGGAGGAGGAGGAGGTTGGACTACTATTTTTTATTTATTTATTTATTTTATTATTTTTAATTTGATTTATATGCCGCCCTTCTCCGGAGACTCAGGGCGGCTTACAATGCGTCACCTTACTAGGGGATCTCTAAGGCCCCTCTCGCCGTTTAACGATTCCACTTTAAATTTGGAGTTGGTCCATTTGGGGCCTAAGTAGCCTCTGTAGAAAAGAGACGTTTTGGCGTTTTAGTCATTTCGGTAAAGCGAAAGAAATGCTTTTCGCATCAGTGGCTGCTTTGGCTTCCTTGTGCAGTTGACAGAAGGACGAAGGGGGATAGAATAGCACTCTTCCAATATTTGAGGGGCTGCCCCCAAAGAAGAAGAGGAGGGGGGGTCAACTTATTTGCAACAAGAAGCAACGGCTGGAGATGAATCGAGGAGAGAAACAACCTCGTTTTCTGACCCAGCTCCCCAAACACGACCAATCCTCTGAAGTTAACTCCCCAGAGCTAGGATGGGGCTTCGCTCTCAGTGGTGGCTCTTCCGTCCCAAGGACCGGCCCATAGATTTCCCCAGCTCTCCTCTCCTCTGCCTTCTTTGCATCTGTGCGTCAGGCACTGGACCCAGCTGTTCCTCCTCTTCCTCATCAGCCACCTCCAGACCTGGGGGCTGTTGACTCTCCATCTGAGGACTGGCGGACAGCCCAGGCTCCTCCTCTGTCTCTGTCTCTCTCTCTGCCAGCTCCATTCCCTCTTCCCCCTTGGAGCTCTCAGGCTGCCCTGATGCTGACCCTGACTCCCACGCCTCCTCCTCATCATCATCTGGTTCAGCTGCTGGAGGGGCCAGCAGCCGACTGTTCACAACACCTAGAACTAAGGAGAAATTTCCCTGACAGTGAGAACAATTACCCAGTGGAACTGCCTGCCACCAGAAGTCATGTGTGTTCCCTCACTGGAGGTTTTTAAGAGACTGGACAGCCATTTGAGAGTGTCCTGCTTCAGCAGAGGGTTGGGTTAGAACAGGGGTGAAATGCTCCCCGTTCGGACCGGCTCGGGCGAGTAGGTAGTGATGATGGCCGGTGGTTCGGAGAACCGGTAGCAATGGCAGCTGGAGGCTCCGCCCACCCGTCCATCCGCCCCATTCCCCGGACTCGGGGAATGCACCATTCCCCGGATTCCTACTGCTCACCTTTCTCCCGCGGCTGGCTGTCAGGGAAGGCAAGTGCCCGAAAGGTAGCGGAGTCGCTCACTCTCCTTCTTGAATGAGCTGCTCTGGTCCATGCTTCGGCTGTGCAAGCACACACCCAACCTGCCACTGAATTAAATAAATGATGTGCGCTTGCGCAGCCGGCGCATGGACCACAGCGCCTCATTCAGAAGGAGAGTGAGCGACTCCGCTATCTTTCGGGCGCTGGCCTTCTGTGACAGCCAGCCGCTGCGGGAGAAAGGTGAGCAGTAGGAATCCGGGGAATGGGGCGGGTGGGCGGAGCGGCGGGAGAAAGAAATTTAAAAAGTTTTCCTACCGGGTTCTGTGGGCGTGGCTTGGTGGAAGGGGGTCTTGTGACTGAATGGGCGTGGCTGTGAGTGACATCAAGTTGGCCACACCCACTCAGTCACAGCTCACCCCCCACCACCACCAAGCCACGCCCACAGAACCCGGTAGGGAAAAATTTTAGATTTCACCCCTTGGGCTAGAAGTCTTCCAAGGTCCCTTCTAACTCTGTTATTCTGTTAGGGGGTTGGGCTAGAAGACCTCTACAGTAGGAAGGGACCCCTTGTTGTTCTGTATTGTATATCTAATGAGTTCCTTTTCTCTTCCTCGCTGTCTCTAGACGAGAACGAATGCCGGACCAAGCCGGGCATCTGCCCCAACGGGCGCTGCGTGAACACCGTGGGCAGCTACCACTGCGACTGCAACGAAGGCTTCCAGAGCAGCCCCTCGGGCACCGAGTGCCTCGGTAATCCATCCCACCCCTGGGCTGATTTCTCGGGGAATGTTCAGGCGGGAGTGAGTCCTGACGGGTTTTCCGCTTTCCGGGGGGGGAGGAGGAGGAGGAGGAGGTGTTGTGATGCATTAGGAGCAATTTAGCCTCCTCCTGTTGCTAAGTTAGCGGAACAATTTGCCTCCAGAAGTTGAGAATGCTCCAACACTGGAGGTTTTGAAGAAGAGATCGGGCAGCCATTTGTCTGAAATGGGATAGGGCAGTGCTGGCTAATTTTTTTATTGTCGTGTGCCAAAAGCACGTGTGTGCCGGCACCCATAATGCAATGCACGGGGGGGCCCTGAGCATGCGTGCATGACTCCCCACCCCCCTGCATGACCCCTCTATGCTCCCCCACCCCCCACATGCACGTGTGAACCCCCCGTCCCCCTTGTTTTGGGCCTAGCAGGCCTCCCTGCATCCTCCTGGGCCCAAAAATGGGCTGGGGGGGAGGCAGGCCACCCCACCCCCACCCATGTGTGCGTGATCCCCTATGCATGCGTGCAAACCCCCACCACCACGTATGCGTGTGACCTCCCTGCACAGGTCCATGCGTGTACAGGCACAGGAGCTGAACTAAGCGATGGCTCTCATGCAGTGGTGGGTTCCTCCCGGTTCGGCCGAGCTGGTAGCGGTGATGATATGACGTCACCGAACCGGTTCTCCCCCCCTGCCCTCCCACTCCCCCCCCACCCACATTATTCTTACCTTTTATTTGGTCCCACCCCCAATCTATTGCTGCCTCCTGAGTCCCAGCTGATGAATCGAGGGGAAAAAACTGTTTAAACACTTGCCGGGGGGGGCTTCAAAGGGCCGCCCTACAGCTGATCAGTGTTAAAAGCAAACAAATGAGTCGGGTAGTAAGTGCGAGGACTGGTCGTAAGTGCGAGGACCTTCCAGAAATGACTCTGACCAGCTAGCCACGCCCACCTAGTCACATGACCTCCAAGCCACACCCACAAAATAAGCCACACCCACAGAACCGGTAGTAAAAAAATTTAGAACCCACCCCTGCTCTCATGCCCGCAGAGAGGGCTCTGCCTGCCAGCTGCGGCAGCACGCGTGCCACAGGTTCACCCTCACGGGGAGTGGGCTGGGATAGAAGACCTCCAAGGTCCCTCCCAACTCTGTCATTCTGTAAGGGTCTCCTGCTTGCTTAGGGGGTTGGGCTACATGACCTTCAAGGCCCCTTCCAACTCGGTTATTCGGTCACTCTGTAAGGGTCTCCTGCTTGAGCACGGGGTTGGACTAGAAGACCTCCAAGGCCCCTCCCAACTCGGTTATTCCGTTATTCGCCAGCCAGCCCTTCCTTTAAATCCCCAAAATAAAGGAGGAATTTCAAGCATGAAATCAAGCGCTCCATGGCTTGGGACCTGGTTATTTACGGGACCGCCTACTACCACAAACAGCCTCCCACTGGCCGGTACGCTCCCATAGAGAGGGGCTCCTCCGGGTGCCGTCGGCCAAACAATGTTGACTGGAGGCCCCTAGGGGGAGGGCCTTCTCTGTGGGGGCACCCACTATCTGGAACAAGCTCCCCCCGGAGATACGGAGGATCCCGGATCTGCGCACTTTCCGCCGTGCTCTTAAGACCCTCCTATTCCAGCAAGCCAGCCTGGCCTAATTTTTCTCCCCTTTCTTTTAAATTTTTAAATTGAAATTTTTAATTTGTTTTTAAATTATTGGGATTTTTAATTGTCTTGGGCTAAATTATTTAATTTGGTTTTAATTAAGTTTCTAACTTTTGTATTTATGTATTTTATTTCGGGCCTGTTCGCCGCCCTGAGTCCCTCGGGAGTAGGCCGGTATATAAATTTAATAAAACATAAACAAAACATAAAGCAGAGGTCCATTTTCATCAGCCTTCAAGGGCACCCCTGCCCTCTGTGACTGCAGTGAGGGCATTTTCCCCCCAGGAGCTATGACAAAGAGACTTTGCGCACTTGAAAAAGGAACCTTTTCCGAGTGAAATTCAGCTTTTTATTTATTTATTTATTTATTTTTGATTCTATGGGATAATGTTGGGCAGGGTCGAGGGTGCTCAAAACTTGGATGCTTTCCTATCTGCCCTTGTGGATTGTGCTGGCTGGGGGATTCTGGGAGTTGAAGTCCACCCATCTTCAAGCTTCCAAGGTTGAGAAACACTGCCTTAAGTTGATGAGATCTTTAAAATCTGCGTCAACTCATTCTCAGTCTAGGGAGTCCTCGTCTTACATCCACCACGGAGCCCAACATTTCTGTCGTCAAACGAGGCAAGTTTTTAAGTGTGCCTGATTTTACAACCTTTCTTGACCCAGTTGTTAAGTGACTCACTGAAGTTTTTTGGGTTAATCCCTTAACTAAACCTTTCACTTGTTAAGTTAATAATTCACTTAACAACTCTTCTTAAAAACCTCCAGTAATGGAGCACCCATAATTTCTGGAAGTAAGCCGTTCCGCTCAGGGGTGGGTTCTAAATTTTTTTACTACCGGTTCTGTGGGCGTGGCTTATTTTGTGGGCGTGGCTTGATGGTCATGTGACAATTCTTTAGGATTTACCAGAGGTACTGGTCTACCAGGCTTTTAACTGCTTGCAGAGCTGTACCTGTCTACCCATTTATTTTTGCAGGCACCGGTCTACTCATTTGTTTTTGGCGGCACCGGTCTACTCATTTGTTTTTGCAGGCACCAGTCTACTCATTTGTTTTTGCAGGCACCAGTCTACTCATTTGTTTTTGCAGGCACCGGTCTACTCATTTGTTTTTGGAAGCACTGGTCTACTCATTTGTTTTTGCAGGCACCGGTCTATTCATTTGTTTTTGCAGGCACCAGTCTACTCATTTGTTTTTGGAAGCACTGGTCTACTCATTTGTTTTTGCAGGCACCAGTCTACTCATTTGTTTTTGGAAGCACTGGTCTACTCATTTGTTTTTGCAGGCATCGGTCTACTCATTTGTTTTTGGAAGCACCGGTCTGCTCATTTGTTTTTGCAGGCACTGGTCTACTCATTTGTTTTTGGAGGTATCGGTCTACTCATTTGTTTTTGGAAGCACTGGTCTACTCATTTGTTTTTGCAGGCACCGGTCTACTCATTTGTTTTTGCAGGCACCAGTCTACTCATTTGTTTTTGGAAGCACTGGTCTACTCATTTGTTTTTGCAGGCACCGGTCTACTCATTTATTTTTGCAGGCACCGGTCTACTCATTTGTTTTTGGCGGCACCGGTCTACTCATTTGTTTTTGCAGGCACCGGTCTACTCATTTGTTTTTGCAGGCACTGGTCTACATATTTGTTTTTGGAGGCACCGGTCTACTCATTTGTTTTAGATTGGGGGTGGGGCCAAATAAAAGGTAAGAATAATGTAGGGGGGCAGGGGGTGGAGGGGGCAGAACCAGTTCGGTGACATCATATCGTCACCAACACCGGTTCGGCGGAACCAGGCCGAACCAGGAGGAACCCACCACTGGTTCCACCGGTTAATAACCAGAATGACAAAATTGGAAGAGACCCTGGAGGTAAAATAGAATAGAATAGAGCTGAAAGGGACCTTGGAGGTCTTCTCGTCCAGCCCCCTGCTCAAACAGGAAACCCTACACCAGTATTTCCGACCATCATCTGTGCCGTGAGATTTAAAATCGCTAGAAGCAGGAAATCCTGCTTTCTAGTGAATCTAAATCGCACGGCATGAGTTTGGCGCACGCCGTGCATGAGTGGCCAGCGAACTGGTGGCAAACCGATTCAGATTTCACCACTGCCCTGTCCCATTGCAGATAAGTGACTGTCCAGTCTATTCTTAAAAACATCCAGTGATGGAGAATCCACAATGTCTGGTGGCAAGCAGTTCCACTGGTTAATTGTCCTCACTGTTGGGAAGTTTCTCCTTAATTCCAGGTTGCTTCTGTCCTTGATTAGTTTCCATCCGTGGTTTCTTATCCTGCCTTCAGGTGCTTTGGAAAAATAAATTGACCCCCTTCTTCTTTGTGGCAGCCCCTCAAATATTGGAAGGCTGCTATTATATCACCCCTAATTCTTCTTCTTTTTTTTTTTGCTTTAATTTATATGCCGCCCTTCTCCGGAGACTCAGGGCAGCTTACAATGCGTCAAGCAATAGCCTTCATGCTTTTGTATATTTATACAAATATACAAATTTGTATTTGTATAGCCAAACCCAAATCCTGTCTCCGGGCCTTTGATCCTCTTAGTTGCTCTTCTCTGCACTTTTTCCAAAGTCTCAACCTCTTTCTTGTTGTAGTATGGTGACCGGAATTGCTTGCAGTATTCCAGGTGCGGCCTTAATAAAGGCTTTGTAAAGCTGTACTAAGACTTCACAGCGATTGTGAGTCTCTGCTTTTAATTCTCTCCTTGTTGGCCTCCGATGTTCTTCTCTTTATTTTTTCCAGTTTCCCTGACAATACAAAGTAAAAGCGATCCAGCCATTACAGAGATTATAAAGAGATTACCAAATGCTTCATCCCACTAACGCATCGCCTGGCCGTTGGCCAAGCCTTCAGGCCAAGCCCCAAAGTGGATACGACTTAATCAGTGGCCAAAGAAAAGTGCATTTGCTCAAATCAGGAGGGAGAATTCTCTAGCCCCTTCCAGCTTCTCTTTGTTCCCCTTCCAAAGTCTGCATTCTGCCTCTTTTAAACATAATGGAAGATATTGTATTTCAGTGGGGGTTCAGGGCTCCTGAGCGATTTGGGCAAAAAGCATCAAGAATGCAGACAAAAGAAAAGTTCAGCAAAGGTTTCATCCCTAGATTTTGTTTCTCGAATAGTTAGTTAAATATTTAACTGAATAGTGAATATTTAGTTTAAAAGTGGTGGGGGGGGACACGGTGGGGTCCTTAGTGCTCTCAGAGTTTGCTGGTTTTCTTGCAGACATTTCATGACCCAAGAAGGGAACATCATCAGTGTTAAAAGAGGGTGGAATTTGCAGAGAGGAGGAGGAGGAGGAGGAGGAAGAAGAAAAGAAGGAAGAGGTGGAAAATAAGAGGACGAGGAAGAGGAAGGGGAGAGGGGAGAGGGCAGGAAGAGGAGGAGGAATAAAAGGAAGTGGAGGGGGAGGAAGAGGAGGAAGTAGGAAAAGAAGGAGAGGAAGGAGAAGAGGAGAAGAGAGGAAGAGGAAGAGGAGGAAGAGGAAAATAAGAGAAGAAGAAAGGAGGAGGAGCAAGAAGGGAAGGAAGAGGAAATGAAAGAGGAAGAAAAGTGGAGGGGAGGAGGAGGAAGAGGAGGAAGAGGAGAAGAAAGGAGGAAGAGAGAGGAGAAGAGGAGGAAGAGGAGGAGAAAGAGGAAGAAAAGTGGAGGGGAGGAGGAGGAAGAGGAGGAGGAGGAAAAGAAAGGAGGAAGAGAAAGAGGAGGAGGAGGAGGAAGAAGAGGAGAAGAAAGAGGAAGAAAAGGGGAGGGGAGGAGGAGGAAGAGGAGGAGGAGGAAAAGAAAGGAGGAAGAGAAAGAGGAGGAGGAGGAGGAAGAGGAGAAGAAAGGAGGAAGAGAAAGAGGAGGAGGAAAAGAAAGGAGGAAGAGAAAGAGGAGAAGGGGAGGAAGAGGAGAAGAAAGAGGAAGAAAAGGGGAGGGGAGGAGGAGGAAGAAGAAAAGAAAGGAAGAGAAAGAGGAGAAGGGGAGGAAGAGGAGGAGGAAGAGGAGGAAGTAGGAGAAGAAGGGGAGGAGGAAGAAGAGAAGAGAGGAGGAGGAAGAGGAGGAAGAGGAAGAGGAAAATAAGAGAAAGAAAGGAGGAGGAGCAAGAAGGGAAGGAAGAGGAAACGAAAGAGGAAGAAAAGTGGAGGGATGAAGAAGGAGGAAGAGGAGAAGAAAGGAGGAAGAGAAAGAGGAGAAGGGGAGGAAGAGGAGAAGAAAGAGGAAGAAAAGGGGAGGGGAGGAGGAGGAAAAGGAAGGAGGAAGAGAAAGAGGAAGAGGAGAAGAAAGAGGAAGGAAAGAGGAGGAGGAAGAGGAAGAGGAGGAGGAAAAGAAAGGAGGAAGAGAAAGAGGAGAAGGGGAGGAAGAGGGGGAAAATAAGAGAAGGAAGAGGAGGAGGAGAAGTAGGAGCGTAGGCTCCATGGTGCTGTCCGAGCTTTTCTTGTAGACGTTTTATTACCCAACTAGGTAACATCATCAAGGCTAACAAGCAGTGGGGTTTTCTCTCCATTGATCTTCTCGTGGCTTGCCCTGCCAGTGTTGGTGGGAGGGGGTTTGTTGGGTCCTTGAACCCTGAGCTACAAACATTCTCTTCGTCGGTGAAAGGGCCCTGTGCCAGTGGAGTCCTGCTATGCTGCAGCCAGTGTGGGTATAGATGATGCCACCCTTCAACGCTGGGTATGGCATCCTAGAGTCAGAAGAGGGCTCCCGAGGCCATCTAGCCCAACCCCTTGGTCAGTACAGGGATGCTAATGCAAATCGGTCATTGGCTCCCCTCTCCAGCTGCTCTGCCTTTGAGGGCACCAAGGTGGGCTAAAGCTACCAATTGGAAGCCAATTCAGGTTGGACCTCTGGAGGAGAACACCCTGGCTATGTGCGGTCTGTTAGCCAGTGGAACTGGCTGCCACATGAAATGAGGAATTCTCCTTTCTCTGAGTCTTCAGAGGCTCGACGGTACAAGAGTAGGTGGGGGGGGTCTCCAACTTTGGCAACGTTAAAATCTTGTGGACTTCAACTTCCAGGATTCCTCAGCCAGTCATTGGCGGAGGATGAGCCCTGAGCAGGGGGTTGGACTAGATGGCCTCTAGGGGCTCCCTTCCCCCCTTGACAGTTGCAGGAACATAGCCAGCCCATCTCTTGCAAATCAAAACTAGAAGATGTGGGTTCAGAGGGGTTGCAACTCTAAAACAAGCTCAATGGGGGAGGGGATCCTCCCCAGCCCCCCCCCCTCCTTGCCCTGCCAGAGACTCACTGCAGGAATTCCCCCCCCACGTGTCTCCCCCCCCCCCCGCACAGACACTCGCCAAGGCTTCTGCTTCATCGAAGTGCTCCAGACGTTGTGCCAGATGTCCTCCACCAACCGGCAGCAGGTCACCAAGTCCGAGTGCTGTTGCAACGGAGGACGAGGCTGGGGGCCCCAGTGCGAACCCTGCCCCTTCCTGGGCACAGCCCAGTACAAGAAGATGTGCCCCCACGGGCCGGGCTACATGACTGACGGGAGAGGTGAGTGGCTGCCCTGAAATGCCAGGTCCCCCTTCCATAAACGGGGGCCCCATCGCCCTATTATTGGGCTGCTAGGTTTCAGGGGACCAATTGAAAAGGGGGAGAGGGAGGGAGGGAAGGAAGGAAGACAAAGAAAGCGAGAGAGAGAGAAGGAAGGAGAGAAGGAAGGAAGGAAGGGGAAAGATGGATGGAAAAAAATGAGAGAGGAAAGAGGGAGGGAGGAGAGAAGGAAGGAAGAGAGAAGAGAGGGAAGGAAGACAAGAAAGGAAGGAAGGAAGGAGAGACGAGAGAGGAAGGAAGACAAGAAGACAGAAAAGAAAGGAAGAAAAGAAAAAAGAGAAAGGAAGGAAAGAAAGAAAGAGGAAGGAAGGAAGGAAGGAAGGAAGGAAGGAAGGAAGGAAGGAAGGAAGGAAAAAGTGAGAGAGGAAAGAGGGAGGGAGGAGAGAAGGAAGGAAGGAAAGAGAGAGAAGGAAGGAAGAAAGGAAGGAAGGAGAGATGAGAGAGGAAGGAAGACAAGAAGACAGAAAAGAAAGGAAGAAAGGGAAGGAAGGAAGGAAAAAGGAAAGAGGGAGGAAAAAAGGAAGGAAGGAAAGAAGAGAGGAAGAAGAGGAAAGAAAAAAGTGAGAGAGAGAGAAGGAAGGAGGGAAATGAAGGAAGGAAAGAAGGAAGGAAGAGGAAGGATGGGTGGATGGAAAAAGTGAGAGAGGAAAGAGGGAGGGAGGAGAGAAGGAAGGAAGGAGAGAGAGAAGAGAAGGAAGGAGAGACGAGAGATGAAGGAAGACAAGAAGACAGAAAAAGGAAGAAAAGAGAGAGGAAGGAAGGAAAGAAAGAAAGAGGAAGGAAGGAAGGATGGAAAAAGTGAGAGGAAAGAGGGAGGGAGGAGAGAAGGAAGGAAGGAAAGAGAGAAGGAAGGAAGACAAGAAGAAAGGAAGGAAGGAGAGACGAGAGAGGAAGGAAGACAAGAAGACAGAAAAGAAAGGAAGGAAAGGAAGGAAGGAAAAAGGAAAGGGAGGGAGGAAAAAAGGAAGGAAGGAGAGAGAAGAGAGGAAGGAAGAAGAAGAAAAAAGAAAGAAAGCAAGAGAGAGAGAGAAGGAAGGAGGGAAAGGAAGAAAGAAAGAAAGAAGAAAGAGGAAGGATGGATGGAAAAAGTGAGAGGAAAGAGGGAGGGAGGAGAGAAGGAAGGAAGGAGAGAGAGAAGAGAAGAGAAGGAAGGAAGACAAGAAAGATAGAAAGGAAGGAAGGAGAGACGAGATGAAGGAAAACAACAAGACAGAAAAGAAAGGAAGAAAAGAAAGAGAGAAAGGAAGGAAGGAAAGAAAGAAAGAGGAAGGAAGGATGGAAAAAGTGAGAGAGGAAAGAGGGAGGGAGGAGAGAAGGAAGGAAGGAAGACAAGAAGACAGAAAAGAAAGGAAGGAAAAAGAGAGGAAAGAGGGAGGGAGGAGAGAGAAGAGAGAGGAAGGAAGAAGAAGAAGAAAGAAAAGAAAAGAAAGAGGGAAGAGAGAGAAGAGAGAAGGAAGGAAGACAGAAGAAAGAGAGAGAGATTTTTTTCCTTCTTTGGGCCTTTTCTGGGGCTCCCACCAGCCCTTTCCTGAAGGGAACGAAGCCGCCGCTGCCTGGGCTGCCCCTAAGAAGCCTCCGGGGTGTCCCTTCCCGAGCGATTTCTTTTCTAGAGCCTTCCTGGGCTGTTCGAAGAGCCTCGGACAATCTCGTCTCCAAACGCCCACAATTTCACACAGGGGACTTTTCATAAAATTACTTAAAAGGTAAAAGGTAAAAGTTCCCCTCGCACATCTGTGCTAGGCGTTCCCGACTCTAGGGGGCGCTGCTCATCTCCGTTTCAAAGCCGAAGAGCCAGCACTGTCCGAAGACGTCTCCGTGGTCCTGTGGCTGGCATGACTCAATGCCAAAGGCGCACGGAACGCTGTTCCTTCCCCATCAATGATGATCTCTGGAGGGCTCGGGATAGGGGTTGCTCCTCTATCCTGGTCCTGTTAGACCTCTCAGCGGCTTTTGATACCATCGACCATGGTATCATGCTGCATCGGTTGGCAGGGGTGGGGGGTGGCGGGCACCGTTCTGCGGTGGTTCTCCTCCTACCTCTCTGACCGGTTGCAATCTGTGTTGGCAGGGGGGCAGCGGTCGACCCCGAGGCACCTTGCTTGTGGGGTGCCACAAGGGTCGGTCCTCTCGCCCCTTCTGTTCAACATTTATGTAAAGCTGCTGGGTGAGATCATCCGTGGCTTCGGGGTGGAGTTCCATCAGTACGCTGATGACACCCAGCTGTACATCTCCACCCCAGGCCACCCCAACGATGCCCTTGAAGTGATGTCCCAGTGCCTGGAGGCCGTGCGGGCCTGGATGGGGAGAAACAGGCTCCGACTCAACCCCTCCAAGACCGAGTGGCTGTGGCTTCCAGCGTCCCGATATAGCCAGCTGACGCCATCGCTGGCTATTGGGGGCGAATTACTCGCCCCCACGGAGAGGGCTCGCAACTTGGGCGTCCTCCTGGATGCACGGCTGTCTCTAGAAGATCATTTGACGGCCGTGGCCAGGGGGGCTTTTTATCAGGTTCGCCTGATACGCCAGTTGCGCCCCTTTCTAGATCGGGACTCTCTACGCACAGTCACTCAGGCACTAGTCACTTCCCGCCTGGACTACTGCAACGCTCTCTACATGGGGCTCTCCCTGGGGTGCACCCGGAGGCTCCAGCTGGTCCAGAACGCAGCCGCGCGGGGGATTTTGGGGGCGACGAGGCGCTCCCATGTGACACCTCTCCTGCGCGAGCTGCACTGGCTCCCGGTGGTCTTCCGGGTGTGCTTCAAGGTGTTGGTGACCACCTTTAAAGCGCTCCATGGCTTAGGGCCGGGGTATTTACGAGACCGCCTACTGCCACCAATAGCCTCCCACCGGCCAGTACGCTCGCACAGAGTGGGCCTCCTCAGGGTGCCGTCCGCCAGACAATGTCGGCTGGCGACCCCCAGGGGGAGAGCCTTCTCTGTGACGGCGCCCACCCTCTGGAACAACCTTCCCCCAGAGTTACGGATAATAACAGACCTCCGGATTTTTCGTCGGGCCCTGAAAACTTATTTATTTCAACTAGCTGGGCTGGCTTGAGCTAAATTTTAAATTGATTTTAAATTGGGTTGTTTTAATTACGGCCAAAATATTTAATTATTTTAATACTGTTTTTAAATTTTGTATGCTCTGTTTTTACTTAGGCTGTGCACCGCCCTGAGTCCTATTGGAGAAGGGCGGTATAGAAATTTAATTAATTAAATAAATAAATAAATAAATCAAAGGTGGTGCCTATTTTTCTACTTGCATTTTTTACCTGCTTTCGAGCTGCTAGGTTGGCAGAAGCTGGGACAAGCAACGGGAGCTCACCCCGTTAGGCGGCACTCGGGATTCGAACCGCTGAGCTGCCGACCTTTCGATCGACCAGCTCAGCGTCTTAGCCCCTGAGCCACCGCGTCCTTTTAAAATTATTTGCCTCGATATAAAAATTACTCCGGTCGTCCTGACCAAGATAAGGCTGTGTCACTAACGCCAGTGAAGCTGCTTGCTTTGAGAAGGCGTTTCATAGAATTTATCGCCTGTTGGTGACAACTCCTTTTAAGGCAGCAGTTTCTTGATTTCTCTCAGGTGGGGGGGGGGGCAGCTGGTGGTGCAGGTTTGCCGCCCCCCCCCCATTTTCACTCCAAAGGCTTTCATGAAAAAGGAGGGGGGCTGGGAAACCGTGGTTTGGAGGGGGCCCTGCACCCCATCGCTTGGGGCCAGGGAAGGCTGGTGGGCTTGCTGTGTTTTAATGGAGGATTCCCCCCCCCCGGCAGATATCGACGAATGCAAAGTGCTGCCCAAACTTTGCCATCACGGCCAGTGCATCAACACCGTGGGCTCCTTCCGCTGCCACTGCCACCTCGGCTACACCCTGGACATCACCGGGACCCTCTGCCAGGGTAAGGGGCCTCATCCCCCACCCACCAGGTTCCTTTCTGCCATGGCTGGGCCCCTGCTCCATGATCCTTCCTTCCTTCCTTCCTTCCCACCCCATCAAATATCTTCCTTCCTCTTTCTTTCTTTCTTTCTTTCTTTCTTTCTTTCTTTCTTTCTTTCTTTCTTTCTTTCTTTCTTTCTTTCTTTCTTTCTCCTTCCTGCCTTTCTTCCCTGTCAAATATCTTCCCTCCCTCTTTCTTTCTTTCTTTCTTTCTTTCCTTCCTTCTTTCTTTCTTTCTCCTTCCTGCCTTCCTACCTTTCTTCCCCATCAAATATCTTCCCTCCCTCTTTCTTTCTTTCTTTCTTTCCTTCTTTCTTTCTTTCTTTCTTTCTTTCTTTCTTTCTTTCTTTCTTTCTTTCTCCTTCCTGCCTTTCTTCCCTGTCAAATATCTTCCCTCCCTCTTTCTTTCTTTCTTTCTTTCCTTCCTTCTTTCTTTCTTTCTTTCTCCTTCCTGCCTTCCTACCTTTCTTCCCCATCAAATATCTTCCCTCCCTCTTTCTTTCTTTCTTTCCTTCCTTCTTTCTTTCTTTCTCCTTCCTGCCTTCCTACCTTTCTTCCCCATCAAATATCTTCCCTCCCTCTTTCTTTCTTTCTTTCCTTCCTTCTTTCTTTCTTTCTCCTTCCTGCCTTCCTACCTTTCTTCCCCATCAAATATCTTCCTTTCCGCCCTCCCTCCCTCCCTCCCTCTTTCTTTCTTTCCTTCTTTCTTTCTTTCTCCTTCCGGCCTTCCTACCTTTCTTCCCCATCAAATATCTTCCTTCCCTCTTTCTTTCTTTCTTTCTTTCTTTCTTTCTTTCTTTCTTTCTTTCTTTCTTTCTTTCTTTCTTTCTTTCTTTCTCCTTCCTGCCTTCCTACCTTTCTTCCCCATCAAATATCTTCCTTTCTGCCCTCCCTCCCTCTTTCTTTCTTTCTTTCTTTCTTTCTTTCTTTCTTTCTTTCTTTCTTTCTTTCTTTCTTTCTTTCTTTCTTTCTTTCTTTCTCCTTCCTGCCTTTCTTCCCTATCAAATATCTTCCCTCCCTCCCTCCCTCCCTCCCTCCCTCCTTCCTTCCTTCCTTCCTTCCTTCCTTCCTTCCTTCCTTCCTTCCTTCCTTCCTTCCTTCTTTCCTAAAATTTAGTGGCCACTCATCTTAACCACAAGGTTAATCTGGGCAGCTTTCAATATTAAATGGTAAAACGATACAAAACCTAAAAAATATAAATACTGTAAATGTCCAAATACTGAGAGACCCAGTTAAAAGAGCAGGAGGGAGGGAAGGAAGGGATAGGATGAGAAGGGGTGGGGGGGAGGGGGGGCGGATTCCCTTGGGGTGGAGAGGTCCTGGGTAAGGCCCCTCCCCCCAATGAAGATTGCACCCAAGGGCTGAGAGGAAAAGGGGGGCGGGGGTTCCAGTTTATTTATTTATTATTATTTATTTATTTTGTCAAATTTCTATGCCGCCCCACTCCCAAGGGACTCTGGGTTGCCCCCCCCCCCAGGCTGCCATCTTGAATTTAATAACCCGACCTCCACCATGGCTGCCTCCGACCACCTCTGGGGGCGTCAAGAGGTCCCCTCTGTACATCAAAGCCCCTCCCCGGGCTTAAGCCCACCTGCCCACCCAAAGTCACTAAATCCACAGATAGCCCATTTGTTTAGTGACCGTTCACATTTACAATGGCACTGGGAAAAAAGGTGACTTACCTTCATTTTTCACTCTTACGGCCATCCCAGCATCCCCCTGAGGGACAGGATCAAAATTTTGAACGCTTGGCAACCTTGGTTCCTATTTTACGACGGTCGCAATAGGCCCCTTTTTAAGGCCAAGGCCACGGTGGGCGCAGATTCACATTTCGCCACCGTCTCGCTCCCTTCACCGCTGCACGGATTCACTTAACAACGGTGGCAGGCACGGTCGTAAAAGGGGTGAGGGTGTGAGAATCACTTAAGAACGGTCTCACTTAGCCACGGAACTTTTGTGTCGTAAAGCCGAGGACTTTGATATAGGAGAAGGAGGACCACTTAAGCCACTTTGGACCCTTGCTCTCCCTCTCTTTCTCCATCTCTCCCCCCCTCCCCACTTAGACCTGGACGAGTGCAGCCAGTCTCCCAAACCCTGTAATTTCATCTGCAAGAACTCGGAGGGCAGCTTCCAGTGTTCCTGCCCCAGAGGGTACATCCTGCAGGAAGATGGCAAGACTTGCAAAGGTGAGATGGACCCTTAGGGGGTAGGGGGCACAGAAGAGGTGGGGTCCGGGGCCAAGGGAGGCCAGTGCTTTGAGGGACCACCCCAAACCTTTGCCCATCCGAATGATTTGCTCCTCAGCAGCTCCCAGCTGGGTCTCCCATCCGTGTCCGCCTCTGTCCTAGGATTTGCCCCCCTCCCCTAAAATCTTTTAGTGCCCGTTCAAGAGAGAACAAGCATTGGATGATATTTAAAGCACTGTTTCTTGACTCTACGGACTGGAAGACGGGTGGACTTCAACTCCCAGAATTCCCCAGCCAGCACATGCTCTGTTCGCTCTTAAGCATCTCTCTAACTCCGTGTTTCTCCTACTACCTGGAAGACGGGTGGACTTCAACTCCCAGAATTCCCCAGCCAGCACATGCTCTGTTCGCTCTTAAGCATCTCTCTAACTCCGTGTTTCTCTTACTACCTGGAAGACGGGTGGACTTCAACTCCCAGAATTGCAAATGCTGACTGGGGAATTCTCGGAGTTGAAGTCCACCCGTCTTCCAGGTAGTAAGAGAAACACGGAGTTAGAGAGATGCTTAAGAGCGAACAGAGCATGTGCTGGCTTGGGAATTCTGGGAGTTGAAGTCCACTCAGCTTAGAGTTGCCAAGGTCCAGAAACCGGGTGATGAAAACTACAAACTCTTTTACGCCACCTAGGGGTCATCCAGACGTCTGCAGCTCAGTTCCCATATGAACAGCCCCAAACCAGATATTATTCACAGCAGAGGAAGAAAAAATTGTGAGAAGGAGAAAAAAAAAATTGGCACATCCATTTAGGAAGAATCCAGCAAGCCTCTCCTCCCACCCCCCCCACCCCCCAAATTTCTAGAGTCCTCTAGCCCCACTCCCTCTTCCTCAACCTGGCAGGTAATTCTTAAAATTCTCTATAAAAGTTTTTAAGAAGAGATTGGACAACTGCTTGTCTGTAATGATTGTTCTGTCCCCGTCCCACACACGCACCCCCAAAGACGGCCCGGAGTTAATAAGCCACACGACAAAACTCTTTGAAGATAAAGCTGGCAGCAACCCAGTGGCTAGCTGCCAATTCAGACTTTACTCACACAAAACAAAGATTAGACTGCCAGCATTCCGATCAAAGTTTCAACAATACAAGGATTAGTCCAAATGCAGTCTGATAAAGCAGGCAAAGTCCAGTAACGCAGAGATCATGGAGTATTTCCAGTTTTTGCTCATCACAAACTGAACCGGCCACCACACCCACATTTATACCCTGTGGGGTGTGGTCCAGTGACTCAGCTAATCTCTGGCACGCCTTCCCTTCTGCTGTGCACGCTTCTCCCTGCGCCTCTGTCGCGGGTCCAGCCAGCACTTATCTCCTTCGTCGCTGTCCACCTGTGGCTGCGGGGACGTGCTTGGCTCTGAGCCTATCGTTTGGCCTTCGGTGTCCTCCAGAGGCATTGCCAGAGAAGAAGGTCCTGGAGAGGGAGGCCTTGCCAACTTCTCTCCCTCACTCTCAGAGTCTGCATCTGTCGATAGCCCAGGCTCAGGCAACGGAGCCACAACACTGGTCTCATTTAGGGTCTCAGGCCTGAGCAGGAGGTTGGACTAGAAGACCTCCAGGGTCCCTTCCAACTCTGTACTTCTGGTATTCTCACTTTTTTTCTTTCCCAGATTTGGACGAGTGTTCCACGAAGCAGCACAACTGTCAGTTCCTCTGCGTGAACGTCATTGGCGGCTTCAACTGCAAGTGCCCCCCAGGATTCACCCAGCACCATTCTTCCTGCATCGGTGAGTTACCCGTTTCCTAATTTTAAACCGCAAAACACAGCATTGGGGGTTGCATTGGGGTGTGTTCTGATTTTAAGCCAGGATAAAAAATTTGTGGTTTGTGACTCAGCATTTGGTGAAAAACCTCAAACACTCTCAGGGGTGGAAGGTTTTACTGACGTCTGCTTCATTTTGCTAAAGTTATTATTTTTCCAGCTAGGCGTATTTTCTCCTTCCTAAGAAGGGGGGGGGGAAGTCAGCTGCCAATTTGGGGCCATGATGGGTGGTCCTTGATTTACAACCCTTTGTTTAGTGACAGTTCAAAGTTACAACAGCACTAAGGAAGTGACTTGCGATCTCTCCTCACACTTATGACCATTTCAGACCATCCATCCCCGTGATCCCGTGATAAAAAATTTGGTTTGCGTGACAGCGGATGTGTATTTACGATATTTGCCACGTCCTGGGGGGGGGGTGTCACGTGATCCACATTTGCGACTTCTGATGAGCAACATCAAGGGGGAGGGATCCCTATTCACTTAATGACTGTGATTCAGTAAACAACTTCAGTGTTTCACTTAGCAACCACAACAAGAAAGTTCATAGGATTGACTGAACAGTTCCATTCACTTAGCAACCTCCTCGCTTAGCAATTCTTAAATCCAGAATCCAGAAAATGCCTGTCCCAATCGTGGTTGTAAGATGAGGTCTACCTGCATTATGATTGCAGGATCCCTTGACTGCAAAATAGGGTCCTTTGTTGGCTGAAGCTGCCCTCCGGACTTTAGTGCCAGGTGCGAATTCACCTGCAAACATTTATTTTCTCATGAAATGTTTACACCTCCCATGTTCCCTAAGTGACTCTGGGCTGTTAACAACACGTTTACAACATGGTCCCCCACATTCTAAATGCAGGCAACTTAGGAAAGCGCTTATTTGGAAAATAGGTCTCTCTAGCAAGCGAGCCAAGCCGCAAACCGCCTTCCACCATGCAGTTGGTTCTGTGCCTGGTGTTTCCAACCACTGCCAGGAGTTTGTGGAGAAGCCGGTATCGTGCGTGTCTTTTCCGTAGAATCACTCGTTTCTTTTCATTTTTTTTAATCCCCTCTAGACAACAACGAGTGCACCTCCCAGCCGACACTGTGCGGGTCAAAAGGACACTGTCTGAATACCCCTGGCAGCTACAACTGCGAATGCCAGAAGGGATTTATTCTGGATAACTCCGGAAGCAGTTGCGAAGGTGTGTGTGCCATCTCCGCTCGCTTGTGTGGGTGTGTGAAGGGGGGTAGAGTGGAACACGGATGTCCGGAATCATAGCTTAAAACATGTATTGTAATATATGTATATAGGTCTTTGGTTATTCGGGTTTTCTCCCGTGAAAAATTGGAAGTGTCTTGGCGACGTTTCGACGAAGTCTCATTCGTCATCTTCAGGCTGGTGTTTTCAGCTTCGTGCTTCTAGGAGCAATGTGTGATCTCAGCTGTTTCTTCCTTTTAACTGCCAGTGGGGGTGTGAACTGATTGGGTGGGAGCCTGGCTGTGTTCTCATTGGGTGGAGATGCGTTCTGATTGGTTGGGGGCTTGGCTGTGCTCTGATTGGATCGGGGGTTGGCTGTGCTCTGATTGGATGGGGGTGTGCTCTGTTTGGGTGGGGGCTTGGTTGTGCTCGAGTTAGCCTGAGTTGCAGAGGGATTTGAGCTGGTGAGCTGCGTTGCTGTTGTTTGGCTTCACGTTCGTGGTCATACCACATCTTCATGGTGGGTGTCAGTTTGCTTCATGTATGGATTGGAGGGGTTTAAAGTGGCTAATGATGCAGCTGTGGTGTGGCCTCTGGTTTGTGGTCGTGCCTCATCATCGGTGTGGGTTTGAGTTTGCTTTTTGCGTGGAAGTGTGGTGGTGACATCCTGTGTGGTTTTTGTGAGTATATATGTATAGTATATATATACATAACAACATGTGTCGTTTGTCTAAACGAGCACTGGCTGGGGGATTCTGGGAATTGAAGTCCACCCATCTTCAAGCTTCCAAGGTTGAGAAACACTGGTCTAAACAGAGACATGAACTCAAAATCATGTGGAGTCTTAGTAAATTGGAGTCCTAGTGGACAATCCCTTAAACGCGAGCCAGCCGGGTGCACCAGCAGTCAAAAAAGTTAATATGATCCTGGGTTGTATAAACAGAGGGATAGAATCAAAATAAGCTGGAGTCTTAGTACCGCTTTATAAAACCCTAGTAAAGCGACACCTGGAATCCTGTGGGCAATTTTGGTCACCACATTACAGTTGAGACTTTGGAAAAAGGGCAGAGAAGAGCGACCAAGATGATTAAAAGGCCCGGAGACTAAAACATATGAAGGACGGTTGCAGGATTTGGGTTTGGCCAGTCTAGAGAAAAGTAGAATTAGGGGGGACATGATAGCAGGATTTTAGTATTTGAGGGGCTGCCCCAAAGAAGAGCGGGGTCAATTTATTTTCCAAAGCCCCTGAAGGCAGGACAAGAAGCAACGGATGGAAACTCATCGAGGAGAGAAGCAACCTGGAATTAAAGAGAAATTTCCTAGCAATGAGGACAATTAACCAGTGGAACAGCTTGACACCAGAAGTTGTAGGAGCTGCATCATTGCAGGTTTTAAAGAAGAGACTGGACAATGAAATGGTTTAGGGCCATGATGGAGAACTTATGGCATATCGGTGGGCTCTAGCTCAGCTCCAGCATGTATGCATACGCTGGCCAGCTGATTTTCGGGCCTTCCGGTCCTACCGGAAGCCGGGGAAACGGGCCTTTTCCAGGCTCCGGGGGGATGGAGAAGGCTGTTTTCACCCTCCCCAGGCTCCAAGAAAGCCTCTGGCGCCTGGGGAGGGTGAAAAACAGGCCTACCATGCCATCATGTGC
Source organism: Pituophis catenifer annectens (assembly GCF_029215685.1). Taxonomy (NCBI): domain Eukaryota; kingdom Metazoa; phylum Chordata; class Lepidosauria; order Squamata; family Colubridae; genus Pituophis; species Pituophis catenifer. The sequence continues at coordinate 353,653,750 of NW_027256881.1, read as the reverse complement.
CAAAAGTGGGGGGAGCGCAGGGGGGGTCATGCGCACATGCACGGGGGGGCAGGGGGCAATGAATTATGGGTGTGGGCACGCACACGCACGACCGCCCCAGATTCCCCCCTCTTTTGGCACGTGACGGCAAAAAGGTTAGCCGTCACTGGTTTAGGGCAAAGGTGTCAAACAATTTAATTTCATTTAATTTCAGCGCTGTGGTCAGGGGTGGGTTCTACTTACCTTTACTACCAGTTTGCAATGGGACCGCGTACGCGAACTCTTGCTTCGCTCGCTCGCGCGAGCTTCTGCACATGCACAGATCACCCATGATGATGTCATGGAGATGGGCGGAGCCTCTCGCCACTTTTACTACCGGTTCTATAGAACCAGACCAAACCGGGAGCAACTCATCACTGGCTGTGGTTGACCTCCAGGGGGCGGGGCTGGTGGGGGTGATGGCTGACTGGGTGGGTGTGGCTGACTGGGTGGGCGTGGCCAATTTGATGCCACTCCCCAAACTGCTGGCATGTTTCCTCTTTGCATTGGGTAGACCGGGCTGAAGTGATGCAGGACGGCCCCGCATCGTGGGCCGCCTCCAGCCCGCGAGCATTGTGTTTGACACCCCTGGCCTAGGATCTCCTGCTTCAGCAGGGGGCTGGACTAGAAGACCTCCAAGGTCCCTTCCAGCTCTATTCTGAGTGATCGGTCGATCAGGAAACCGATTGCGAATGAGGGAGAGGTATTCATAGCAGCGGTGTATAAGAGCAAAGGGCTTCCCTGCTTGGAGAGTCATCCACGCGTCTTTTGCACAGATGTGGACGAGTGTGACGGGAACCACCGGTGTCAGCACGGTTGTCAGAACGTGCTCGGGGGATACCGCTGCGGCTGTCCCCAAGGCTACATCCAGCACTACCAGTGGAACCAGTGCGTGGGTGAGTAGATCCACGGGGCCCCTTGGAGTACTTGCAGACGTTTCATGACCCAACTAGGGAATGTCATCAGTGCTGGAAGGGAGTGGGATCCTAGCACTGATGTTATCTAGTTTGGTAATAATGAAATGCCTGCAAGGAAACCACCAAGCTCAGAAAGTATCAAGGAAAGACCCCACAATTCCCCTCTTCCTCCTCCTCTTGTCCACCTCCTCACTTCTCTTCCTCCTCCTCCCTGCGAATACCACTTCTTTCTAACACTGATGATGCTGCCTACTTTGGTAATGGAATGTCTGCAAGAAAATAGCCAAGTTCAAAGAACATCAAGGATCCCATAGTCCTCCTCCTCCAACCCACTCCCTACTGATGATGTTACCTAGTTGGGTAATAAAACGTCTGCAAGAAAACCAAGCTCAGAGAGCACCAAGGACCCCACCGAAAGAGAAACCCAGATAAGCAGGGATTAACACCAGACAAACAATCAAGCAGAAAACAATGTCCCATCAACACTGACAAGCCAAGCTAATGTGTACAAACAGAGAGCAAACCCCTCTCCCTTCTAGCACTGATGATGCTACCTAATTGGGTCATGAAAAAAAAGTCTGCAGGAAATCCACCAAGCTCAGAGACCACCCAGGACCCCATTGTCCTCCTTCTTCCCTTTCTCCCCCTCCTCCGTCTCCATCTCCCCGTCCTCCTCCTCCTCCTCTTCCTCCTCTCTTCAAACCCGCTCCCTTGTAATACTGACAATGTTACCTGGTTGGATAATAAAACGCCTGCAAGAAAATCACCAGGCTCAGAGACCACCAAGGACCCCCCGCAAATAAACCAGATTTGACCCATAGCACTTTAGGGGCAGTTGGGGAGTTCGTTCGCCTGCCACTGAGCGTCGCGGTAAGTAGCCCGCTTCCTCTTCTTGCCCCAGATGAGAACGAGTGCTCCAGCTCAGCGATCTGCGGCTCGGCCTCTTGTTACAACACGCTGGGAAGCTTCAAGTGTGTCTGTCCGTCCGGCTTCGACTTCGACCAAGCCCTGGGCGGTTGCCAGGATGTGAATGAGTGCGCAGCCGGAGGGAGCCCCTGCAGCTACGGATGCTCCAACACCGAGGGGGGCTACCTCTGTGGCTGCCCCACCGGCTATTTCCGGGCAGGGCAAGGGTAAGTGTCTCCTTTCCTCCCCCATTGTGTTTCCGTAGGGCAGTTGTGAGAGAGCAGGAAGCGGTGCAATGGCCTAGAGGTGGAGCTCTCGCCTTGCAATCAGGAGGCTCTGAGTTCGATCCTAGGTAGAGGCAGATATTTCTCTCTTTGGGCATGATGAGAATATATCTGCTGCAGGGGTGGGTTCTAAAAAGTTTTACTACCGGTTCTGTGGGCGTGGCTTATTTTGTGGGCGTGGCTTGGTGGTCATGTGACAATTCTTTAGGATTTACCAGAGGTACTGGTCTACCAGGCTTTTAACTGCTTGCAGAGCTGTACCGGTCTACTCATTTGTTTTTGGAGGCACCGATCTACTCATTTGTTTTTGGAGGCACCGGTCTACTCATTTGTTTTTGGAGGCACCGATCTACTCATTTGTTTTTGGAGGCACCGATCTACTCATTTGTTTTTGGAGGCACCGGTCTACTCATTTGTTTTTGGAGGCACCGATCTACTCATTTGTTTTTGGAGGCACCGATCTACTCATTTGTTTTTGGAGGCACCGATCTACTCATTTGTTTTTGGAGGCACCGATCTACTCATTTGTTTTTGGAGGCACCGGTCTACTCATTTGTTTTTGGAGGCACCGATCTACTCATTTGTTTTTGGAGGCACCGATCTACTCATTTGTTTTTGGAGGCACCGATCTACTCATTTGTTTTTGGAGGCACCGATCTACTCATTTGTTTTTGGAGGCACCGATCTACTCATTTGTTTTTGGAGGCACCGATCTATTCATTTGTTTTTGGAGGCACCGGTCTACTCATTTGTTTTTGGAGGCACCGATCTACTCATTTGTTTTTGGAGGCACCGATCTACTCATTTGTTTTTGGAGGCACCGGTCTACTCATTTGTTTTTGGAGGCACCGGTCTACTCATTTGTTTTTGGAGGCACCGGTCTACTCATTTGTTTTTGGAGGCACCGATCTACTCATTTGTTTTTGGAGGCACCGGTCTACTCATTTGTTTTTGGAGGCACCGATCTACTCATTTGTTTTTGGAGGCACCGGTCTACTCATTTGTTTTTGGAGGCACCGATCTACTCATTTGTTTTTGGAGGCACCGGTCTACTCATTTGTTTTTGGAGGCACCGATCTACTCATTTGTTTTTGGAGGCACCGATCTACTCATTTGTTTTTGGAGGCACCGATCTACTCATTTGTTTTTGGAGGCACCGATCTACTCATTTGTTTTTGGAGGCAACGGTTTACTCATTTGTTTTTGGAGGCACCGATCTACTCATTTGTTTTTGGAGGCACCGATCTACTCATTTGTTTTTGGAGGCACCGATCTATTCATTTGTTTTTGGAGGCACCGGTCTACTCATTTGTTTTTGGAGGCATCGGTCTACCACCACACTGCCTTTTAACACTGATCACCTTCTGCCGCCGATAGCCTCCCACCGTCCAGTACGCTCCCACAGAGAGGGACTCCTCAGGGTGTCGTCGGCCAGGCAATGTCGGCTGGCGACCCCCAGGGGGAGGGCCTTCTCTGTGGCAGCCCCCGCCCTCTGGAACGATTTGCCCCCGGAGATAAGAAGGATATCGGATCTCCGGGTCTTTCGCCGTGCCCTGAAAACTTTTCTTTTCCAGCAAGCAGGGCTGGCGTGAACCCCGCCCCCCTTTTTTAGTTTTTAATGGTTATTAATTGTTTAGTTTTAATTTGTTAATGGGTTTTAATTCGCACTGTTTTAATTCGGGCCAAAGTATATAATTCTTTTAATTAATTTTAAATTTTGTATTGTTATGTATTTTAGTTTTGGCTGTGCACCGCCCTGAGTCCACTAGGAGAAGGGCGGTATATAAATTGAATAAATAATAATAATAATAATCAGCTGTAGGGTGGCCCTTTGAAGCCCCGTAGCAAGAGTTTAAACAGTTTTTTTCCTTCTAGCTGATCAGCTGGGACTCAGGAGGCAGCAATAGATTGGGGGTGGGGCCAAATAAAAGGTAAGAATAACGCGGGAGGGGCGGGTGGGCAGAACCAGTTCAGTGACATCATATCGTCACCGCTACCGGCTCGGCGGAACCGGGAGGAACCCACCACTGATCTGCTGTGAACTCTGCATTGGTGACAGGAAGGGCATCCAGCCAGTAAACACTCTGCTCCATTCAGTTGCCCTGACTCCACCCTGATGCAAGGAATTACTTTTATGGGGTCATTAAAAGACCAAAAAGAAAAAAGAAGAAGTTGTGAGAGAGCTGCTTGTGACTACGTAGGGATTCTAGGCTGATTGCTCGTTTAACTCCACCTCCAGTTTCTGCCGATCCTTCTCCACCAAGACTCCCAGGTCCACTCAAGGCTCCCCCCCCACCCCTGATTCATGTCTTTATACCCTCCAGGCACTGTGTCTCAGGACTGGGCTTCGCCAAGGAAAGCTATTTCCCGGCCCCCCCAGAAGAGGACGAGGAGAACCTGTTGTCTCCGGAAGCCTGTTACGAATGCAAGATCAACGGATACCCCAAGAGGGGTCGCCAGCGGCGCAGCGCCAACAGCACCCAGGCCCACCAGGTATGCCCTCAGACCAGAGGGGGACCTCCCCCATCTGAAAACATGGGGGCTGCTTTCAAAAGGTTCCCCCCAATCTTAGGAGGGACACGTTTACCACAGCCGCGGCGGCGCAGTGGTTAGAGTTCAGTACTGCAGGCTACTTCTGCTGACTGCAGTTTGGCAGTTCGAATCTCACCAGGCTGAAGGTTGATTCGGCCTTCCGTCCTTCTGAGATGGGTAAAATGAGGACCCAGATTGTTGGGGAGCTATAGGCTGACTCTGTAATCTGCTTAGGGCTGTAAAGCATTGGGAAGCGGTATATAAGTCTAAGGGGAAGGAAGGAAGAAAGGAAGGGAAGAAGGAAGGAAGGAAGGAAGGAAGGAAGGAAGGAAAGAAAGAAGGGAAGGAAGGAAGGAAGGAAGGGAGGAAGGAAGGAAGGGAGGGAGGGAGGGAGGGAGGGAGGGAAGGAAGGAAGGAAGGAAGGAAAGAAAGAAGGGAAGGAAGGAAGGAAGGAAGGAAGGAAGGAAGGGAGGGAGGGAAGGAAGGAAGGAAGGAAGGGAAGGAAGGAAGGAAGGAAGGAAGGAAGGAAGGAAGGAAGGAAGGGAAGGAAGGAAGGAAGGAAGGAAGGAAGAGAAGAAGGAAGGGAAGGAAGGAAGGAAGGAAGGGAAGGAAGGAAGGAAGGAAAGAAAGAAGGGAAGGAAGGAAGGAAGGAAGGGAAGAAGGAAGGGAAGGAAGGAAGGAAGGAAAGAAGGAAGGGAAGGAAGGAAGGAAGGAAAGAAAGAAGGGAAGGAAGGAAGGGAAGGAAGGGAGGAAGGAAGGGAGGAAGGAAGGAAGGGAGGGAGGGAGGGAGGGAGGGAGGGAAGGAAGGAAGGGAAGAAGGAAGGGAAGGAAGGAAGGGAGGGAAGGAAGGAAGGAAGGAAGGAAGGAAGGAAGGGAAGAAGGAAGGGAAGGAAGGAAGGAAGGAAGGAAAGAAGGAAGGGAAGGAAGGAAGGAAGGAAGGAAAGAAAGAAGGGAAGGAAGGAAGGAAGGAAGGAAGGAAGGAAGGAAGGAAGGAAGGAAAGAAGGGAAGGAAGGAAGGAAGGAAGGGAGGAAGGAAGGGAGGGAGGGAGGGAGGGAGGGAAGGAAGGAAGGAAGGAAGGAAAGAAAGAAGGGAAGGAAGGAAGGAAGGAAGGAAGGAAGGGAGGGAGGGAGGGAAGGAAGGAAGGAAGGAAGGAAGGAAGGAAGAGAAGGAAGGAAGGAAAGGAAGGAAGGAAGGAAGGAAGGGAAGGAAGGAAGGAAGGAAGGAAGGGAAGAAGGGAAGGAAGGAAGGGAGGAAGGAAGGAAGGAAGGGAGGGAGGGAGGGAGGGAGGGAAGGAAGGAAGGAAGGAAGGAAGGAAAGAAGGGAAGGAAGGAAGGAAGGAAGGAAGGGAGGAGGAGGAAGGGAGGGAGGGAGGGAGGGAGGGAAGGAAGGAAGGAAGGAAGGAAGAAAGAAGGGAAGGAAGGGAGGGAGGGAAGGAAGGAAGGAAGGAAGGAAGGAAGGAAGAAGGGAAGGAAGGAAGGAAGGAAGGAAGAGAAGAAGGAAGGGAAGGAAGGAAGGAAGGAAGGAAGGGAAGGAAGGAAGGAAGGAAGGAAAGAAAGAAGGGAAGGAAGGAAGGAAGGGAAGAAGGAAGGGAAGGAAGGAAGGAAGGAAAGAAGGAAGGGAAGGAAGGAAGGAAGGAATGAAGAAGGGAAGGAAGGAAGGGAAGGAAGGGAGGAAGGAAGGGAGGGAGGGAGGGAGGGAGGGAGGGAGGGAAGGAAGGAAGGGAAGGAAGGAAGGAAGGGAAGGAAGGAAGGAAGGAATGAAAGAAGGGAAGGAAGGAAGGGAAGGAGGGAAGGAAGGAAGGAAGGAAGGAAGGGAAGGAAGGAAGGAAGGAAAGAAAGAAGGGAAGGAAGGAAGAGGGGAAGAAGGAAGGGAAGGAAGGAAGGAAGGAAAGAAGGAAGGGAAGGAAGGAAGGAAGGAATGAAGAAGGAAGGAAGGAGGAAGGAAGGGAGGAAGGGAAGGGAGGGAGGGAGGGAGGGAGGCGAGGGAAGGAAGGAAGGGAAGGAAGGAAGGAAGGAAGGAAGAAAGGAAGGAAGGAAGGAAGGAAGGAAGGAAGGGGCAATAGGCTGACTCTGTAAGCCACTTAGAGGAGGCTGTAAAAGCCCTGTGGAGCGGTATATACAGTAAGTCTAAGGGCTAGTGCTGAGTGCTACTGGTGTTTCAGTAAATTATTCTTGTAGCATTATTTTCTCTCCCAGCTGTTCTACAACGTTGCTTACATAGTTAGGCCACCTCCCTGAATGGTCAAAAAACTCAGGGTAGCCGTGAACGAAGCCCCCTCCCCTTTTTTAACCCGCACACGGCTGGCTGGCGTTGAAGGGATCGTCCATTAGGACCCCAAGGTCCCTGTCTCAGTTCCTGTTCTTGAGCCAGATTGCCCCTAATCTGTACTTGTCCCTTTTGGCTTGTTCCAGGGGTGGGTTCTAAATTTTTTTTATTACCGGTTCTGTGGGGGTGGCTTATTTGTGGGCGTGGCTTGTGGGGGGTAATGTGACTGGGTGGGCGTGGCCAATGCTTAACGCATTGTAAGCCGCCCTGCTTCTCCGGAGAAGGGCGGCATATAAATAAAAGCAAAAAAACTTCTTTTCTTTTTTCTTTTTTTATTTTTAAAAGCATTTTTTCCTACAACCTTAAGAGGTTGCAGAAAAAAATGCAAAAAAACATCCATAGATACACTCAGAAGACATTTAATCGCCCGCCCTTCTTTCACCTCCCCCTCTGCGTACCCAGCGCCCTATTACAACCGCCGCCTCTGGGTCCCAGCTGGGCAGCCAGCAAAGCCTCTCCCGCCGCTTCCTCTTCCTCCTCCTCCTCCTGCTGCTCCGACGGGGAAGTCCCGCTGAGGGGAAAGCGAGCTACTCTGGCCTGCCCATCAGTTCCTTCTCCTTCTTCTGTTTACCCGGCTCCATCAAAGCACCGCCGGAGCCGTCAGCCCGGCTCTTATCTGATGCCCTGAGAGCCGGCCTACCCTCCCAAGCTCCGCAGCCCCAAAGACGGAGGTGCTTGTCTGGGGCTGGCGGCGGGTGCCCACGGAAGCCGAGGGATGTCGAAGCGCCGAGGCGAACCCCCACATCCTATGCCCTCCCCAAGGCGCTCTTTCTGTCAGCCACCCTTCTTCCCCCCCCTTAACAACCCCTTGAAGAGAAGCTCAGTGTGTCTTCCTCAGTCCCGACGGAGGGAGCGGGATGGGAAGTCCCTGCACCTTGCGAGAGCGGAGCGGTCCCTGGTTTTAGGAAGAAGAAAGGCGCTAAGCAGGGTCGGGGATAAGCGCGTCCTCTGTGCCTCCGTGGACACTTTTGTCAGCCTATCAGGCCTCCTTCCCTCCATCCCTCACCCAGGGATCCGCCGGGCCCCCTGCCTCCCACTCTGGCTGAGCGAAGCTAAAGATAGTTATGCCACCACCGCCCCCTCGCCCTTATTTATTTATTTATTTATTTATTTATTTATTTATTTATTTATTTTATTCAATTTGTATCCCGCCCTTCTCCTAGTGGACTCAGGGCGGTGCACAGCCAGAACTAAAACACATACCAATACAAAATTTAAAATGAAAAGAATTACATACTTTGGCCCAAATTTAAAACAATTCGAATTAAAACCCATTGACAATTTAAAAGCTAAAAAACTAAAAAAAGACTAAATAGCTGGCTGGGGAATTCTGGGAGTTGAGGTCCACAGAGCTTAAAGTTCTATGAATATGAAAGAGAGGAGAGGAGAGGAGAGGAGAGGAGAGGAGAGGAGAGGAGAGGAGAGGAGAGGAGAGGAGAGGAGAGGAGAGGGAGGGAGGGAGGGAGGAAGGAAGGAAGGAAGGAAGGAAGGAAGGAAGGAAGGAAGGAAGGAAGAAAGAAAGAAAGAAAGAAAAGAAAGAAAGAAAGAAAGAAAGAAAGAAAGAAAGAAAGAAAGAAAGAAAGAAAGAAAGATCTGTAGCACACCTTAGGAGATTTGTAGCATATTTATTTATTTATTTTATTCAATTTGTATCCCGCCCTTCTCCTAGTGGACTCAGGGCAGTGCACAGCCAGAACTAAAACACATACCAATACAAAATTTAAAATGAAAAGAATTACATACTTTGGCCCAAATTTAAAACAATTCGAATTAAAACCCATTGACAATTTAAAAGCTAAAAAACTAAAAAAAGACTAAATAGCTGGCTGGGGAATTCTGGGAGTTGAGGTCCACAGAGCTTAAAGTTCTATGAATATGAAAGAGAGGAGAGGAGAGGAGAGGAGAGGAGAGGAGAGGAGAGGGAGGGAGGGAGGGAGGAAGGAAGGAAGGAAGGAAGGAAGGAAGGAAGGAAGGAAGGAAGGAAGAAAGAAAGAAAGAAAGAAAGAAAGAAAGAAAGAAAGAAAGAAAGAAAGAAAGAAAGAAAGAAAGAAAGAAAGAAAGAAAGAAAGAAACATCTGTAGCACACCTTAGGAGATTTGTAGCATATTTATTTATTTATTTTATTCAATTTGTATCCCGCCCTTCTCCTAGTGGACTCAGGGCGGTGCACAGCCAGAACTAAAACACATACCAATACAAAATTTAAAACGAAAAGAATTACATAACTTTGGCCCAAATTTAAAACAATTCGAATTAAAACCCATTGACAGATTAAAAGCTAAAAAACTAAAAAAAAAAGGGGGGGGGTTTCACACCAGCCCTGCTTGGCGGCAGCGGTTCTCGCACAGGAGCAGCTGGCAGGGGAGAGAGGATGGCGGCAGGCTGCGGCAGCAGACAGTTCGAGCCGGCCAAGAGGCAACGTTCCTCCTCCTGCCAGCCTTGAGCTCAGCTCCGGGCAGCATCCACCACCCATACCTGGCTTCTCCCTGCGGCAGCCCACGTGGACCCCAGGCAGCGCGACTTCGGGGCCTTTCCTCATGGTAGCGGTGACGAGGCAGGCAGGCAGCCGGGTGCATGGGAGCGGCTCAGCGCTCCTGGCTGGCAAAGGGTCTTGGGGCTGCATGCGGGCAATGATGGGGGGCAGGATAAGCGACCAGGCCGGCAACCGGTTCAGGGGCATGGCCAGCCAATCTTATTACTGGTTCTCCGAACTACTAAATATTTTTACTACCGGTTCTTGCGAACCGGTGCGAACCGGGATCAACCCACCACTGGCTTGTTCCTGCCTAAGTGTAAAACTTTGTTTTCCTCCACATTAAATTTTATTTAGTTGGATAGGACCCTGAACAGGTTTACAGATTACAGATTAACAGAGTTGGAAGGGACCTTAAAGGTCATCTAGTCCAACCCCCCGCTCAGCAGGAGACCGTACACCATTTCTGACAGATGCCAGTCTGGTCTCCCCTTGAAAGCCTCCAGTGATGAAGCTCCCACAACTTCTCTTCCACGCGTTGATTGTTCTCCCTGTCCATTGTTCAAGTCTGTCCAGATGTTTTTGGATCCTGAGCTCGTCTTCTGGGGTGTTGGCTACTCCTGCCAGCTTCGTATCTTTTGCAAATGTGACACGTTTCCCTTCTATTCCCTCACCTGAGTCGTTTATGAAGATGTTGAAGAGTCCTGAGCCTAAGACGGAGCCTTAGGGTACCCCACTCCTCACTTCCCAGCACCCCCCAGTCTTTGTCCTTGCTAAAAACAAAAAAACAACAACCCCAAACCCTTGACCATCTGACCATCTCTCCTTTTTGCCTTCGTCAGGATCCGGGACTCAGCTTGGCCAGCATCGATGTGGAGGCGCCTTTAGTTTTCGCCTTGAACCTTTCGGATCTGGGCCGGAAGTCCCACATCCTGGAGCTTCTCCCCGCCGTGGAGCCCCTGGAGAACCACATCCGCTACGTCATCGCGCAGGGCAACCGGGACGGCCACTTCCACATCCAACAGAAAGAGGGCCTGAGTTACCTGCACGTAGGCCGCAAGCCAGCCGCCCCCGGGACCTACCTGCTGGAGATCGTCAGCGTGCCCTTGTCCCGCCTTCGAGAACTGCCGAAACTGGAGGCCGGCAAGGAACTCGACTCCGTGGCCGGAGAGTTGGGCCAAGCCCTGAAGATGAAGCTGCAGCTTCGCCTCTTTTAACCCCCTCTCAGAGACCCCAGACCCAGGCTGTACCACGCTCCGTTTTGACCCTCCCCTCCCCTCCGTTCTTCCAGCATCCGCTCTCCACCACCCGGGGGCTCGAAGGAAGGGGACAGCCCTGGATCCAGACCACAGCCCTCCCGCTGACCCCAGCCCAGCCCCTGTGTTCCCCCCTCCCCTTTTTAAATCCCCTCGCTTCCACAGCTGACACGCGCTATAGCGAATGGACTGGCACAACACGGTCGCCGTGGAAGGCTGGCATTCCGAGTCCGAACCAAAGGAAAAACATTTCTGTGCAAAAACGCCTCCCCTGCATTTCCTCTTCGGCGGGAGGCACCGCGTGCCTTAAACCCAGGACAGCCAGGTCCCTCTTCGTTGTCCTCTGGGGCAGAGGAGCCTGCCGTCCTGTGCCCGGAGGCCGCTAAGATGGCATCGGTGAGCATGCCAATTGCAGCGTGCCTCTTTGCACCCGCAGCGTGTTACCAAAGAGGCTTCACTCGTGCGGTCGCCATTTTGACTTTTCTGACCCCCCTTCCCTGCATTTCAACCCCACCCTCCCCCCCCGGGAATCCCTGGCCAGCACAGCCAGCAGGGTTGATAAGGGACCTCTGCAGGGCAAGTCGTTGCCTGCTCTGTTTTACGCCCATCCGAAGTCTGGACTCCGCTAACCGAGCGGCAGAGATGTGCCTTGAACATTGAAGTGGAACAGTCGTCTCTTCGAATTCCAAAGGAACAAATGCTCTTATTGAAAAGGGGAGGGGGGGGATACTTTGCTTGGAGTTGGGGGGGGTGGTAGGGGGAGGCAAGCAGCCTGGGATGGGAATAGGTCTGCTATGCTGGCAAAAATACTTGAAAAACCTAACCCTGGTTTCCAGCTCCATTTTAGCCCTGCCAAGTTTTAGCCAGCATTCCCTTAGCTTTTGCGTTTCTTCGGTTTGTTCAGGGGAACCCAAGCGCTTTCTTTTCTCTTGTCAATCCACCCCCAAAGCCTTTGAAGTGAGGTCCCACTCCGTTTCCCCTAGAAGGCAGGTCAACGATCTCGCTCTGGAGGAAGACGGAATAACAGTCGGAAGGGACAGAGGGACCTTGGAGGTCTTCTAGTCCAACCCTCTGCCCAGGCAGGAAACCCTACACCACTTCAGACAAAGGGTTGCCCAACATCTTCTTTAAACCTTCCAGTGTTGGAGCATTCACAACTTCTGGAGGCAAGGGGTTCCACTGGGTTAATTGTTCTAACTGTCAGGAAATTTCTCCTTAGTTCTAAGTTGCTTCTCTCCTTGATCAGTTTCCACCCATTGCTTCTTGTCCTTCCCTCTGGTGCTTTGGAGAATAGGTGGACTCCCTCTTCTTTGGGGCAGCCCCTGAGATATTGGAAGGCTGCTATCATGTCTCCCCTGGTCCTTCTCTTCATTAAACTAGACATGCCCAGTTCCTGCAACCGTTCTTCATATGTTTTAGCCTCCAATCATCCCCTAATCCTCTTTGTGGCTCTTCTCTGCACTCTTTCTAGAGTCTCAACATCTTTTTTACATCGTGGCGACCAAAACTGAATGCAGGATTCCAAGTGTGGCCTTACCAAGGCCTTATAAAGTGCTATTAACTCTTTGCGTGATCTTGATTCTATAATTCTTAATTCTATCCCTCTGTTTATGCAGCCCAGAACTGTGTTGGCTTTTTTGGCAGCTGCTGCACACGGCTGGCTCCTATTTAAATGGTTGTTTACTAGGACTCCAAGATCCCTCTCACAGTTACTACTGTTGAGCAAGGTATCACATATATTGTACCTGTGCATTTTGTTTTTCTTCCCTAAATGCAGAACCTTGCTTTCTTCACTGTTGAATTTCATTTTGTTAGATAGCCCCCAATGTTCAAGTCTGTCCAGATCCTTCTGTATCTTATCTTCCGGAGTTTCGGCTATTCCTGCCAGCTTGGTGTCATCTGCAAATTTGATGAGTTCCCCATCTATCCCCTCGTCCAAGTTATTGATGAAGATGTTGACCTCGGATGTTGACCTCATCTAATCCAACCCTCCCTGCTCGAGCAGAAGTCCCTAAACCACTTCAGACAAAGGGTTGTCCAGTCTCTTCTTAAAAATCTCCAGTGATGGAGCACCCAAAACTTCTGGTGGCAAGTTGTTCCACTGATTAATTGTTCTGACTGTCAGGAAATTTCTCCTTAGTTCTAAGTTGCTTCTCTCCTTGACTGGTTTCCACCCGTTGCTTCTTGTCCTGCCTTCAGGTGCTTTGGAGAATAGCTTGACTCCCTCTTCTTTGAGATATCGGAAGACTGCTATCATGTCTCCCCAAGTCCTTCTTTTCATCAAACTAGACATGCCCAGTTCCTGCAACCGTTCCCCAGACGTGTCACTTGGAAACTGGGTTCACAAGACACCGAAAATCAGAATCAGAATCAGAATAGAATTAGAAGGGACCTCGGAGGTCTTCTAGTCCAGCCCCCTGCTCAATACCATTTCAGACAGATGGCCGTCCAGTCTCTTCTTAATAAGCTCCAGTTATTATGGAGCAGCCCCAACTTCTGGTGGCAAGCAGTTCCGCTGGTGAATTGTCCTCACTGTTAGGAGGTTTCTCCTTAATTCCAGGCTGCTTCTCTCCTTGATTAATTTCCGTCCATTGCTGCTTCTCCTGCCTTCAGGTGCTTTGGGGGAAAAAATGGTTTGTTTTTTTGCCTACCTGTTGTGTGAACTCAGCACACTCTCCTGTGTGTGAAGCCTCGTTGTGATGCAGAAGAAACACAAGCCGGGAAGCAAACCGGCTGAGTCACAAAGAGCTCAATGGAAATTTTGCCCGCATCCACCAAGCTGCCCACTCACCGTTCTGGCGTGGGAATTTTCCTCCCAGCCTCCCTCAGCAGCAGCCCCGGAGCAAAAATGGGCTCTGTAGTCCGGCTGCATCACCAGAGGCATCCCAAACCGGAAACACAGGTAGTCCTCGACTTACGGCAGTTCATTTAGTGACCGTTCCAAGTTAGCACCGGCCCTGTAAAAAAGTGGAAAAGCTGAGAAACCTACTGCCAATTTTCCCACTTATGACCGTTGTGGCCACGTGATCAAAATTGGCGACTGGCTCATATTTATGACGGTGGCAGGGTCCCAGGGTCACGTGATTCCCTTTTGCGACAGTCGGAACACCTGCTTAATGACAGCAACAAGAAAGGCCATAAAGCGGGGCAAGACTACCTTAACCAACGTCTCGCTTAGCAGCGGAAATTTTGTGGCTCCAATGTGGTCATAAGTCGAGGAGTTGCTGCAGCTTTGCATCGCTTTTGCCGGGGTGGGGGGAAAAAAAAGGACATTTCTGTTTTCCAGAGAAATGGAGTGGAAATGCAGCCGTCATTTTAATAGAGATAAAATATGACCCCCCCAAAATAATCTCCTCCCCAGGAAAAGAGGGGTGTGAATTGGCGAACAACCACAAACAAACCGGGATTAAACCCATTCCCAACGGAGGCACTTCATTTTCCAACCTTTGTTCCGACTCGTTTAGTGACTGTTGAAATTTACGACGGCCCTGAAAAAAAGTGACTTAACAGCTGATTTTCACACTTAACAACTCCTGCGGCTTCCCTCGGGGGCAGCCTCCTGGTGTGCCCACTCAACGGGGAAGCCAGATTCACTTAGCAGCCGTCTTGCTAAGTTAACAACTGCGGCGATTCGCTTAACGACGATGACAAGAAAGGACGTAAAAGGAGGCTTTTACCGTCTTACGTAGCAGTGGAAATTGGAGGCTCACTTGCGAGCCCTAAGCGCGTCAGAAGCCGAACTCGGAAGGTTGCAAATAGTAACTGCAGGGATGCGGCAGCAGTCGTAAAGTGTGAAAAACATCCATGAGTCCCTTTTTTTGGGGTCGTCATAACTTCGAACGGTCGTTCAGTGGGGGACCCCTTGAGTTCCCCAGTGCTTTAGGAGGGTATCCTAAAGGCCACAAAAGGAGAGGATACGGGAAGCGAAGCGAGGGAGTCCAACTTTCTGGCTCCGACGAAGAAAAGACGGACCCAAAGAAACAACAACCCTGCAAGGAAGGCCGGTCGCTTTCTTAGACGGAGGGACCGAAGAGTGCAAATTGTCCAAAGAACTCCAACAGTTGATGGCACGCAGGACTGCCATCTTGCCTCTTTTTTTTTTTTTTTTTTTTACCACGAATGCAGTGAGGAGAGGGCTGGGATGGATGATCTCAGGAGGCCCTCTTCCCATTCTCGCGAAGGCTATGCCTTTTTTAAACGTTTGGGTGCAGCGTTCCCGTCTCATGCCAAATATGATTTAGGTCTACCCTCCTTTGGGGAACGGTCCTCGGCCCACCTCCCACCCCCACAAATCTCAGGCCATTTTTATTGGGGGTGGGATGGGAGTTCTATGAAGATGCCTAGCCAGCCTTCTTCCTCTCCCCCTCCAAATCTCCAAGGGGGAAGGGATGGATGGGCCTGGGAGTCTGAAAACATGAAGCATCTCCTGTCCCGGCTGATCCCCATTGGGGGGGGAGGGGGGGGAGAGCAGAGGGAGCCCCCTCCCCATGTCCTTGGCCGGCTTAGATTTCTCTTCTCACACGCTGGTCCTTTCTCTTGTATTAATAGTGGCGGCGACGATAATGATGATTAACCAAGTAGCCAAGATAACGGGTGTGCCCCACGAGTTTCCACAAGGGGGGGGCGCCCTCCGTCCAGCATTCCTCGTGGGGTCCATTTGTGGGGAGGGTCGGCCGCAGACGGGACCGAGAAGCGGGCACCTGGTAGCTTTTGGCCCCTTTTTCTATCACGAGCGACAATAAAGTTATTTTGGATTAAAATCTGGCGGAGTTTTGTGTGGTTTATCGGAGGCTGGCTTCAAAAAACACCCACAGGTCCATTTAAGCACACAATTGTGCACAGGGAGTCCTCGACTTAACAACAGCCCACTGAGGGACCGTTCAAAGTTACGACGTCCCTGAAAAAAGAGCGACGTCCGACTGTCATTTTAACGGCCGTCGCTGCAAATTGTGTGTCACGCAATCTCTCCCCCCTTGGGCGACCTTCCGACGAGGAAAGTGAGTGGGGAAGCCAGATTCCCTTTGCAAGCAGGTTTTCACTTAACGACGTTGGCAAGAAGGGTCGTCACATGGGGCAAAACCCGTTGGAGAAAAGGTTT
Source organism: Pituophis catenifer annectens (assembly GCF_029215685.1). NCBI lineage: Eukaryota > Metazoa > Chordata > Lepidosauria > Squamata > Colubridae > Pituophis > Pituophis catenifer. The sequence goes on along the minus strand of NW_027256881.1, from coordinate 353,637,940 downwards.
CACTTAGCGATGCAAATTTCAGGCTTCGTTGCGGTCGTACGTTGAGGGTCGCCTGTGTTTGCGTTGCGCTCCCAGTGATGTCAATTTAGGACCACGAGTGAGATCGGAACGTCCGTCATTAAGCAAAATGCTTATCTTACTTCATAACCACCTCGTTTAGCAATGGACGTTAAGCGAGCCACACCACACTTTATGACTTTTTTTTTCTTGGCCATGGTTGTTAAGCGAATCACGGGTTTCGTTAAGCCAATCTGGCTTCCCCCATTTGGAAGCTGGCTGCGAAAGTGACGCTAATCCCTATGACCACCGGTCGTAAATGCGAGAATCGATTGCAAGTCGCTTTTTTTTTACGGCCATTGGGGGTTGCAAGTCGAGAACTGCCTGTCGCCTCACTGCCCCCCAGCAAAACATTGGTTTTTCTTAGCGACTATGGCATTCGCTTAATGACGGGTGGTTCCCTTAGTGACCCCTGCAAGATAGATCGTGAAATCAGGTGGGTCTGAAAGACCCGTTTTACGACTGTCGTAGTTTGTGAGCATGACGGGCAGGCTCCACTACGGTTGTAATTCGAGGACTACCAGAGCTGTAGCAGAGCAACCGGGCACGCAGTGAGGATGAAAGGATGGGCCAAAGAGAAACATTTCCCAAAGTCTACAATTTTGAGAGAAACCTGCCCTTTAGAATAGCAGAAGAGTTGGAAGGGGCCTTAGAGGTCATCAAGTCCAACCCCGTCCCCAGCCACCAGCCCAAGCAGGAGACCTTGCCTACACCATTTCACCCTACACCCTTAAAAGCCAACAGGTCACTGGATACAAGAAGGGCAGCAATTAAACTTCATAATAATAATTTTTTAATGACCCCATAATCCATTGTGGGGGGGTGGAGTCTGGGCAACTGAATGGAGCTAGCAGAGTGTTTTAATGGCCGGACACCTTTCCTGTCGCCAATGTGGAGTTTTTTTTCAGCAGATATATTCTCATCATGCCCAGTGAGAGAGAAATATCTGCCTCTACCTAGGATCGAACTCACCGCCTCTTGATTATTTATTTTATTTATTTTATTAGTCATATTTCTATGCCGCCCACTCTCCGAGGACTCTTATCATGAGGAGAGAGCTCCCCCTGTAGGCCAACCGCACCGTTCAAACAATAGTAAATTAATAATAATAATAACAAAACAACAATATTTATGTTTTTATGCAAGGGCTTCCAAACGTCTGAATAATACGTTTACATGTGAATAATAAGTTTCTGTGTATTATGTGTGATAACCGGGTCATTTCCCCCACCCCTGTCCCCAAGGACCCCAACCAGGGCTGGGATACAGAAATTTTAGCAACCGGGTCTCTGCACGGTTGCTGCGTGGGCGTGGCCATGGTGGGCGTGGCCTAATCGGCCTCCTCTACCACCGGGGGGGGCGCAGAGGCGTTTTTGCCCTCCCCAGGCTCCGGAGGCTTTCCTCGAGCCTCCGGGAGAGTGAAAACAGGCCCGTTTTCAGACTTCCGGAATTTCTGGTAGGCCCGTTTTTCGCCCTCCCCGAGCCTCCGCACGGGCCCTGCGCTTATCTGCATGGAGACGCCTGGGCGGGGGTGGGCGGGGCCAGTCAGTCCTTGCAACAACCGGTTCGTGAATCAGATTAAAATTAACATCCGATTCACCCGAACCGGCTGAATCCCAACTGACCAAAAGGACTGACCAGCATCTGATATGGTGCCATTTCTGGACAACAAGAGGCAGAGACCGATCTTAGCAACCAAAGGCAGCTTTATTTTGGGGACGCACCCCGGAAGGTGGGACGCTCTTACAGACAGGATGACACAAACGAGACCCCCACCCCCACTCTAAGCCCGGTGGCTCAGCCCGGTCTCTTCCCCCAAAGGCCAGGCTATTGTTCTAGCTCATTTCTAAAGGGAGGGTGTCTGCGGAACTCCCTGCCACAAGCTGCCAACCGTTCAGGGCGGGGAATGCCCTAGTTCTTCTCCTCCCCTCCCCCAAACTGACCAGCATGGCCTCCTCCCTCTGCCCCCCCGATCTCCCAAGATGGCGTCCAGCCTCCGCAGGCCCTGCACTGTAGGACAACCGCAAGGAGCCCAGTTCTAGCATCAAGGCTCCAGTCCTCAAGACCTTCGGAAGATAATTTTATAGTAGCGCGGCCTCCCCGACTTGGCTGGACTGCGCTGTCGACTCCGACGGCTTCATCGCGGCGCTCTCTGGAGGAGCTGGACTACAACTCCCATCCTCCACAGGCACCTGGACGGCAGCTCCCCGAGGGTTCAAGGCTTGGTTGTGTTTTTTGCAGAGTTTTAGATGTTGGGGGGGGGAGGGGGCAGGAAATTGGGTGGGTGGGTGGCAGGAGGGGGGTGGGGCCACACCAATTCATCTTTGGAAAAAGGCCACTGGCTGGGTTGACCCCCTCCTCCTGAACCCCATTATTTGGGGCGGGGGAGAGGAAGGGGCTTAGGGTGGAACAGATGCTCCAGAATCCATTCATCCCCCCCCGGGGGGGGGAGAACCTCCATGGTCAGTTCTCCTAAATTCATTATTCAATACCCCCCCCAGCTTTAATTTTTGCTAATCCCTCCCCAGTGCCAAAAAATGGACCCCCCCTTGGTTAAAACATTATTTCTGAACCTTAGTGCCATTTTAAGATGGCTGGACTTCAACTCCCAGAATTCCCCAGCCAGCGTAGCTGGCTGGGGAATTCTGGGAGTTGAAGTCCAGCCATCTTAAAATGGCCGAGGTTGACAATTATTGGCTTAACACCACTAAAGCTGCTTTTTAATCCCCACTTTTGGTCCCCGAAAGCATCAATCCCTCGATTAAATTCTCTTTCTCGTCATTATTACTCCTAATCCACCTAATTAATGAATCGTTAACGGGCCCCAGAGCGCCTGCCAGGATAATCCCAGCTCCGTTTCTTATCGGAACGACGCAGAGACTCTCGAGAGATCACACCTAGTCATCACACACACGTATACAAATGCACCCACACACACACACACAATGCGCACACCGAACACCGACCCACAGAGAACCGTTCAACGCAAAAAAAAAAAAATTGCTTGCAAAAAAGAAAAGAAAAAAAAGGAAGGGAGCGTTTTGGTTCGGACGGTAAACAAACACACACCATCATCCTGGGCCCTCCACGGCTGGGAATCATGGGGCACGTTAGGCCACCGAATGGCTGCCCTCCCCGGCCCCCAACCCTCTCTCCCAGATCGAGAAGGCCGTTTCTAAAACCAGGCATCCCGTCTTCACCTGCTGGCATTTTCAGTCAGGAACGTTCCCAACAGCCCTGCAAGGTAGGCCAGCTGGCCGGAAAAAAAGGGTCTTTTTAAGAGGCCGTGTGGCGATTTAAGGCCTCCGTGTGAATTTGCAGATGAGGTGAGGGGTTTTCTTTTGGCCACTGGGTGAAAAAAAAAATAATCTTTTTTTTTAACTAGCCAGCGTAAGGCAGGGGCTTAGGGGGCGCTCCCAAGCGTGCAAAATTTGCCCGCCACTTGGGCCTCCTGGATTTTTTTATGGGAGGGGGAGCTGGCAGAGGGCAAATTCCTGGATTTTTGCCCCAGCGAACAAGGTCCCCGTTTGCAAAGGCTCCCCGAGAGGCCTGCAAACCCCATCTCCCCTTTTCCATCTGGCCCCCACCCACCCCCATCTCTACGACACAAAGAAACACCGAAAAGCCACAGCAAAGATTGAGGGGATCCCGCGCCGTCCCCCCCCAAAACAGACACCTCACAGAGAAACACAGCGGGGCAGACGACCCCAAACTCGGCCCCTTTCCTTGGCAGGAGCAGCAGCAGCTGAAGGGGAAGGGCCCCTGCCCAGGGCCCCGGGGCCCCAGCTAGACCAGAGCGTAGTCGAACTGGCCGCGCTCCAGACCCTCCTTGTGGTCAGTCCCAGGACGAGGCCGGCATGCGGCTGTAAGGGTCCAGCAAGATCCGGAAGCATCGCACCATGAGCATCACGAGGAAGATGAGGAGAAAAATGACGAAGGCAAAAAACGGTTTTCTGCTCTGCGTCCATGCCCGGGGCCCCGGGGACGGACTCCGCCTGCCTGGGAGACAGCACTTCATAATCCAGGGTTGAGGCGTCATCCATCACGGCAGTGCCAGGAACCCACCACCGGGAGGGGTGGGGGGTGCAGAGAGAAGGCGTAGGAGACGGTGGAACTTGGCCGGTTAAGCAGCCCCCATCTTCCAGCGGGGGGGTGGGGTGGGGGAGCACCCAGGAAAGCCTCCCGCGGCTGAACGAGCTAGGCCACGGCGGGCAGCCGGAGTGGGCTGGTGGGGCTACAGCTGTGGGCTTTGGGTACCTGGAAAAGAAGCAGAGGGGTGAGACGTCCCCCCCCTCCCCATTTGACCTCTGATGAGCAGAGCAGATGCCAAGGGGGGAACTCTGCAGGGTTAGGGTCTGCGGCTGCTCAGCCAGCTGCACAATTGTTGGAAAGAGAGGGAGCCCCACACTTCCTTCTTTATAAAGATCTCTCTCTCTCTCTACCATCTATCTATCTATCTATCTATCTATCTATCTATCTATCTATCTATCTATTTATCTATCTAATATCTATCTATCTATCCATCTACCTACCTACCTACCTACCTACCTACCCATCTATCTATCTATCTATCTATCTATCTATCTATCTATCTATTTATCTAATATCTATCTATCTATCCATCTACCTACCTACCTACCTACTTATCTAATTTACCTTATCTATCATCTATTTATCTCATCATCCATCTCTCTCTATCTCTATCTCTATCTCTATCTCTCTCTATCTCTATCTATCATCTATCTATCTATCTATCTATCTATCTATCTATCTATTTATCTAATATCTATCTATCCATCCATCTACCTACCTACCTACCTACTTATCTAATTTACCTTATCTATCAAATATTTATCTCTGTCATCATCCATCTCTCTCTCTCTCTCTATCATCTATCTATCTATCTATCTATCTATCTATCTATCTATCTATCTATCTAACATTTAGTTACCTACCTACCTACCTCTATCTCTGTATATCTCTGTCTATCTATTGACTATCACTTTTTCTCTCGCTCTATCTATCATCTACCTACCTCTATTCATCATGTCTCTCTATATCTACCTACTTACCTATCTCTATCTATCCATCGCTCCATTGCTCTCTCTTTCTCCCTCTTTCATCTCTCTCTCTCTCTGACTTCTGACACTGGGGAAGACAGCAGGAAATGTCACAAGCCACAGTTCGTACGATCTCTTTCTTCACGACTCCGGTGATTCGCTTAACGACCACAGCGTGTGCAAGGACTGCTTGCAAGTCACTTTTTTCAATGACTTTTAATGTGGTCGTTAAGTGAACCCATTGTTCGCCATATAGGAGGTGTTTTTTTGGGGGGGGGGCAGAAACCAGAAGTAAACCAGCAAAACCAAAACCGTTTCCAGCGAAAACATTGTCAGTTGCATCGTGAAGTTTGCATGAAGGTCATAAGTGCCTTTTAGGGGGTCCACTGCAACTTTGAAGGGCTGCAAAGTAAGTCAGGACTGCATGAATTGGGGGAGGGGTGTCTGCAACTACAGTTCCGGCCCCTCCCTACAATTTGATTATACCTTCTGATGTGTAGCTAAGCTCCTATCAGCACTTCAACCTGCATTTACTCTAGTGCTGACATAAGGAGGAGAAGAGGGGGCAGCTGGCAAGAGGACGCTTGACTTCTCACCTACTTATTTTCCCTGAAGATAATATCCCCTAGGAGATGAGATGGGAGGGGGGACATTCCTGGGAGCTGAAGTAGTAGATATGGGGAGAGTGATTTGGAAGATGGCCAATGAGACGCAGAGAATTGGGGAACGGAAAGGGAAGGTTTGGGGTCAGGAAATCAGAGTTGGCTACGCCACGATCAGGGACAGGTTGTCGTGCTTAATAAAATGAAAGATTACTTCAAAGGACTATCTGTTTGGAAATGCAATTTATTTTAATTGAGACGACATCGAAACTTGACAGCTCCCCTCCCACAGAGCCAGATAAGGGGAGGGGGATCCAGCGGAGCATCGCCAGATGGGGCAAATAGCGGCAACGCTTGGAGGGCACCCCCTCCCCTCTGTCCATCTGCAGTCCCAACCCGGGGGGGGGGGTGTCTTCCTACCTGCTGCCTGTTCTCCAAGGCCACCTGCATCTCCGGGAGCTGGAGGAGAAGAGGACCACGTCACACAGCTGAGGGCCTTGCAGCCTCCCCACATCAGGCTGTGGCTGTGAGAGAAAGAGAGGGTGGGGGGGAACGGCCTCAATAACACGCCCGCTTCATCAGAGACCCCTCCTCACTACACCGAAGAGTCAACTCAACGCCCTGCCACCAACGTTTCTCAGCCCCACCAGAAGACTCTGCAGGAGGGAGGCGAAGGGACCCCCGGGGCTCTGGCATTTTCCTTGCTCAGAAAGACCAACCTCCTGTTTCGCAGGGGGGCTCCCGAGCGGCAGGGCCTTTGGGGGGAGGGTCTCCTGCCCCCCCCCCCAAATTGGGAGTGGATACCGAACCTGTGGAAACTCAGGAGCCCTGAATGGACCTGCCCTCCCGCCCCTTTCAAATCTTGTCCAAAATGGCCCAGGGTCTCTGGCTTGAGCAGGGGGGTTGGACTAGAAGACCTCCGAGGTCCCTTCCAACTCTCTTATCATTCGGCCACCCCTGTGGGTGTCCGCCATTCCATGTCTGGTGGGAATGAACTGCTGGGGGAGGGAGGTTCTTGCTCTTGTTGATGTATTTTAGAAAATCGATTGAGAAGCTGCCCGACTCCCAGATGGCTTAGATTGAAAGAAAGACCGTAAAAAGAAAACGAGGAGAAAATCCCCAGCGTCACCAACCGGACTCTGCCAACTGCCAAGAGCTGGCACAGGAGCCAGCCTCTTCAGCCGCTGTGGCTTGGTCTGGTTGCTTGGCCTGGGCCTGGGCTCTGGGGCTTGGCTGGCAGGGAAGGGGACCCCCCCCCCCGACAGTCTCTTTCACTCACAGGGATTGAAAGGGAGGGAGGGAGGGAGGGAGGGAGGGAGGGAGGGAGGGAGGAAGGAAGGAAGGAAGGAAGGAAGGAAGGAAGGAAAAGGGAGGGAGGAAAAGGGAGGGAGGGAGGGAGGGAGGAAGGAAAGCAGTACATGGAAGGAGGGAAGAAGGAAGGAAGGAAAGAAAAGGGAGGCAGGGAGGGAGGAAAAGGAAGGGAGGGAGGGGAGGAACGAAGGAAAGCAGTACATGGAAGGAGGGAGGGAGGGAGGAAGGAAGGAAAAGGGAGACAGGAAGGGAGGAAAAGGGAGGGAGGGAAGGAAGGGAGGAAAAAGGGAGGGAGGGAGAAAGGAAGGAAGGGAGGAAAGAAGGAAAGAAAAGAGAGGGAGGAAGGAAAAGGAAAAGGAAGGAAGGAAGGATGGAAAAGGGAGGGAGGGAGGGAAGGAAGGAAGGAAGGAAAGCAGTACATGGAAGGAGGGAAGAAGGAAGGAAGGAAAGAAAAGGGAGGCAGGGAGGGAGGAAAAGGAAGGGAGGGAGGGGAGGAACGAAGGAAAGCAGTACATGGAAGGAGGGAGGGAGGAAGGAAGGAAGGAAAAGGGAGACAGGAAGGGAGGAAAAGGGAGGGAGGGAAGGAAGGAAAGCAATACATGGAAGGAGGGAGGGAGGGAGGAAGGAAGGAAAAGGGAGACAGGAAGGGAGGAAAAGGGAGGGAGGGAAGGAAGGAAAGCAATACATGGAAGGAGGGAGGGAGGGAGGAAGGAAGGAAAGAAAAGGAAGGAAGGAAAAGGGAGGGAGGGAAGGAAGGAAGGAAAGCAGTACATGGAAGGAGGGAGGGAGGGAGCGAGGAAGGAAGGAAAGGAGGAGGGAGGGAGGAAGGAAGGAAAGAAAAGGAAGGAAGGAAAAGGTAGGGAGGGAGGGAGGGAAGGAAGGAAAGCAGTACATGGAAGGAGGGAGGGAGGGAGGGAGGGAGGGAGGAAGGAAAAGGGAGGGAGGGAAGGAAGGAAAGCAATACATGGAAGGAGGGAGGGAGGGAGGGAGGGAGGAAGGGAGGAAAAGGGAGGGAGGGAAGGAAGGAAAGCAATACATGGAAGGAGGGAGGGAGGGAGGAAGGAAGGAAAGAAAAGGAAGGAAGGAAAAGGGAGGGAGGGAAGGAAGGAAGGAAAGCAGTACATGGAAGGAGGGAGGGAGGGGAGCGAGGAAGGAAGGAAAGGAGGAGGGAGGGAGGAAGGAAGGAAAGAAAAGGAAGGAAGGAAAAGGGAGGGAGGGAGGGAGGGAAGGAAGGAAAGCAGTACATGGAAGGAGGGAGGGAGGGAGGGAGGGAGGAAGGAAGGAAAAGGGAGGGAGGGAAGGAAGGAAAGCAATACATGGAAGGAGGGAGGGAGGGAGGGAGGGAGGAAGGGAGGAAAAGGGAGGGAGGGAAGGAAGGAAAGCAATACATGGAAGGAGGGAGGGAGGGAGGAAGGAAGGAAAGAAAAGGAAGGAAGGAAAAGGGAGGGAGGGAAGGAAGGAAGGAAAGCAGTACATGGAAGGAGGGAGGGAGGGAGCGAGGAAGGAAGGAAAGGAGGAGGGAGGGAGGAAGGAAGGAAAGAAAAGGAAGGAAGGAAAAGGTAGGGAGGGAGGGAGGGAAGGAAGGAAAGCAGTACATGGAAGGAGGGAGGGAGGGAGGGAGGAAGGAAGGAAAAGGGAGGGAGGGAAGGAAGGAAAGCAATACATGGAAGGAGGGAGGGAGGGAGGGAGGGAGGAAGGGAGGAAAAGGGAGGGAGGGAGGGAGGAAATGGGAGGGGGGAGGAGAAGGAGGAGGAAAAGGAGAGGAAAGAAGGAAGAGGAGAATTCCCTGCCACAAGGTGCCAATCACTCAGGGTGGGGATGCCCGTTTTTTAAGAAGCGATTGGACAACCGTTGGTCTGGAAGGGTACATAGGGCTTCCTGCCTGAGCAGGGGGTTGGACTAGAAGACCTCCAAGCTCCCTTCCAGCTCTGTTATTATCTATCTTATCTAAGCCGCAGCCGCAGATCTTGCCAGGACCCGGCCTCAGTCAAACCAGGGCTGCGTCAGAGCCTGGCAGCCATTGCACGAAGTAGGCTGGGGTGGGGGTGGGGGTGGGGGTGGGGTGGGGGGAGACGAGGAACGTGTTGATCAAAGCCAAAGGCCGAGGGGCAGCTCAGCATATCAGTCCAGCTCAGCATCCTGATGCCAGCAGCCGTGCCAGCGGACAGACGGACGGACGGACGGGCAGAGAAACTGGCCAGGCAAAAGCAGTTTTCAAAAGATGGGGGTCCTTTGCTTTTAAGGAAGGAAGGTGGGGGAAGTTGCGGGGGGGGGTCCTTCGCCACGCCAAGGGCCAGCCCCAATGTGGGGAGGGGAGGTGTCTTCCCCTTTGAATATCTGCTGGGGTGTCGAGCCAGGGAGCCAAGCTGCGTGGCTGGTGGCTGAGACCACGCCCTCCATCCACCCACTCACCCTGGGCGACAAAAGGAAGGAGACCCCTCCAGTCTCGGCTCAACCAGTGTCCAGAATGGGGTTAGCGATGGGCTTGTGGAGTGACTCACGGGGGTCTCCAGTGGGGAAGACCCACAATCTGGCCTCCCTCACTGACTTCACTTGTCAGAAGCCCCCACCCCCCCCCACCCCACCCTGAAGGATGCAAATGGGGATCACAAGAGCCTGGGACCCTGCCACCGTTCTAATATTTTTTTATATTTATCTGTCTGTCTGTCTCAGTCTTACATGTAGACACACAGATAGATATATACGTATGTGTGTTTGTGTGGTGTGTGACAGAGAGACAGGGATAGACAGACAGACAACAGATGAGAGAGAGGATAGGTAGATGATAGACAGATGCGGACGGATGGATGGAGAGATGGATAGACAGATAGATATACCCGTGTTTCCCCGAAAATAAGACCCTGTCTTATATTTTTTTGAACCCCGAAATAAACACTTGGCCTTATTTGTGAGGAGGTCTTATTATTTTGGGGCGCGTGGAGGAAGCCAGAGGAAATGGCGGGGGACCGGCTGCACATGTGTTTAAATATTTTGGGGGAGGGCTTATTTTCAGGGTGGGCTTATTTTAGTGCATGCGCTCAAAAGACCTTATTTTGGGGGGAAACAGGGTAGATAAATAGAAATAGGTAGGTAGATGACAGATAGATAAATGAGAGAGAGAGAGAGAGAAGATAGATAGATAGAGATGGATACGGATGGATGGAGAGACGGAGAGATGGACAGATAGAGAGAACTCCCCTTGAGGAGCACCCGGAGGCTCCAACTGGCGCAGAGTGCGGCCGCGCGGGTGGTAATGGGAGCGTCATGGCGCTCCCATGTAACGACTCTCCTGCGCGAGCTGCACTGGCTCCCGGTGGTCTTCCGGGTGCGCTTCAAGGTTTTGGTTACCACCTTTAAAGCGCTCCATGGCTTAGGGCCTGGTTATCTACGGGACCGCCTACTACCACCAATAGCCTCCCACCGGTCAGTACGCTCTCATAGAGAGGGACTCCTCTGGGTGTCGTCAGCCAAACAGTGTCGGCTGGCGACCCCTAGGGGGAGAGCCTTCTCTGTGGGGGCACCGACCGTCTGGAATGAGCTCCCCCCGGAGATACGGAGGATCCCGGATCTGCGTTCCTTCCGCCGCGCTGTGAAGACCTTTTTATTCCATCAAGCGGGCTTGGCCTAATCTCCTACCTCTTTTAATATGTAAATTTTAATCTGTTTTTAAATTATTGGGGTGTTTTAATCTGTCCGGGCCAAAATGATTTAATTTGATTTTATCTGGTTTTTAAATTTTGTGTATTTATATATTTTATTGCTTGGCTGTTCACCGCCCTGAGTCCTTCGGGAGTAGGGCGGTATACAAATGAAATAAACTAAACTAAACTAAACTCTCTTCGAGCTGAAGGCTGACTTCCTGGGGCCCTGACCTCAGCAGAGTCCGGCCTTCCTGGAGCAGCCAAGGCATCTCCCCGACCGATGGCTGCCCAGCCCTCGCTGGAAATCCTGGCCCTTACATTCCCACAATCCAGGGGTGAAATCCAGCAGGTTCTGACGGGTTCTGGAGAACCCGTAGCGGAAATTTTGAGCAGTTTGGAGAACCGGCAAATGCCACCTCTGGCTGGCCCCAGAGTGGGGTGGGAATGGAGATTTTGCAATATCCTTCCCCCAGGAGTGGGGAGGGAACGGGAATTTTGCAGTATCCTTCCTCTGCCACGCCCACCAAGCCACACCACGCCCACCAAGCCACGCCCACAGAACCAGTAGTAAAAAAAATTGGATTTCACCACTGCCACAATCCCCTCCCCCAGACCGTCTCAGCCATGTGCCCAAGGAGGTCTTTGAGCCGCCTTTCCAAGATGGGGAACGGCTTCTCTCGCCAAGAATCGCTTCCTCCGCCGAGCCCCAGTTCAAATCCTCCCCAATTCGGCTTTGACCAATTTTTGTCACACTGGCCTGCTGAACCCCTTCTGCTTTGTACCCACTCAGGAAATTAATAGAATAGAATAGAATAGAGTAGAGTGGAGTGGAGTGGAGTGGAGAGGAATGGAATGGAATGGAATGGAATGGAATGGAATGGAATGGAATGGAATGGAATGGAGTAGGGTAGGGTAGGGTAGGGTAGGGTAGGGTAGGGTAGGGTAGGGTAGAGTAGAGTAGAGTAGAGTAGAGTAGAATAGAATAGAATGAGGAATAGAATAGAATAGAATAGAATAGAATAGAATGGAATGGAATGGAATGGAATGGAATGGAATGGAATGGAATGGAATGGAATGGAATGGAATAGAATAGAATGGAATGGAATGGAATGGAATGGAATGGAATGGAATGGAATGGAATGGAGTAGGGTAGGGTAGGGTAGGGTAGGGTAGAGTAGAGTAGAGTAGAGTAGAGTAGAGTAGAGTAGAATAGAATAGAATAGAATAGAATAGAATAGAATAGAATAGAATAGAATAGAATAGAATAGAATGGAATGGAATGGAATGGAATGGAATGGAATGGAATGGAATGGAATGGAATGGAATGGAGTAGGGTAGGGTAGGGTAGGGTAGGGTAGGGTAGGGTAGGGTAGGGTAGAGTAGAGTAGAGTAGAGTAGAGTAGAGTAGAGTAGAATAGAATAGAATGAGGAATAGAATAGAATAGAATAGAATAGAATAGAATAGAATAGAATAGAATAGAATAGAATAGAATGGAATGGAATGGAATGGAATGGAATGGAATGGAATGGAATGGAATGGAATGGGGTAGGGTAGGGTAGGGTAGGGTAGGGTAGGGTAGGGTAGGGTAGAGTAGAGTAGAGTAGAGTAGAGTAGAGTAGAGTAGAGTAGAGTAGAATAGAATAGAATAGAATGAGGAATAGAATAGAATAGAATAGAATAGAATAGAATAGAATAGAATGGAATGGAATGGAATGGAATGGAATGGAATGGAATGGAATGGAATGGAATGGAATGGAGTAGGGTAGGGTAGGGTAGGGTAGGGTAGGGTAGGGTAGGGTAGGGTAGAGTAGAGTAGAGTAGAGTAGAGTAGAGTAGAGTAGAATAGAATAGAATGAGGAATAGAATAGAATAGAATAGAATAGAATAGAATAGAATAGAATAGAATAGAATAGAATAGAATAGAATGGAATGGAATGGAATGGAATGGAATGGAATGGAATGGAATGGAATGGAGTAGGGTAGGGTAGGGTAGGGTAGGGTAGGGTAGGGTAGGGTAGGGTAGGGTAGGGTAGGGTAGGGTAGAGTAGAGTAGAGTAGAGTAGAGTAGAATAGAATAGAATAGAATGAGGAATAGAATAGAATAGAATAGAATAGAATAGAATAGAATAGAATGGAATGGAATGGAATGGAATGGAATGGAATGGAATGGAATGGAATGGAATGGAATGGAGTAGGGTAGGGTAGGGTAGGGTAGGGTAGGGTAGGGTAGGGTAGGGTAGGGTAGAGTAGAGTAGAGTAGAGTAGAGTAGAGTAGAGTAGAGTAGAATAGAATAGAATGAGGAATAGAATAGAATAGAATAGAATAGAATAGAATAGAATAGAATAGAATAGAATGGAATGGAATGGAATGGAATGGAATGGAATGGAATGGAATGGAATGGAATGGAATGGAGTAGGGTAGGGTAGGGTAGGGTAGAGTAGAGTAGAGTAGAGTAGAGTAGAGTAGAGTAGAGTAGAATAGAATAGAATAGAATAGAATAGAATAGAATAGAATAGAATAGAATAGAATGAGGAATAGAATAGAATAGAATAGAATAGAATAGAATAGAATAGAATGGAATGGAATGGAATGGAATGGAATGGAATGGAATGGAATGGAATGGAATGGAATGGAATGGAGTAGGGTAGGGTAGGGTAGGGTAGGGTAGGGTAGGGTAGGGTAGGGTAGAGTAGAGTAGAGTAGAGTAGAGTAGAGTAGAGTAGAGTAGAGTAGAGTAGAATAGAATAGAATAGAATGAGGAATAGAGTAGAATAGAATAGAATAGAATAGAATAGAATAGAATAGAATAGAATAGAATAGAATAGAATAGAATAGAATAGAATGGAATGGAATGGAATGGAATGGAATGGAATGGAATGGAATGGAATGGAGTAGGGTAGGGTAGGGTAGGGTAGGGTAGAGTAGAGTAGAGTAGAGTAGAGTAGAATAGAATAGAATGAGGAATAGATTAGAATAGAATAGAATAGAATAGAATAGAATAGAATAGAATAGAATAGAATAGAATGGAATGGAATGGAATGGAATGGAATGGAATGGAATGGAATGGAATGGAATGGAATGGAGTAGGGTAGGGTAGGGTAGAGTGGAGTGGAGTGGAGTGGAGTGGAGTGGAGTAGAATAGAATAGAAAATAGAATAGAATGGAATAGAATAGAATAGAATAGAATAGAATAGAATTGAGTAGAATAGAATAGAATAGAATAGAATAGAATAAGAGAGTTGGAAGGGACCTTGGAGGTCTTCTAGTCCAACCCGCTGCTTAGGCAGGGAACCCTGTCCCATTTCAAATCAGAAGAGAAGAAAAACATGGACTTTAGGCGACGTGGATTTCAACTCCCAAAGACGGGGAATTTCTGCTTCTTAGCCAGCCCTCTCGGCAACCCGCGTCTCGCCAGAAGACCCGGATTCCCACAACCGGCTACCTCTCCGGGGGGCTCCGTTTGGCAGCAAAAGACGCACGACTGACGGCTCAGATGTGACTTGTGCGCCCCCCCCCCGCACCCCGA
>NW_027256881.1:353613741-353621241 GCF_029215685.1 Pituophis catenifer annectens | reverse complement strand
CTGTTCTGTTCTTCTCTTCTATCCTATCCTATCCTATCCTATCCTATCCTATCCTATCCTATCCTATCCTATCCTATCCTATCCTATCCTATCCTATATTCTGTTCTGTTCTGTTCTGTTCTTCTCTTCTCTTCTCTTCTCTTCTATCCTATCCTATCCTATCCTATCCTATCCTATCCTATCCTATCCTATCCTATCCTATCCTATCCTATCCTATCTTCTGTTCTGTTCTGTTCTGTTCTGTTCTATTCTTCTCTTCTATCCTATCCTTTCCTATCCTATCCTATCCTATCCTGTCCTATCCTATCCTATCCTATCCTATCCTATCCTATCCTATCCTATCCTATCCTCTGTTCTGTTCTTCTCTTCTATCCTATCCTATCCTCTGTTCTGTTCTGTTCTGTTCTGTTCTGTTCTGTTCTCCTATCCTATCCTATCCTATCCTATCCTATCCTATCCTATCCTCTGTTCTGTTCTGTTCTGTTCTGTTCTATTCTTCTCTTCTATCCTATCCTATATTCTATTCTGTTCTGTTCTGTTCTGTTCTTCTCTTCTATCCTATCCTATCCTATCCTATCCTATCCTATCCTATCCTATCCTATACTATACTATACTATACTATACTATACTATACTATACTATACTATACTATCCTATCCTATCCTATCCTATACTATACTATACTATACTATACTATACTATACTATACTATACTATACTATACTATACTATACTATACTATACCATACTATACTATACTATCTTCTGTTCTGTTCTGTTCTGTTCTGTTCTGTTCTATTCTTCTCTTCTATCCTATCCTTTCCTATCCTATCCTATCCTATCTTCTGTTCTGTTCTGTTCTGTTCTATTCTTCTCTTCTATCCTATCCTTTCCTATCCTATCCTGTCCTATATTCTATTCTGTTCTGTTCTTTTCTGTTCTTCTCTTCTATCCTGTCCTGTCCTGTTCTGTCTTCTATTCTGTTCTGTTCTATTCTCCTATCCTATCCTATTCTATTTTTCTGTCGTGTTCTGTTCCGTTCCATTGAGGGAGAGGAAGTGTTTCCAACCACATCTCTGCACCTCCTTTTAATGGTTTGCCGCTTGGAAACCTCTCAGACAGTCTCAATTTTGACCGGCTGGTGGGGATTTTGAAGAAGAAAAATGAAAGCCAGACCCCCCATTTTGACTGGGAGAGACTCGCAATGACTGCAACATTGGTCCTTTCAGCTAATATAATTGTGGTATTGTTTTGTTTTGTTTTGTTAAGTGTAATTCCGACAGCCCTGGCCTCTCTGGAAAAAAAACAAAGATTTTTAGCAAACTTTCCTTGCAGGAGAAATCGAAATCCAAGAGCACTTTTCCTGACTCACATCATTTGATTCAAAGGCAGAAACGTGGCTCTGCGCTTCCCCGGAATCTGTGTACGGTTACTGCACCGGACGGATTTCTGCCTGAAGGGCCTGGAAAGCCACAATCCTCAGCGTTGCGAAGTGTAAAAAAAGATCCCCTGAATGAGCTGCTGGCTGGGCAGACGGAGCTCAGGGCAGCAACTCATACAGAGACACACCGGAAAGCCTCCTTGCGGGGACAAACCCCCTTCTGAGCTGTGGCATCCGCGAGAAGCCGAGCAGGGACTCAGCCAGAGATTCACAAATCACCTCCTCCTCCTCCTCCTCCTCAGAGATTCCTCGTTAAACCTTTCCCACAAAGAGCTCGCAAGGAGGGAGGCCTGGACTGCAGGGGCTGCAGAGCAGGGGAGAATGGGAATTGTAGTCCCACCAGTTTGGAAAACCCGGTCTGGAGAAAGCGATGAGCTCTCTCCGCCCAACGACAACGTTGTCTGAATCCGTACCAACCTTCCTCAGGGTGTGAATTCACCAGAGCTCTGAAACCCCTACTACTACTCAGACCCGGTGCACGCTGCTTCGGGGTGGATCCTTTTCTTGTCTCACAACTCACAACTAAGAGACCCTCACTGTGGGGGGGGGGGGGGAAAGCAGCCAGGCCAAACAGCTGGCACGACTGGCAGGCAAACGGCTGGCTAGCCAGAAACACATCTGGGCATCCCGCACACAGATCCGTGCGAGAAGAGAAATGCGCAGGGTTTAAAAGGGGTGTGCATTGGCTGAACCCAGATAAAAACCTGTCAGGCGACTCACAAATGCACCAGGAAAAAGCCACAATTCACTTCAAACTTGCACTCCCCACCCACCCATTCACCTGGCATCCAAACTCTCTCTCTGCCTCTCTCTCTCTGCCTCTCCCCCTCCCCGACATGCAAGCCCCCAGACTCACCTTTTTGGAGGGAGTGGGGAGATTTGGGGTGGGTGGATGGGTGGGGAGCAGACCCTGTCAATCCCTGCTGAGCCCTGGTCTAGGCGGTGCCCCCACCTGCCCTTCTGCCACGCCAGCCCTTCGCCTGCCTCGGTTGCCCGCATCCGGAGCTTCCTTGCAGCAGCCGACACCCCCAGACGGTTCCCATGGAGACGGCATCGAGGTGGATGCCGAAAAAAGGAGATGTCATCTCGGAAGGGGGGGCAGAGGGGGGGGGGGTCTGGCGAGAGAGGGTCACGCATTTGGCAGCTTCCAACGGCGGGTGGAATGATGTCCTGGCAGCAGCCAGGCGGAGAGGGGGTTCCCCCCAGGGCTTCTCCAGGCACTGAGATTGGGGGAAGGGGAGCAGGAGAGGAAGGGGGCAGGGATTGGGGAGGGGGGGTCAGCAGGAGAGGAAGGTCTCTGGAGCCCCCCACCCCCCTCCTCCAAGACAGTTGGGCCCAAAACAAAAAAATTGTACAAATTGGTTTGCAGCCGCGTGGATAGACGGATCATTCTTGCATTCAACAAACAAATTTGGCGACTTTTATAAGCTTAAGCACTTGAGCTTGTCTGGTTGGGAGGATTCTGGGAGTTGAAACCCACCCCTCTTAAAGTGGCTCAGGTTCAGCAGTGATGTAGAAGACCCCCACACCCCAATCCCCATCAACCGACCCACAGCTGCACCTCGACGAAGTTGCCCCAGGAGATCCAAGCTGCTTGGAAGGGGGAAAGCAAGGGAGATGGGAGGGTAGCAGGAGAGAGAGAGAAGCGCACTGAGGGAGGGTGGGCTTCATGACCTCCGGCGCCCCCTTCCAGCTTTACAACAGCTTGGACGGAGGAGGGGAAGGCAACTCTTTTTCCTGCATACAGTTTTGGCCGCCGCATTGCACATCAACGTGCTAGAACCTGATGCATCCCAGTGCCTTGTTTCCAAGACTTGGCCAGCCTCACATGTCTGGGCAGGGCGTTACCGTATACTTAATCAAAACCACGCGGAGTCTTAGTAAAGCCTTTGTAAAGCCTTAGTAAGGCCACTTCCGGAATCCTGCGTCCAGTTTTGGTCACCACGTTACAGAAAAGATGTTGAGACTTTGGGAAAAGTGCAGAGAAAAGCAACGAAGATGATTAAGGACCTGGAGACAAAAACGAATAGAATAGAATAGAATAGAATAGAATAGAATAGAATAGAATAGAATAGAATAGAATAGAATAGAATAGAATAGAATAGAATAGAATAGAATAGAATAGAACAGAACAGAACAGGAATAGAGGAGAGGAGAGGAGAGGAGAGGAGAGGAGAGGAGAGGAGAGGAGAGGAGAGGAGAGGAGAGGAGAAGAATGGAATGGAATGGAATGGAATGGAATGGAATGGAATAGAATAGAATGGAATAGAATAGAATAGAAAATAGAATAGAATAGAATAGAATAGAATAGAATAGAATAGAATAGAATAGAATAGAATAGAATAGAATAGAATAGAATAGAGGAGAGGAGAGGAGAGGAGAGGAGAGGAGAGGAGAGGAGAGGAGAGGAGAGGAGAGGAGAGGAGAGGAGAAGAATGGAATGGAATGGAATGGACTGGACTGGACTGGACTAGAATAGAATAGAATAGAATAGAATAGAATAGAATAGAATAGAATAGAATAGAATAGAATAGAGGAGAGGAGAGGAGAGGAGAGGAGAGGAGAGGAGAGGAGAGGAGAGGAGAGGAGAGGAGAGGAGAGGAGAAGAATGGAATGGAATGGAATGGAATGGAATAGAATAGAATGGAATAGAATAGAATAGAATAGAATAGAATAGAATAGAATAGAATAGAATAGAATAGAATAGAATAGAATAGAGGAGAGGAGAGGAGAGGAGAGGAGAGGAGAGGAGAGGAGAGGAGAGGAGAGGAGAGGAGAGGAATGGAATGGACTGGACTGGACTGGACTAGAATAGAATAGAATAGAATAGAATAGAATAGAATAGAATAGAATAGAATAGAATAGAATAGAATAGAATAGCTGCAGGAATTGGGTTTGGCCAGTCTAGAGAAAAGAATGGGGGGAGGGGGACATGTTAGCAGTCTTCCAATATTTGAGGGGCTGCCCCAAAGAAGAGCGGGGTCTATTTATTCTCCAAAGCCCCTGAAGGCAGGACAAGAAGCAACGGATGGAAACCAATCAAGGAGAGAAGCAACCTGGAATTGAGGAGAAACTGCCTAACAATGAGGACCATTAACCGGTGGAACAGCTGGCCACCAGAAGCTGTGGATGCTCCATCATTGGAGGCTTTTAAGAAGAGACTGGGCAGCCCCGTGCCTCAAATGGGGTGGGGATGCCCCTTTTTAAGAAGCGATTGGACAACGGTTGGTCTGAAATGATCTCTAGGGTCTCCTGCTTGATCAGGGGGCTGGGCTAGAAGACCTCCAAGGTCCCATCCAGCTCTATTCTGATTGATTGACTGCATTGGCTCAGAGAGTTTATTTATTTATTTATTTATTATTCGTATTTCTATGCCACCCAAGTCTCCGAGGACTCTGGGTTGTTGCCCTGGCTGCTGGGGGACGGGGGAGCAGGAAGGGAGGTAGCCTAGTGGGTGGGGTTAAAGTGGGTAGCCACGCCCCTTGTGGCCCCCCTCCCCTCCCAAGCCCCCCTCCCCCTCCTCAAGGCCAGCAGCCCCAGAGCTGCAGAATTGCTGGGGATGACAAGCGAAGGGAGGCTCATTGCTATTCAGCCGGAGAGCCACGCTCCCGCGAAGGTCATCGGCTGGCGCTGGGTACCAAAATTCGCTCGGTCACTCCCACCGGGCGCTTGGGAGGATATTATTTGGAAATAATATCGGCTGCTCTGGTTGCCTCTCCAGGCAGAGAGGAGGACAGGGACGCAACCTTTTTCCCAGCCCAGAGACTGGGGTGCAAAAAATCCATACAGGTAGTCCTTCGACTTACGACCGGCAATGGAGCCCCATATTTCTGTCGCTCAGCGAGACAGGGGTATGGAGGAAGAAAGGGGGGGGTTTGGGTATTTGTGCCTTGAGTTAGTTACTTGTAAAAAAAAAAAAGAAGAAGAATAAGAGTGGGATGCAAATCAATCCAATAAGTGAGCTTTGTCTTGTTTTACGACCATTCTCGCCACAGTTGTTAAGTGAACCTGGCTTCCCCGGTTGACTTTGGAGGACACTGCGACCGTCATCAATGCTGGCCAGCTGCCAAAGGGTCCCAATTTTGATCAGGCGACTGGGGGGTGGGCAATGCTACGACGGTCATAAATGTGAAAACAAGTCACATCCTTTTTTTCACATCATTTTTTTCCCAAAGCCGTCGTAACTTCAAAGCTGTCGCTAAATGAATGGTTTAGCGATTCATTTCGCGAGGAAGTCGAGGACATCCTGTATTTTATAACAAGTGGCCCCTGGGTGCCGGCCTTGGGGAAAGGCACCGGCCGAATGAAATGCCCACTCCTGGGTCGTTTGAAAGGCAGCAAAAACGATGCCAACGAGTCGAATTTTCTTGCCTTGGGCTCTGCCCCCGGAGCAATCCTCAACTTATGACCATCGCTTAGCGACCATCCAGAATTCTGACAGATCTAACTTACAACCTCCTTGTTGTAAGCCAGCCAGAGTTGGCTTGCAGGAAGCAAAATGTAATAAATGAGCTTATTTCTTTATTGAATAAATAATATTTAACAAATCAATACTGTTTATTTATAGAATAGAATAGAATAGAATAGAATAGAATAGAATAGAATAGAATAGAATAGAATAGAATAGAATAGAATAGAATAGAATAGAATAGAGGATAGGATAGGATAGGATAGGATAGGATAGGATAGGATAGGATAGGATAGGATAGGATAGGATAGGATAGGATAGGATGGAAGGGACCTTAGAGGTCTTCTAGTCAACCACTTGCTCAGGCAGGAAACCCTACACCACTTCAGACAAAGGGTTATCTAACCTCTTAATATTAAAGTATTATTTATTAAAGTAATATTAAATTTATCATTAAAGTAATATTAAACATTACTTATTAATAATCTCCAATCACTATTACCATTATAAAATTGTTGTTAATTTGTTGCATACTTCTTTAGTAATAAACAAATCGTTTATATTTGCCAATAAATAAAGCCAGAATCAAAATTTCCGACGTGAATGAATGCACTTTTGCCAAAGAGAGGCACTAAAGGCCGGATGTTCGGGCAAAGCCGCACCCAGAGTAAACTATTGCTTCACTTAACAAAGACGGGTTCGCTTAACGACTGCCACAAAATAAAGGAAAAAACCCTGTAAAATCGGGTGGGTTCCAGTTTTGCGACCATTACATTACCAATGGTCGTAACTCAAGGACTCCTTCGCTTCTGCTTAGCAGGTAGTGCCCCCCCCCCCATATCACCCGCCTTGCACATTATTTAAAACGATGATAGAACCGAGAACTACAAAAGCAAAATATACATCTGTCGATACAGAATGCTGTAAAATTACCATTGACGGTATGTAATGTTAAATACTTTATGTTTTGACGTGTTTTGTTTTTTCTAATGTGTGTGATAGTTTTTTGTGTTGTTTTTTAAAGACAAACTGTTCAATAAAAATTATTTTTTTAAAAAAAATGAAACGGTGTTTGGTGTCACTTGGTGTGTTTTTCGCCTTCTTTTAATTTTAGACCTCGAGGGGCTTCCGACCCCAAAACGTCTCCGTGCAAAAAACTGCATTCCAAGCTACGACCTTTCCCTTCCAAAAACAGGATAAGGCTCCAGTCCTCATGGCTCTGAAATCGAGGCTGATTTTTTTTTTTTTAAAGGAATATGTTCTCCTGTCCTGAGGGAAGAGAGGGGCAGCTGACAGACCCCTACCCGCCTTTTTTTTTTTACCCTTTTCTCTCAGGTCCTCCAAGCTCCCTCCGACTCGCCCTCTGAAATCTGACAGCAAAAGGATATGAGAGCTCCAGAGGTCAGCCGTGTTTTGGGGACGGACGGACGGATGGACGGACGGACGGGGTGGGGGGACGGGGGCAGAAGAAAATGCTGACTGGAGCCTTTCCTGCCGGTTGAATCGTGAGAGTAAAGATGCAGCAATTAAAAGCAGCCCTTGGGGGTTTCAGGAAAAGCCAGCCCTGGAAAGGAGGGAGGGAGGGGAAGGAGGGAAGGAGGGAGGGAGTTGAAGGAGGGAGGAAGGGTACCAGAAACTGACCCAAACTGCC
>NW_027256881.1:353435492-353613641 GCF_029215685.1 Pituophis catenifer annectens | reverse complement strand
AAAGGAAAGGAAAGGAAAGGAAAGAAAGGAAAGGAAAGGAAAGGAAAGGAAAGGAAAGGAAAGGAAAGGAAAGGAAAGGAAAGGAAAGGAAAGGAAAGGAAAGGAAAGGAAGAAAGGAAAGGAAAGGAAAGGAAAGGAAAGGAGAAAAGGGGAAGGGGAAACTTCCTGTCAGTGAGAACAATTAACCAGTGGAACAGCTTGCCACCAGAAGTTGTGGGTGCTCCGTCGCTGGAGGTTTTTAAGAAGAGACTGGGCAGCCATTTGCCTGAAACGGTATAGGATCTGCTGCTCAGGCAGGGGGGTTGGACTAGATGACCTCCAAGGTCCCTTCCATCTCTGTTCTTCTGTCCCTTGCTAATAAACGAGGGCTGGAAAATCCTGTTACAGTTTCTGTATTAAAATGTCTCTCAATTCTACATCTGAAATCAAACGCAGGGTAACCTTAGGCCGCGCAGCAACGGTTAACGTGAATAAGACCCGGAAAAGCGGAAGCTATCGATAGAGATATAAAAAGCAGCCTAGCTATAAAAAGCCATCGTCTCTTCCCTCTACCTGGGTGTGAGAGCTGGACATTAAGAACGCTGATCGAAGACGAATGGATGCTCTTTGAGCCTAAATTGCTGCCTCTACTGTGGGCAGCCAGGCCTCACAGAGAGCTGCTAAATCCTATAAAACCAGACACATCACTAGAAGCTTTAAAAAAAAAAATCACAAGATTACATCTGGTTTACTTTGGCCAGGTCATGCGTGCACATCCGTCTCTCTGATGCTAGGAATGGTTAGTGGAACAAGAAGAAGGGGCAAGCAAAGAACAGGCTGGCTTGCCAACATCAAATCCCATGCAAAGTAGTTGAATATCTAGCACAGTGATGGCTAACCTTTTTGCCATCGCGTGCCAGGAAGGGGGAGGCGGGGGAGGTTTGCGCGCATGCCCACACCCATAATTCTATGTGCCCCGCCCTGCGCATGCACACGCAACCCTAACCTCCCCCCCCCCCCCCCGCTTCTGGCATGTAGTAGGCCAGTAGGCCGTTTTCGGTAGGCTCTGGAGGCTGAGGACAGCAAAAAAGTCACTTCCTGTCCAAGCAGGAGTTGGGAAATGGGCCGTTTCAGGCCCCCGGAGGGCCTCCGAGGGGGTGGGGAAGGCTGTTTTAGCCCTCCCCAGATGCATAGAGAGGATCTGGAGCCAGGTGAGAAAGAAAAACGGGCCTTACACACACACCGAGGCCCTCCGGAGGTAGGAAACAGCCTGTTTTCCTACTTCCGGTGGGCCCAGAAGGCCCGAAAATCAGCTGGCTGGCACGCACATGCGTGCCAGAGCTGAGCTGGAGTGCCCACTGATATGGCTACGTGTGACACCTGTGGCACGCGTGCCATAGGTTCGCCATCATGGATCTAGCAACTGAAAGAAGCCGTGATTGACAGGATAGCATGGAGAGCGGTTGCCGATAAATTCGCCAAGAGTCGGACACAAACAAATGGTTAAAAAGAAATGTCTGTAGAAGTTCTCAGTCATCCAGTTCATGGGTTGTCCTAAAGGGGTTGTTGTTTTTTTTTTCAAGAGGCAACTGGACTTTCTGGGTTTTTTTCTTTGAAGAGGTTTCGCTTCCCCCGGAACAACACAGGAGTGGCCATATCTGATCTGCTTGGTTGAATAAAACCTCTAGCTAAGTTCTTATCGATTGATCTTCTGAGTACGTCCAATTCCGGTTTTGTCATGGCCTACATACGTGGCTTCGGCAACTGAGCGCCTGGCTTTAGCTCTATAGCACAGTCGGTTGCCCTATGAGGGGGTAGTACCTCGCACTCCTCTTCGTTGAAAACAGCTGCTAGATCCCTATAGATCTCGGGATACCCTAGCTGTTGCAACTCCTTTGAACAACTAATGCGACTCTCCAGCCGCCCGTCTGGCTGTTGGCCCTCAGACTCTGGCTCTGGTCCCCCACTCAAACGGAGTTTCCGGAACCCTCCCTCCCACCAAATGGTGGGCCTCCATTTATCTAGCCACACTAAACCTGTTCTGTCCCCAACCACATGCACACACACCAACAGACGTTCAAGAGTTAAAGACAACCAGCCGGCAAAATCCTTTTCCTTATGATAACGGAACTTGGCAACAACCTAGTGGCTGCCTGCCAAGAGTTTATTATTTATGAAGAGGAGAGATAACTTCTCCCCACTTCTGATACATCAAAAGAAACAGCTCAATAATTACAGAGTTAATCAAGTCCAGAGATAATCCAGCAAAGTCTATAGCAAAAAGTCCGGCAATGCAGAATGGCGTGGAAGCTTTCAGCTTTGTTCGTCACAAGGATTGACTGGCCACCACGCTCCCTTTTATATCCTGTGGGGTGTGGTCCAGTGACTCAGCCTAATCTCGGGCACGCCTTTTCTTCTGTTGCACGCGCTTATCTCTGCGATGCTGGCGTGGATCCAGCCAAGACTCATTACCCTCATCACTGTCCATCTGTGGCTGCATGGACGTGCTTGGCCCTGGCCCTATCTTTTACCCTTCGGCGGACACCGAAGGCATTGCCAGAGAGGAGGGTCCTGGAGAGGGAGGCCTTGCCAACTCCTCTCCTTCACTCTTGGAGTCCTCTCCTGCCGATGACACAGGCTCAAGTAACGGAGCCACAACAAAACCCAGGATAACAGCCTCAACCATACTATCAGCAACCACAAAACGTATGTTCTCCCTGTGCTCCCCTATTTCCAAACGAACGAGCTCAGTCACCCACGTCGCTGGTTTCCCACCCAAAATGGAACCATCCATTTGCTCGAACCGAATTGGGGTTCTTAGACATCCAGAGCCTGGCTTACAGTTCGTTGTTCAAGCAGACACTAGCGATGTCGCTGTGGGGGCTGTATTACTACAAAAAACTAAAGAGGGAAAGCTGTACCCCTGTGCTTACACTTCTCGCAAACTAACACCCACAGAGAGTGGAGGGGCCATTTGGGAAAAGGAAGCATTCGTGGTGAGGTGGGCACTACTCATGTGGAGACACTTGTTGGAAGGTATTGGGGATAAATTTGAAGTATGGACAGACCATAAAAATTAGAAGCATTCCAAACCCCCAGGAGATTATCTCCTAAGTGTTGTGGCTCTGTTGCCTGAGCCTGGGCTATCGACAGATGCAGACTCTGAGAGTGAGGGAGAGGAGTTGGCAAGGCCTCCCTCTTCAGGACCCTCCTCTCTGGCAATGCCTACGGAAGACATCGAAGGCCAAACAATAGGCTCAGAGCCAAGCACATCCCCGCAGCCACAGGTGGACAGCAACGAAGAAGATAAGTGCTGGCTGGACCCTCGGCAGAGGCGCAGGGAGAAGCGTGTGCAGCAGAGGGGAAGGCATGCCAGAGATTAGCTGAGTCACTGGACCACACCCCACAGGGTATAAATGTGGGTGTGGTGGCCGGTTCAGTTTGTGACGAGCAAAAACTAGAAATAATCCATGATCTCTGCATTACTGGACTTTGCCTGCTTTATCGGACTGCATTTGGATTAATCCTTGTATTGTTGAAAACTCAGCCTGTTTTATCGGAATGCTGGCAGTCTAATCTTTGTTTTGTGTGAGTAAAGTCTGAATTGGCAGCTAGCCACTGGGTTGCTGCCAGCTTTATTTTCAAAGAATTTTGTCGTGTGGCTTATTAACTCCGGGCCGTCTGTGGGGGTGCGTGAGTGGAATGGGGACAGAACACTAAGCAGGCGCATTGGCCGCAATACTTCCAGAGGTTTAACTTCGAGTTAAAATATGTCCCTGGGGGAAAAGATTTTTTGGCCGATGCACTCTCGTGAATGCCCCAATATAACAGTAAAAGAGAAAAAGTCGTACAGGCCATGATCCCGGGGGGGGGGGGGGGCAACAGGTGGCCCGGACCTCTCACACGGACCCCAACTCCTCGTGGTACGAAGATTTACGTCGAGCACTGACCATGGATACGTGGCTGTCTGAACACAAAACTTTATTAACTCATCGAGAGGGTCTTGCCTGGATGGGACCCAAGATCTTCATACCAGAGCCATTGCAACATTCAGTGTTGTATAGATGCCATGATGCAAAAGCAGCAGGTCATTTCGGCTTTATTAAGACTTTACATCTCGCAAGATTTTGGTGGCCACGCATGCGTAAGGACATTGAACAGTATGTAAAGAGTTGTAAAGTATGTGCAATCACCAAGCCCCGACCAGGTAAGCCTCTTGGGCTATTGCAATCTGTGGCGGAACCGAATAGGCCATGGGAAGAGATCGCTATGGATTTTGTAGTGGACCTGCCGGAAAGTAGCGGTACTACCATAATATGGACTGTAATAGATCTTTTCTCCAAGCAAGCCCATTTTATCCCTTGCAATGGCCTACCTTCTGCCCGAAAACTATCAAAAATGTTCATACAGCATATATATAGACTGCATGGAGCCCCTCGACGCATCATTTCGGATAGGGGCATTCAGTTTACAGCGAAATTCTGGCGTAATTTTATTACCATGATAGGGTCATCACAAGGCTTGAATTCGGCCTTCCACCCTAGCACCAACGGGTCGGCAGAGAGAGCAAACGCTACGGTGGAACGATATTCGCGTTGTTATGTGTCGTACCAACAATCTGACTGGTCGGACCTGCTCCCTTTTGCTGAAATAGCGTACAACAATGCTGTACATCATAGCACAGGGGTCACACCGTTCCAGATTGTATCTGGTAGGGACTTCCCTGCAATCCCTGAGCTCAACATACAAAACCAGGAGCAGGTATCCCCCGACAGTTGGGGTGGCCGTATCAGGAAATTATGGCCACAAGTAAAAGAAGCATTGGACAAGGCAGCTGAAGCATATAAACGTCAAGCAGACAAGAAGAGAGCAGACCACAAACCACTTATGGTTGGGGAGAGGGTTTATTTGTCAACTAAATACTTAAAATTGAGGGCTTCTAGTCATAAGCTGGGACCCAAATACCTCGGCCCTTTCCCGATTGTTAAGGTGATTAACCCGGTTACAGTGGAGCTAAAATTACCACCGTTATTGGGTAAAGTCCATCCCGTGTTCCATTGTAGTCTGTTAAAACTGGTGGACAGTATCTGGGAGCACGCAGACAAACCTGGGCCGGTAGAGGGGGATCAATATGAAATCGATGAAATTCTAGACTGAAAAATCAGTAGGGGTAAACTGAAATATCTAGTGAGGTGGAAAGGTTACCCATTTGAGGAGGCATCCTAGGTTTCTGCCACAGACATAAAAGCCAAAAGACTGCTTAAGCTCTTCCATAGGCGATATCCACACAAACCCGGGCCCTAGGGACTTACATGAAACCATAATGTGATCTTAACATGTGCACTTATGTTTTCCAAGAGGATCCCTGGTAGGGGGAGCCGCCTGTCGAGATCCACTTGACACATCAGAAGATAGGGACGGCTTACGTGGATTCCAGATGCCTTGGCGGAGTGCACGAGCTTCAGCGGAGGGGATAAGCGGGTGGCTGGGTGGATGAAGTGCACACTGGTGGTGGGGGTGTTTGCGCCATGGTAGGCGGTCAGTCACGTTGCAGCCGGGTGAGGCACGGTATCCCTGACCTCCTACCGCCATGCTGAATGGATGCTAGTGATGTTCCGGACTGACACCTCGTTACGCGCAGACACAGAAGCAGCGGAACCCGGAAGGGCGGATTAAGTGCCGGGCTTGCCGGCGCGATTATTTAAACAGCGTTGGGAGGCGGCTGCTCCCAACGCCGACTTAATGTGTTTTATCATCAGCATCAGCTTTGTCGACGGCGGATCTGGAGATCAATTAAACCTACATGCAACAAACAAAGATCTGGCTGTAGCGTTATCCTTTCATACATACCCAGGTTCGCAGCGAAAGCTGAGATCTCTGACTAGATGGCGGGGCAGGGAAGGATTTACACTCCTTGCAGAGGACCAGCTTCATTTGCAAAAGGGTGCAAATGAAGCTGGTCATTTGCACCTTTTTAGAGAGTTGTTGAGGCCCCTTGGAGGTTTGCCTGTGTCCTCAGGGTCTCCTGAGTAGTACAAATGGGGGTGGAGCCTTCTTGGAACTGCTGAAAGGACTATGTTGTCGACTGGAGATAGATGGTGTCTATCCCAAAGATAAAACACCCATGCACAAACTGAACAACATGGTATATGCAGTACAATGCAGTGAGCCCTGTGCAGAGCTATACATTGGGGAAACAAAACAGCCACTTCACAAACGCATGCCACAACCTAGGAGAACAAATCCATCAGGACAAGATTCAGTGGTCCGTCTGCATTTAAAAGACAAAGGCCGCTCTTTTGAAGACAACAAAGTCCACATTTTGGACAGAGAGGAGCACTGATTTGAAAGAGGGGTCAAAGAGGGCATCTGTGTCCAAATTAAACAGCCCTCTCTCAACAGAGGAGGAGGGATACAACATCATCTATCTCGAGTCTAAAACACAATCCTTTCAACAATTCCAAAAAGGCTCCACCCCCATTTGCACCACTCAGGTGACCCCGAGGACAAAGACAAACCTACAGGTACTTCAACAACCCTCTAAAACAGTGTTTCTCAACCTTGGAAGCTTGAAGATGGGTGGACTTCAACTCCCAGAATCCCCCAGCCAGCACTGCTGGCTGGGGGATTCTGGGACTTGAAGTCCACCCATCTTCAAGCTACCAAGGTTGAGAAACACTGCTCTAAAAGGATGCTAATGACCAGCTGTCTGCAAGGAGTATCAATCCTTCCATGTCCAGTCAGAGCTGAAGAACCTTCTTGGATGAGAAGGGAAACGTCTTGAAAGAAAAACCAGAAAGTCCACTTGTCTCTGGAAAAAAAGCATCTTTGCGACTTCTCTTCTCTGCTTATAACTGATAAAATCCAAGCAAGGTTGTTTGGAGGCCTTTTTCTCCTTTCTTCTTCCCCAGGGTGCAAACCTCTTTTCAGTAATGGCTCAGCCTTCGCTGAGCCAAACTGCCATTCCACCTTCCATGGACCACGAGCCCTGGATCTAGAACAGCGGTCTCCAAACTTGACAACTTGAAGACTTGGGCAACGCTGGGAGTTGAAGTCCACATATCTTAAAAGTTGCCAAGTCTGGAGAATCCTGTTCGAGAACGACTGAAAGATTCAATTTGTTAAAATTGGTTGCTTATTTATTTATTATTAATTACTTACTTAGAATACCGAATAGAACAGAACAGAACAGAACAGAATAACAGAGTTGGAAGGGATCTTGGAGATCTTCTATCCAATCCCCTGCTTAGGCAGGAAACCCTACATCACTTCAGACAAATGGTTCTCCAATCTCTTCTTAAAAACCTCCAGTGTTGGAGCATTCACAACTTCTGGAGGCCAGTTGTTCCACTGGTTAATTGTTCTCCCTGCCAGGAAATTTCTCCTTAGTTTTAAGTTGCTTCTCTCCTTGATTAGTTTCCACCCGTTGCTTCTTGTCCTGCCTTCTGGTGCTTTGGAGAATAGCTTGACTCCCTCTTCTTTGGGGCAGCCCCTGAGATATTGGAAGACTGCTATCATCTCTCCCCTAGTCCTTCTTTTCATCAGACTAGACATGCCCAGTTCCAGCAACTGTTCTTCCTATGTTTTAGCCTCTAGTCCCCTATAATCCTCTTTGTTGCTCTTCTCTGCACTCTTTCCAGAGTCTCAACATCTTTTTTCTCAACATCTTTCTGCATCCACTTTTGGTTGCCACAATGTAAAAAAAGATGTGGAGACTCTAGAAAGAGTGCAGAGAAGAGCAACAAAGAGGATTAGGGGACTGGAGGCTAAAACACAGGAAGAACGGTTGCAGGAACTGGGTATGTCTAGTCTAATGAAAAGGAGGACCAGGGGAGACATGATAGCAGTCTTCCAATATCTCAGGGGTTGCCCCAAAGAAGAGGGGGCCTCCCCAAACCTCGTATTAATATGACTGAACCACACCTGAGCATGCAAAGTCCTGTGCCACGCTGTCCTAAGCAGGATTTACTCCAAGGAGCAGTCTTACACCTGCAGCCAAATTAGACACAATTGGCTGGTGAAATTAAGCAATTGCATAAATTGTTTTTTTTTAATTAAATTTTATTAACATAAACAAACGTAAAACACAAATACATGTAAACACTTATACATTAACAAAAAGTCAATCGACTAACTTCTAGAAAACCTTCGCATCGGTGATTAATGTCCATTTAACCAATTTTCCTTAATCATACTATTTACAAATTTACTTGCTTATACCTTAATACATTCATAGAAGTTCAGCAGTATCTTTCTACAATCATATTAACCATTTATTTATACAATCCTACGGCTCATCTCATGTATCTATTTCTGCGATTCTTGAGTTATGTTCTCCTAGTGTCCTATGTTGTTGGCCCTATCCTTCCTTCTAACCATGTGTACCATTTTTGCCAAACTAAATAAAAGTCAGTGTTCTCTTTATCTTGGAGCTCTTTTGTGAGCCTATCCATCTCTGTGCATTCATTTATTTTTGTTATTATTTTTTCTTCTGTTGGTATTATCTCGGATTTCCAATTCTGAGCGTACACTATATGTGCCGCTGTCAATATGTGGATGGTAAGGTATTTTATCTTCTTGGTACACTGTGGTGTAGTCATTCCAAATAGAAAGAATTCTGGTTTCATTTCTACTCTTTGCCTCGTTGTTTCTTCAATTATTCTCTTAATCTCTTGCCAGTAGTGTTGTGCCTTCCTGCAAGACCACCAGAGATGGTAATATGTCCCCATTTGTGTCTTGCACTTCCAACACATTGGTGATATGTTTGGAAACATTTTAGCCAAACGTGCCGGAGGAAGGTGCCATCTATAAAATATCTTGTGTAAATTTTCTTTGTATGGAATCGACAGTGTCATCTTATAATTTTCTGCCCATAGCTTGTCCCATCCGTCCAACTCTATATTGTGACCTATATTTCTTGCCCAGCTTACCATGTTTTCTTTCACTGTTTCCTCCTCTAATTTATACCTTATTAAATATCCATAAATTTTAGATATTATTTTCTCATCTGTGCCTTTTAAAATTTTATCTAGTTCACTTGGTTGGCTTTGAAAATCATAATGTCTCCAGTCTGATGTATATTTTGACTCAATTTTAAGGTATGGCCACCAATCAACCATAATGCCTCGTCTTTCCAGTTCTTGTCTCGTAAGTAGGTCTTCCCCACTACTCAACAATTCTTGATATTTCTGCATCTTTCCTATTTCTATAGTATTTGGATAAATTAGTGCCTCCATAGGCGACAACCATCGTGGGATTTTATTATAGTGTTGCCTTCTGATACCTTGCCAGGTTTTATATAGTGCACCTCTTATTACATGTCTCTGGAAGTACGGATGTTGCTTGTCTGTGCCTTCCCACAGAAAGGCATGCCAACCTTGACTCAGATCAAATCCCTCTAAGTATAGCGTTCTCCTATTTGATAGATCTATCCATTCTCTGATCCAATTCAACGCCGCTGCCTTGTAATATAGCTCCCAGTCTGGTAGACCTAGGCCTCCCTTCTCCTTTGTGTCCTGTAAGCATCTTATTTTAATTCTAGCTTTCTTTCCTTGCCAGATGTATTTCATTATTGTCTTGTTGAGATCCTTAAAGAAATCTTTTCCCGGACCAATTGGTATCACTTGGAAGAGATATAGGAGTCTTGGTAATATGTTCATCTTTACAGACGCTATTCTGCCAAGAAATGATAGTTGTACCTTATTCCATCTTTCCAAGTCTTTTCTAATTTGCTTCATCAATTTAGTGTAATTGTCCTCTCTAATAGTTGTCGCTTTTGTAGTAAGCCAGATTCCCAAATATTTTACTTTCTTCGCAATTTGCATTCCTAATTCTTCTTCTAGTTTTTCCTCTTGTGTCGTTGTCATATTTTTGGTCAAGACTTTGGTTTTTTGTTTATTGATCTTAAGCCCCGCCACTTTGCCATACTCCTCTATCTTCTCTAATAATTTGACCCCCGCTACTTCCAGCTGTTCCACTATGAAGACCACATCATCCGCGAAAGCCTGTAATTTATACTCCTCATTCCTTATCTTCAGTCCTTTTATTTCTTCTTCCTTTCTTACTTCCTTTAGAAGGACTTCCAGTGAGATTATAAACAGTAGAGGCGATATTGGGCATCCTTGTCTTACCCCCTTTTGGATGCTTATTTTTTCGGTCATATCTCCATTAATTATAATTCTTGCTGTCTGGGAAGAATATATTTTCTTAATCATTTTCAGGAATTTGTCGCCGAAATTCATAATCTGCAGTTGTGCTATAAGGAATTTCCAATTCAAATTGTCGAACGCCTTTTGCGCGTCGAGCAATTGCATAAATTGTTTTCGCCTCCCCCGCCCCCCCCCAAAAAAAATGTACCCCCAGGGCAGGGATGAGAGGCCCTGTTCTGGATCCAGATTGGGAGGGAAGTGGGTTTTAACCGGATTTGGATCCTATCCCCATTCTGCATTTGGCAGAATCAGCCACAAAGCCTCCTTCTCTCTTTTTCACCCTAGAAGATAAACTGAAGATTCGGATGAATCTTGGCAGAGTTGAATCCTGGGCCCTCGCTAACAAATGAAACTCAACGTAGAGAAAAGTCAAGTCTTACACTTAGGCAAGAAAAAACAAAAGTACAAATATAGAGTGGGGGAAACCGGGCTTAATAGCAGTGACTGTGAGAGGGATCTGGGAGTCTTAGTGGACAACCAGCTAAATAGGAGCCAGCCGTGTGCAGCGGCAGCCAAAAAAGCCAAGGCAATCCTAAACTGCATTAACAGAGGGATACAATCAAGATCAAGGGAGGTACTAAGACCACTCTACAAAGCCTTAGTAAGACCACATCTAGAAGGCAGTTTCCAGTTTTGGTCCCCACACTATAAAAAATACGTTGGGAGTCCAGAAAGAGGATGATGAGGGAACTGGAAGCTAAAACATACAAGATGTCAGCATTCTGATGCTGCCATAAAAAGACGAGGCTTGACTTTTCACCTACTTATTTTCTCTGTAGATAATATCCCCTAGGAGATGGGATGGGAGGGGGGAACATTCCTGTGGGGTGAGGTCAGAAGCTGGGGAGACTGACTTGGAAGACGGCCAATGAGAAGATGAGAATTGGGGAACGGAAAGGGAAGGGTTTGGGGGTCAGAGGGTTAGTATCGGCTACGACGAATTCGGGGCCAGATCTGTCGTACTCAATAAATGGAATATTTCAGCAAAGATTAATTGTTTGGGAGTGCAATTTATTTGAGATGACATTGAAACCTGACACAAAGAACGGTTGCAGGAACTGGGCCTGGTCTAGTGAAGAGAAGGACCAGGGAAGACAGGATAGCATCTTCCAGTATTTGAGGGGCTGCCTCAGAGAGGAGGAAGGGGGTCAAGATATTTTCCAAGGCACCTGAAGCAGTGGTGGGTTTTAAAAATTTTATTACCGGTTCTGTGGGTGTGGTTTGGTGGGCGTGGCAGGGGAAGGATACTGTAAAATCTCCATTCCCTCCCCACTCCAGGGGAAGGTTACTGCAAAATCCCCATTTCCTCCCGATCAGTTGGGACTCGGGAGGGAGAGAATAGACGGAGATGTGGCCAGTCAGAGGTTGTATTTACCGGTTCTCCAAACTACTCAAAATTTCTGCTACCGGTTCTCCAGAACTGGTCAGAACCTGCTGAAACCCACATCTGACCTGAAGGCCAGACAAGGAACAATGGATGGAAACTGAACAAGGAGAAATTCAACCTAGAAATAAGGAGAAATTTTTCCGACCGTGAGAACAATCTACCCGTGGATTAGAAGTTGCCTTCAGAAGTTGTGGGAGCTTCATCCCTGGAGGCTTTCGAGAAGAGACCGGACTCCCATCTGTCAGAAATGGGGTAGGGTCTCCTGCTTGGGGGGAAGGGGGTTGGACTAGATGACCTACAATAGGGGTGTCAAACTCGATTTCATTGAGGGCCGCATCAGGGTTGTGTTTGATCTTGGGGAGGGGGAGGCAGGGTGGGTGTGGCCAGCTTGACATCACTCCTGTCGGGGGGGGAAAGTGCACCTGTTGGGGCCCGAGCACTCTGCCAGCCAAACTGGGCTCCCGAGCTCCGTTTTCAGTGGCAAAGGGTTGCAGGAAGCCGTGGCAGCTGAAAACGGAGCTCGGGAGCCCAGTTTGGCTGGCAGAAGTGCCATGGGCCAGTCCTTGGCTGTTTCCGGGGTTCCTTGAGTCTGACACCCTGGGCCCTGATCTATAAGGTCCCTTCCAACTCTGTTAATCTGTAATCTTCCGGATGGAAAGGTAACTTAGCTTCTTCGCAGCCTTCCCCCATGGGAGGAAAAAAACCTTAAATACAGAATGTTCAAATGGGGTTTTTTTGGGGGGGGGATTCTCGGCCGCTATCCGGCATTACGGAAGGTCTTTATCTATCCGAAATCGATTTGAAAGGTGTCAAGAAAAGAAGAGAAGGGGGCACGCACCTCACGGTTAGATTATTGCAACGCGCTCTACCTGGGGCTACCCTTGAAAAGTGTTCGGAGACTAGAGTTGGTCCAGAATGCAGCTGCGCGAGTTATAGTGGGTGCACCTAGATACACCCACATTACACCAATTCTCCGCGAGCTGCATTGGCTCCCTATCGGTCTCTGGTCACAATTCAAGGTGTTGGTTATTCCCTTTAAAGCCCTACATGGCTCAGGGCCAGGTTATCTTCGAGACCGCCTTCTGCCGCATAGCTCCCAGCAACCGGTAAGATCCCACAGAGTTGGTCTCCTCCGGGTCCCGTCAGCTAAACAATGCCGGCTGGTGGGCTCGCGGGGGAGGGTCTTCTCTGTGGCTGCCCCGGCTCTCTGGAACCAGTTACCTCCTGAGGTCTGGACCTCCCCCACCCTATTGGCCTTCCGAAAAGCGGTGAAGACCTGGCTTTTCCGGCAGGCCTGGGGCCGTTGATCTCGCTCTTGCGATCTGATGAGATCCGGCCATAAATGGTGTGAATGGGTTTTAATTGTTTTTAATGTTTTAATGTTTAATGTTTTTATATATGGTTTTTAAATGCATTGTAAGCCGCCTTGAGTCTTCGGAGAAAGGCGGCATAGAGTTGAACAAGTAAATAAATAAATAAATAAATAAATAATAAATAAATAAATAAACGCTTCTCTTTTTAAATCCAGGGGCCTCTCGTAGGCACAGGAGAAGGATGCTCTGGGGGCAGCCTGGGAAGCATCTCCTCCACCTCCACCCCATACGAACCACCGTTGCTACGCACAATGCGATTTTTGCAGCAAGCTCACCTCCGTCCCTGCCTGCCCAGCGGGGTGGGACCTGTCTGTAACCCCCACCCCCACCCCTTGCTCCAAGCAGCCCTCATTTCACCCAACAGTTGATCTGCTCAGAGCCCTGGACGAATTCAAAGATTCACGGGTCACCCAGGGGGAAAAAAAAGAAAAACCAACCCCACCCAACTCCGTGCCATCCGTGTTCGGATTTGCCAAATCTCCTCCGCCACCGAGGACAGGCAATCCGGTTCAGGCAGGCCCTGCATTTGAGCCAAATCTTCAATTCTCATCTCATCCAAGCACTTTTCAGCCCCCCTCCCTTCCCCCCCCACACACAGCTCGGATTTGCACATTTGAATTCCAAAGGGGGAATTTGCGATCTTTTAAACTGACCCTTTGCAACCTGGCAAGGAACTGTTGGGCACGGAAAGGATTTCAAAATGTGGATTTTAAAGTCACCCTTTCGAGCCAAAGAGGTTTTGGGTGGAGGGGGGGGAGATGAAAGCCAGAAGGGGGCAAATTTTGGGCAGAATTGAGGGGCTGGAGGCGTTACTAGGCAAAGGTTGCCCCAGCTCTCCTCTCCCTCTGCTTTGCAAAAATGCCAGCGATGCTGTCGGTACCCAAAACCTGCATTGTTGTTATGTACCCAGCAACTTTACCCTGAGCTCCCCAGCCGCCTCCCAAAGACCCCAGCTTAGAAGTCAGGAGTCCCAGCCAGGCTTTTCGTCTGGGAGGATCCACCCAAAGGCGAGGGGGGGGGGGGGGCGGGGGAGGGAAATCCGTGCATCTGCAAGGACAAACCCTCTACCCCACCCCTTTTGAAAGGCAAGTTTCTAGCCCTTAAGAAAGGGGGTAGATTGGGGAAGGGGGGCTGGGGCTGAGGTGGGGGGCACTTCTAGAGAGCAGGGAGATAGGAGGAGGAGGAAGAAGAAGAAGAAGAAGAGGAGGAAGAAGAAGAAGAGGAGGAAGAGGAGGAGGAGGAAGAAGAGGAAGGGAAGGAGGAGGAAGCCCCCCCCCAACTGTCCCAGATCCCCTTTTTCCGGCTGTCCAAGAAAGGCCAACATTTCTCCGGAGACGCCCCCCACCCCAAGACGGGGCCGGCGGTGGCTCATGGGCTGTGTGGTCCCGGGCAGAGGCGAGAGAGCCCCGCTCCCTTCCTTCCCCTCCGTCACCTGGCAGGCAGGCAGGGCGCGGCCGGGCAGCTGTTGCGCTTCGCTCCGCCGCCCGCAGAGGAGAGCCGGCGCTGCCGAGGCTGCTGGGGGCCGGGGGGAGCCTGGGCAGGGGGCGGGCCGGGAGTTCCGCGCGGTCCCGGCAGCCGGCAACGCCTCGCCCTCCGGCGGCCCCGCGGGCGCCTGCTTGGGGATGCCGCCCCCCACCCACCCGCCAGGGCCCCTCCCTCCTCTTCCTCTTCTTCTCCTCCTCTTCTCCTCTTCCTCCTCCTTTTTCTCTTCTTCCTCCTCCTCTTCTCCTCTTCCTCCTCCTTTTTCTCTTCTTCCTCCATTTCTCCTACTCATCCTCCTCCTTTCTCCTCCTTCTCCTCCTCTTCTCCTCTTCTTCCTCTCCTCCTCCTCTTTCTCTTCTTCCTCCTCTTCCTCCTCCTCCTCTTTTTCTCTACCTCCTTTCTTCTCCTCTTTCCTCCTCTTCCTCTTTTCCTCTTCCTCCTCCTGTTCCTCCCCCTTCTCTTTCCCTTCTTCCTCCCTCTATTTTCCTCCTCCTCATCTTACCGGGATGCCTTTGCCTCGGCTGCCCTTCTTGGCTCGGCGGTCGTCCCCGGGGCGAGATGCGGTGGCTGCCCGGCGATTCCTCCGAATTGCTCCGCCCAGCCCGTCCTGGCCTCTTCTGGCCCCGCCGGGTCCCCGCAGCCCGGGAGAGCTGCGCTCCGCCTGGCTCGGGCTCTGCCGGAGGGTCTGGGGTGGCGGGACCCCCTCGGCCGCCCTCCGGGAGTCGGAGGCGAGCTGCTCCTGGAAGCCTTTTGGGGGCGCAGCCTTGACAAGCCCTCTGGGCTGGCCCGAGAGCTAAGGCAAGTTTCTAGTCCTCATGAGCGAGACACCGGCCGTCCAAGAGGCGACCTCCAGCCTCCGCCGTGGCTCCAAATGCCGCTGCTAGGAGCCGCCGCTGTCCAGGGTGGTGGAGGGGGGCGGGGAGGGGAGGGAGGCTGATAGCCCAGCCCCCTCCCCTCCGCAAAGCTCCCCTCCAGCCAACGGCAGAAAAGCAACCCACCCCACCCGCTCAGACGGAGCCTCCAGCAGCCCCAGCAGCTGTCTGAGAAACAGGTGGACCCCCCACTTCCCCCAAGGCCCGCCCCCAGGGCCCCAGGAGGGCAGGGAGCGAAGGAGGGGCTCCTCCCTCACTGGAGGGCTTTAAGAAAAGACCGGACAGCCCCTTGTCTGGTAGAGGGTCTCCTGCTTGAGTAAGGGGCTGGACTAGAAGACCTCCAAGGTCCCTTCCAACTCTATTCCGATTCCTATTCCGTTCCATTCTTTTCCAATATTCTATTCTATTCTGTTCTGTTCTATGTTCTATGTTCTATGTTCTATGTTCTATGTTCTATGTTCTATGTTCTATGTTCTGTTCTGTTCTGTTCTGTTCCGTTCCGTTCCATTCCCTGGGGGTGGAGACCCAGAGGGACCCCTTCCTTCCAGCCCTCAGCAGGCAGGCAGACCCCACTGAGATGGATCCACTAAATGGATTTTGGTTAGTGGACCAAAAGGGCTTTCAGGGTGACAATGAGCACCTCAAATGCCCCCCCCCCCAAAAAAATTTGATAGGGATCCGGTATCAAGACCGCCCAGCAGAAAGAGAAGCACCTGCGACCATCGGGTCTGCTGCCTTCGGACGAAGTGTAGCTTCCTGATGATCTCAGGCTGCCCCCTTCAGTCCCTGGCCTCCCCAGCTCTTGCACGTCCTGGGGGAAGATGCTGGACTACAACTCCCCTCCTTCCCAGCCAGGCTGAGGATCTTGGGATCAAGGGCTTGCCGAGATCAAGGCCCAGAGCCAATTTTCGGGGGTGGGAGGGGGTGTGCGTGCGTGTGTGGAGGCGAGAACCTGGGGTGCGTGTCGAAGAGGGGACTCTCCCCCTTCTTCAAAGGCAGAAGGATCAGGGCTCGGTGGGAAGGGTCCCTGCTGCATCCCCCACCCCTTGAGAAGCCAACCGGGACCCCCATCCTCCCAGACCCTCCTTTCCCAGCCGCTCGGTTCCAGTGGGTGGTGGGCTGTGGAAAAGAGGTGGGATGGAGGCTGCCTCTCTAAGCGAGGGTCGCTGCATCCCACCCAAGGCACGGCTACCCGACCGGTCGCCATGGCAACCGCCTCCCCGGCCAAGGGGTGGGTGAGTGGGAAGCAGCCAATCAGGCGTGTCTGGGGACCAACTCCTGAACCTGCCAGCCAGCCATTCGGGATCCAGAAACTGCAGGAAAGAGGGATTCCCCCCCCCACTCCCTAGCAGGGACCCAGAGACAAGGAGGGCACTTCTCTGAAATGGGGAGGGGGGCTACTCAGGATGGGTGTGGGGGGGGGAGGTCTTCTTTCTCACCAGGCTGACCAAAAAGAAGCTGCCTCCCATCACACACAGCCACATAAAAGAACAGAGCCCTGGTACCCGGTGGAATTCACTGCCACCAGATGCAGCCAGGCCAGCGATGAAAGAAGACTTGGCACCCGCGTGGAGGGGAGAGAGGGGGATGCCACCTTGATCGCAGGTGGGTGGCTTTTCCGGGGGGGGGGGCGTTGTGGAATGCCAGTCTGTGGCAACACTGGCAGAGGAGGGAGACACGGCCGGCCATTGGTTGAGCACCTGCTGGGCTCATGAGCCCGTGGCGAGCTGAGCCTCTGCCAGGAACGTGATGCCGCAAAGAAGTCTGGTGCAGCCCGAGGTGGCACCCAGGGAGACGTGCCAGGGTGTCCAGGTTGCGCGAGGTTCCTGCCAAGCCTGAACCGGGGGGGGGGGGCGTTGTGCCCAGGGAAGCTGTTGGGGGGGGGGTGGAGGAAGAGTAGACTCCTCTAGGAAGGGGGATGCTGGCATGGCCGAGATCTTCTCTAAGTCAGTGCCCAGGTTGGCAGGTTATGCTAAATAAATCAGATGTGGGTGCCACCACAATCTTCCAAAAATATGATAAATCCATGCATTTATCAGGAAATCAAAGGATTAAGTTAAATCTCCCATCATCCCTTCTCTGGAGCCTTTCTTTCTTTTTCTCTCTCTCTCTCTTTCTTTTTCTCTCTTTCTTTTTCTTTCTCTTTTTTTTTTTAAATTTGATTTATATGCTGCCCTTCTCCAGAGACTCAGGGCGGCTTACAGTGTGTTAAGCAATAGCCTTCATACTTTTGTATATTTCATACAAAGTCAGCTTATTGCCCCCACAAACCGGGTCCTCATTTTACCCACCTTAGAAAGGATGGAAGGCTGAGTCGACCTTGAGCCTGGCGAGATTCGAACTTGCAGTAATTGCAGGCAGCTGAATGTTAATAACAGGCTATTAGTCTGCTTTGCCACCAGGCTCTCCCTCCCTCCCTTCTTTTTCTCTTTCCTTTTCCTTTCTTTCTCTTCCTTCCTTTTTCTCTTTCCTTTCTTTCTCTCCCTCCCTCCTTCCTTTTTCTTTCCCTCTTTCCTTTCCCTTTCTTTCTCTCCCTCCCTTTCTTTTTTTTCCTTTTCCTTTCTTTCTCTCCCTCCCTCCTTGTTTTTCTTTTTTTCCTTTTTCTCATTCTTTTTCCCTTCCTTCCTTTCTTTTTCTTCCCCAGCTAGAGGACGATGGGAGTTGGAGTGACACAATTTGGGAGGATGCACAGACCCGGAGACCTGTGGGAAGGCAGGTGCTGAGGCTGCCACCTTCTTCCCAGCCTCGGTGGTCTTTCTGCAGCTGAAACCTGAGCCAGCCGTGTGCGGCAGCAGCCAAAAAAGCTAATACGATCCTTGGTTGTATATACAGAGGCACATAATCAAAATTACGTGAAGTTTTGGTACCGCTATATAAAGCCTTACTAAGGCCACACCTGGAAATTGGCATCCAGTTTTGGTCACCACACAACAAAAAAGATGTTGAGACTTTGGGGAAAAAAAGAAGAGCAACTAAGATGATTAAACGCCTGGAGATTAAAATATGAACGGTTGCAAGAATTGGGTTTGGCCAGTCCAGAGAAAAGGAGGATTAGAGGGGACATGATAGCAATATTCCAGTATTTGAGGGGCTGCCAGAAAAGAGGGGGGGGCTCAAGCTATTCTCCAAAGCACCTGAAGGCAGGACAAGAAGCAGTGGACGGAAATTAATCAAGGAGAGAAGCAACCTGGAATTAAGGAGAAACTTCCTAGCAGTGAGGATAATTAACCAGTGGAACAGCTTGCCACCAGAAGTTGTGGGTTCTCCATCACTGGAGGTTTTTTAGAAGAGACTGGACAGTCACTTGTCTGAAATGGTATAGGGTCTTCTGCTGGAGCAGGGGGCTGGACTAGAAGACCTCCAAGGTCCCTTCCAGCTTTATTTCGATTCTGAAGATAAATCTCCATCGTCCCTTCTCTGGACCCTTTCTCGCCGTTTCTTTTTCTTCCCCAGGTAGAGGATGATGAGAGTCGGCGTTACACAAGACCAGGAGACCTGTGGGAAGGCAGCTGCTGAGGCTGCAACCTTCTTCCCAGCCTCTGTCTTTCTGGGGTAGGATTCGCTCCCGGTGCCTGGCACATCCAACCTACCTGGCAGGCCCGGTCCTCCCTTGCCAGCCCGCCCTTCCCCCCGGCACACAGTTGCCTTGGCAGTGGCTGTATCCCCAACGTCAATTCTCCGTCTGGATCTGGTGCCAGGCAATACTCAAATGAGCCATTACGGGCAGAGAGGGGAGCGTGCCAGAGTGGCTGGCAAAGGGAGTTTTGGAAAAGCATCTTTTTGATTGATCTTCCCTCCGTCTTCTGTCTTCTCTTTCACCGTTTATTTTCTGACTTTGCAACGTTCAATTAGTAACCGTTCCGTTACAACAGCACTGAGGAAAGTGACTTACGACCGTTTTT
The DNA here is from genome assembly GCF_029215685.1 of Pituophis catenifer annectens. Taxonomy (NCBI): domain Eukaryota; kingdom Metazoa; phylum Chordata; class Lepidosauria; order Squamata; family Colubridae; genus Pituophis; species Pituophis catenifer. The sequence continues at coordinate 353,594,438 of NW_027256881.1, read as the reverse complement.
CACATTTACGACCGTCACAGCCTCCGCAGTCACGCGATTTACGTTCAGATGCTTGGCGACTGATTCACTTTTATGACGGTTGCGCTGTCCCAGGGTCTCCTTTGGCAATCTTCTGACAAGCAAAGTCAACGGAGGGAGGGGGGGAGGTTCACTTAATGACCAAGTGACTTAACTACAGTGATTCATTTAACGACAGCAGGAAGAAAAGCCGTAAGATGGAGCAAAATTCGCTGAACCATTTCGCTTAACAACAGAAATGCTGGGCTCATTTGTGGTCAGAAGTCGAGGATGGCCGGTGTTTTGCTCTTGTTTACGCTCAAGTGGCAAAAAAAAAGTTAACGAACAAAGGGACAGTGAAGGCTTTTTTTTAAAGGCAATGCCCTGGAAGAAATGGGTTGCTTGTTCCCTTCTTCCAAGCAGTTTTTATCATTTCTGTCCGACTGCCAAGACTTGAGATTTCTTTGTGGTCTCCCATCCAAGCAGAAATCGGATGGTGGGCTGCCTGGCCCAGCTCAGTTCAGCCAGAGGCTGCCTCTAGAGTCCTGCCCCAGAGGAGACCTCAATGCCCCAAGGAAAGACTTTGATTTCTCAACCGTGGTGCCTTTAAGGGGAGTGGACTTCAACTCCCAGAATTCCCCAGCCCACCTGGCTGCTTTAAGGCCTTCCTTCCTTCCCCAACCCTGGGCAAATCCTGAGCTCAGCACTGCCTCTGGTGGCCCCTCTGGATCCTGCAGCACCCAAGAGCCAAACCAGAATGGCAGAGAGAGAGGATTAGGTTAAGATTGGAGGGGGTGGGGAGAGGTTAGTTGGCCGGACAGGAGATAGATGATGGATAGATGGATGATAGAGATAGATGGATAGATGATAGAGAGTAACAGAAGGGCAGGCAGGCAGCCAGCCAGAGGATAGATAGACAGACAGAGGATAGACGGACAGAAGCGGATAGACAGACAGACAGACAGACAGAAGATAAATAGACAGACAGACAGACAGACAGACAGAAGATAAATAGACAGACAGACAGAGGATAGACAGACAGACAGACAGACAGAAGATAAATAGACAGACAGACAGACAGACAGACAGAAGATAAATAGACAGACAGACAGACAGACAGACAGAAGATAAATAGACAGACAGACAGAGGATAGACAGACAGACAGACAGACAGAAGATAAATAGACAGACAGACAGACAGACAGACAGACAGAAGATAAATAGACAGACAGACAGACAGACAGACAGACAGAAGATAAATAGACAGACAGACAGACAGACAGACAGACAGAAGATAAATAGACAGACAGACAGAGGATAGACAGACAGACAGACAGACAGAAGATAAATAGACAGACAGACAGACAGACAGACAGAAGATAAATAGACAGACAGACAGACAGACAGACAGAAGATAAATAGACAGACAGACAGAGGATAGACAGACAGACAGACAGACAGAAGATAAATAGACAGACAGACAGACAGACAGACAGACAGACAGAAGATAAATAGACAGACAGACAGAGGATAGACAGACAGACAGACAGACAGAAGATAAATAGACAGACAGACAGACAGACAGACAGAAGATAAATAGACAGACAGACAGAGGATAGACAGACAGACAGACAGACAGACAGAAGATAAATAGACAGACAGACAGAGGATAGACAGACAGACAGACAGACAGACAGACAGACAGACAGACAGACAGACAGACAGAGGATAGACGGACAGACAGACAGACAGAAGATAAATAGACAGACAGACAGACAGACAGACAGAAGATAAATAGACAGACAGACAGAGGATAGACAGACAGACAGACAGACAGACAGAAGATAAATAGACAGACAGACAGAGGATAGACAGACAGACAGACAGACAGACAGACAGACAGACAGACAGAGGATAGACGGACAGAAGCGGATAGACAGACAGACAGACAGAGAATAGATAGATAGATAGATAGATAGATAGATAGATAGATAGATAGATAGATAGATAGATAGATAGGATAGACAGAGGATAGATAGATGATAGAAAGGATAGACAGACAGACAGACAGACAGACAGAAGATAAATAGACACACAGAGGATAGATAGACAGACAGAGGATAGACGGACAGAAGCGGATAGACAGACAGACAGAGAATAGATAGATAGATAGATAGATAGATAGATAGATAGATAGATAGATGATAGATAGGATAGACAGACAGACAGAGAATAGATAGATAGATAGATAGATAGATAGATAGATAGATAGGATAGACAGAGGATAGATAGATGATAGAAAGGATAGACAGACAGACAGACAGACAGACAGAAGATAAATAGACACACAGAGGATAGATAGACAGACAGAGGATAGACGGACAGAAGCGGATAGACAGACAGACAGACAGAGGATAGATAGATAGATAGATAGATAGATAGATGATAGATAGGATAGACAGACAGACAGAGTATAGACAGACAGAAAGACAGAGGATAGACAGACAGAGGATAGACAGAGTATAGACAGACGATCGATAAACAGACAGAGGATAGATAGACAACCAGCCAGAGGATAGATAGATATAGATAGATAGATAGATAGATAGATAGATAGATAGATAGATAGACAGACAGACAGACAGACAGACATAGAAGCCAGAGGACAGACGGACAGACAGACAGACAGACAGAGGATAGATAGATAGACTGACAGGCAGGCAGGCGTGGGCACACACACACACACAGGAGAGAGAGAGAGATTGACAGACAGATGCATGAGCAGGCACCCAGAGATAGCGAGAGAGACAAACATAAGATAGACAGGCAGATAAGTAGACGGATGGACAGGGAGGCGAGTAGATACTGTAGATAAAACAGGTAAATAGACAGGCTGACCGATTCATTCTGGCCTTTAGTGCATCAGGTGAACCAACCATCACTAACAAAGGGCAACCCAACCCACTTTCTCCTGCGCCCATCTGCAGTTTCCTGGCTGGGCTCCAACCTTGCTAAGCCATGATGGTTTAATTGTGGTTCCATGCCATCCATCCCAATTGGCTAGGTTCACCCATCCCGCCGCCACAAGTTTAACAGGCTTCCAACCACGTGTCCCCATTTTGACGCATCACATGTGCAACAGAGCCACAAGGGAGGGGCAGGGCTTCAGCTGTGCGGATGGCACCCCACCCCCCCGTGCCTTGCACCCCCCCCACCCCCACCGACCTCGTTCTTTCCCTGGTTAAACTGTGGCCCCCGAGACATGGCACACCTGTCCGGTTGCTGAAAAAAAGGTTTTTTTCCCCCTGGTATAGTCAGTCCTCGATTTACAACAGCTCGCTTAGTGACCGTTCGAAGTTACAAGAGCATGGGGGGGGAAGTGACTTAGGACCATTTTCTGACAAGCAGAAGTCAAGGGGGGGGGGGGAAGCCGGATTCACTTAAGAACCGTGTGACTAATTTAACACCTGCGGTGCTTCGCTTAACGAATGTGGCAAGGAAAGTTGTAGAGTGAGTCAAAAGCTCACTTAACAAATGTCTCACTTAGCAACATAGATTTGGGGGGCTCTGTTGTGGTCAGTAAGCCGAGGACTGCCTGTATTTTGCTGCTCGGGGCAGGATCCGTCTTGGGAATCTGAAGTTGGCCGCTAGCCCGGCTACGTTTCAACTTTGACAGATACTGTCGTGGCCTGTTGGCCGCCGGCCCCTCCAGCAGCCGAATCAGAGGAGGAGGAGACGTAGGAGTCAGGGCCAGCATCAAGGGAGCTCTGGGAGCTCTCAGGGGGAAGAGGGAATGGAGCTGGCAGAGAGAGAAAGAGAGGCGGAGCCTGGGCCGTCCATCAGCCCTCAAGTGGAGAGTCAACAGCCCCCAGAGGTCTGGAGGTGGCGGATGAGGAAGAGGAGGAACAGATGGGTCCTGTGCCTGACGTGCAGATGAGCAAAAGGCAGAGAGAGAGAGAGAGAGAGAGGGAGAGGGAGGGGGAGAGGGAGGCGGGCCTGGGCCATCCATCAGCCCTCCGATGGAGAGTCAACAGCCCCCAGGTCTGGAGGTGGCGGATGAGGAAGAGGAGGAACAGCTGGGTCCAGTGCCTGACGCACAGATGCAAAGAAGGCAGAGGAGAGGAGAGCAGTGAAAATCTATGGGCCAGTCCTTGGGACGGAAGAACCACCACTCTCGCGAAGCCCCACCCTAGCTCTGGGGAGAAAAGGCAGGGGGCAGAGATGAATAGATGTGGCAGACAATTATTCATCTGTCAACCCTCCGATGGAGAGTCAACAGCCCCCAGGTCTGGAGGTGGCTGATGAGGAAGAGGAGGAACAGCTGGGTCCAGTGCCTGACGCACGGATGCGCAGAAAGCAGAGGAGAGGAGAGCAGTGGAAATCTATGGGCCGGTCCTTGGGACGGAAGAGCCACCACTCTCGCGAAGCCCCACCCTAGCTCTGGGGAGAAAAGGCAGGGGGCAGAGATGAATAGATGTGGCAGACAATTATTCATCTGTCAACCCTCCGATGGAGAGTCAACAGCCCCCAGGTCTGGAGGTGGCGGATGAGGAAGAGGAGGAACAGCTGGGTCCAGTGCCTGACGCACAGATGCAAAGAAGGCAGAGGAGAGGAGAGCAGTGGAAATCTATGGGCCGGTTCTCGGGACGGAAGAGCTACCATGCTAGCAAAGCCCCACACGAGCTCTGGGGAGAAAAGGCAGAGGGCGGAGATGAATAGATGTGGCAGACAACTAATCATCTCCCTGCCGGACAGACTTGTTAGCCTGCCATGCGAGAGAAACTTTTTGCCGGGGCGGCTGCCGCTCCTAATAAAGGAATCTTTGAGTGAACTTCAGAGGGTTTGCCGTGTTTGGGGAGCTGGGTCAGAACAGATAAGGGCACACATTGGGTGGGTGGGCTGCATTTTTTTTTAATTTACAGTGGGGGGGGGGGGTAGAAGACTCTTATGGACAGGAGGCCACCACCCCCTGGCACCCCATCAAGGGCGCTGAGCCAATTCCAAGACCTGCCATGGCTGCGGAAAGGGGGAAGGGGGGTACCGAAGAGCCCAGGTTCCACTCTGAACCTGCCGACCTTATGAGAAAATAGCTCCTGAAAGGAAGACCATCTCCTGCTGGCCTTCCACGCCGTGAGACCCCCTCTCTTTCCTCTCCCGCGTGTGTGTAGGTCGTCGTCCCCGCTCCCCCACGCCCCAAGGCAGCCCCTCCGGCTCAGCCTCTTGACTCAGCTGCAAGGGAAAGGACCATTCCGGAAGCCTCTTCGGCGCGAGACGGACGGCAGCAAGTTTCGGAACAGGCACAACTTTGGCAAAGCGCAAGCCGGAGTCCCGGCAGACCCAGAAGTCCGTGGGCTCAGCGTTGCCTCGCACCGTGCTCGGATGTCGGCAAGTTCCAAGTCTGAAGACCAGAAAAAGAGAGTCCGGGGGAGGGTCTCCCAGCATCTACATCCGAGCCAGCACCCCGGCCCAGCCCCGCTGCACCAAGGGGTCCCTCGTGCTGGACTCTGCGCAGGACAGGTGGGGGGACGGGGGACACACGCTCTGCAGGAGCTCTGCCGAGCCCCCCCCCGGGGCCGACTCATAGGATCTGCTCGGTGCTGGAGGTAGAAATGTCCAGAAGCCGCCAGGCAGCGTAGGGGTTCAGCTCTTCGGGATCCCTGCAGAGGGCCCAGACGTACAACATCCGCAGGACTTTCCCCTGGAGGGAGAAAGAGAATGGAAGGGCAGGGGGGATTAAGAGTGGTTGCAGAAGACAACTCTGGCTGGAAAAGACCCCCCCCCCCCCCCACACACACACACACAACCTCCCCAAGCAAACCGCTGATTAAATGGCACTCCTGACCCGGCAGCCCCCTTGATTATCTAGACCAGGGGTCTGCAATCTTAAACACACAAAGAGCCATTTGGAGACGCTTCCCACAGAAAAGAAAACACCGGGAGCCACAAAAACCTTCCCGGGCCTGACTATTTCTTGAGCGGCTGCAAAACTAGCACATGTAGTTGGAATTAAACGTTCTGTTTTCTTCTGAAACTTTTCTTTTCTTGGATTTATCCATGGTTGGCCTACCGGGGGTTGAAAAGCTCAATAAATCGCGTGCCAGGCGGGTGTCGCACATTGGCGGTTGTGACGCATATTTTGAGCGACAGGGAGCCGCAGCAGAGGGGTGAAAGAGCCACATGCGGCTCCAGAGCCGCAGGTTGCAGACCCCCTGATCGAGACACAAAGCTGCAAGTTGTCTATGGAGATTCTCCGTCGTCCAGGTGACGGCTGTCCCGCAGGTGCTTGTTCAAGAGGCAACTGGACTTTGTGGTTTTTCTTTGAAGACGTTTCTCTTCTCACCCAAGAAGCTTCCTCGGCTCTGACGGGATGGTGGTGGGGAACGGAAGGATTGATACCCCTTGCAGACAAAGCTGGTCATTTGCATCCTTTCAGAGAGTCCTTGAGGCCACTCGGAGGTTTGTCCGTGTCCTCAGGGTCACCTGAGTGGTGCAAATGGGGGGGGGGGAGGCTTCAATTGAACAAAGGGGGAGGGATCCAACATCATCTACCTCCAGTCCTTTCAACACTTCCAAGAAGGCTCCAAGTGGCCTCAACAGCTCTTTTTAAAAACAATGCAAATGACCAGCTGTCTGCAAAGAGTCCCCTCCATCCATTCGGAGTTGAAGAAGCTTCTTGGATGAGAAGCAAAACCAGGGGTGAAATCTAAAATTTATGACTACCGGTTCTGTGGGCGTGGCTTGGTGGGGGGGGGGGAATGTGCCTGGGTGGGCGTGGTCAATTTTTTTTTTTTTACTTTTAAAAGCATTTTTTCTACAACCTCTTCGGCGAAGAGGTTGTAGAAAAAATGCTTTTAAAGCCTCTGACGATCCCAGCTGATTTGCCTGATCGGCAGAGGCTTTTTTCCCCCTTTAAAAACATTTTTTCTATAACCTCTTCGGCGAAGAGGTTGTAGAAAAAATGCTTTTAAAAGCCTCTGACAATCTCAGTTTAGCCGCGTGATCATCAGAGCCTTTTTTTTTTTACTTTTAAAAGCTTTTTTTTTGGCCGAAGAGGTTGTAGAAAAAATGCTTTTAAAAGCCTCTGAGGATCCCAGCTGAGCCGCGTGATCATCAGAGCCTTTTTTTTTTTACTTTTAAAAGCTTTTTTTTTGGCCGAAGAGGTTGTAGAAAGAATGCTTTTAAAAGCCTCTGACGATCCCAGCTGAGTTGCCTGATTGGCAGAGGCTTTCTTTTTTTTTTTTTTAAGCCTCTGACGATTCCATCTGACTTGCCTGATCTGCAGTGGCTTTTTTTCCTTTTAAAAACATTTTTTCTATAACCTCTTCGGCGGAAGAGGTTGTAGAAAAAATGCTTTTAAAAGCCTCTGATGATCCCAGCTGAGCCGCGTGATCATCAGAGGCTTTTTTTTTAACTTTTAAAAGCATTTTTTTCAGCCGAAGAGGTTGTAGAAAAAATGCTTCTAAAAATTAAAAGAAAAAAAGCCTCTGATGATTGCGCGGCTCAGCTGGGCATGGGGGGGGCAGGGATTTTTGCTATCGGTTCTCCGAACCACCCGCCGCCATCGCTACCGGATCGGGCGATTCGGTCCGAACCGGGAGCATTTCACACCCCTGAGCAAAAACATCTTCAAAGAAAAATCAGAAAGTCCAGTGGCCTCTTGGGGAAGAAAAAGCACCTTTCAGACAAAAGCTGCAAGTTGTAGGAGATGACTAGGTTGAGCCCGAGTGAGGGGTGGGTGTGTCACACGTGTCATCAGTCATGTGTCTCTGCACCCCGCCCCCCGCCCAAATCTAGCCCACCTTGAATTCCTTTCTACTCTGAACCCTGTGAATTTCCCTCGACTGTTAGTAGTGTCAGAATCTTCTACAACAGTGTTTCTCAACCTTCGTAGCTTGAAGATGGGTGGACTTCAACTCCCAGAATCCCCCAGCCAGCAGCGCTGGCTGGGGGATTCTGGGAGTTGAAGTCCACCCATCTTCAAGCTTCCAAGGTTGAGAAACCCTGTTCTACAGGTTAAGTCCTTGACTTACGACAGTTCCGTTTAGTGACCGTTCCACATTACAACGGCACTGGGGGTTAAAAAAAGTGACTCGCGACCATTTTTCGCACTCCTGACCGTTACATCATCCCCACGGTCATCCAATTTGCATTTGGATGCTTGACCACTGGTTCGAATTTACGGCGGTCACAGTGTCCCGTGTGTGTGTGTGTGTGTGTGTGTGTGTGTGTGTGTGACATGATCCCCTTTTGCGACCTTCTGGGCCAACAATGGAGAAGCCAGTTTCACTTAACAACCGTGTGACCAATTTAACCACTGCAGCAGCCGTTCACTTAAGAACGGGGGCAAGAAATGTCGTAAAACGGGGCGAAACTCGCTTAACGAATTTCTCCCTTAGCGAACATAAATTTTGGGCTAGATTTGTGGTCGTAAGTCGGGGGGGGGGGAAAGTATCTGTAGAGAGGTTAAGCTTGCAATAAATCTTTATACTCCAGGTCTTCCCATCTGGGCAGCTGCTGGGCTTTTCAGCCTGCCGGCCGATGACCCTCCCTCCCTCCCAAGGCTCTGAGGCAGTCCAGAGGGTCCCTTCGCCTGGCCAAGGCGAGGGGTCTCCCCCAAAGCACTGCAAAATCCTCTATACACGCTCAGGGGTAACAGAGGCCCCGTTTTCTGCACAAGTCCGAATTGGGGGTGTGGGTTTCTCTTGAAAATCGACCCTTCTTTAAGAGAAAACTTTTATAAAATGTTTTATAGATGGCACTTAGATCCAAAAAAATTATCATGCATGTATCCTAATGTGCAAGCTAAATGTTGGAGATGTGACTGTGATGATGCAAGTTATTATCATATATGGTGGACTTGTAAAAAAATCAAAGCATTTTGGATAAAGATTTGGTGGGTGATGCAGAATATTTTTTAAAAAAAAGATTGAAATTTACTCCGCATTTGTTTCTACTGGGTATAACTACGGACTGTACAGTTGTAGAGACTAAACTGATTTTGAACTTGATAACAGCAGCAAGATTGTTGATAGCACAACATTGGAAGAAGGACTTTTTGCCTACTATTGATGCCTGGATATTGAAAGTAACTAATTTAGCTGAAATGGCTAAAATTTCAGCATATTTGAAGGATCACACACAAGAAAGGTATATACAGGACTGGAGAAGATGGATTGATTATATTCAAAATAAGTATCAGACTAAAAAATATCAAATAGCTAATGAATGTTTTTTTTTTTAACTGTATAAGCACTATATAAGTGATATTAGAAGTATTATGTCTAAGAAGCAGGATTTTATCTATGGGGGGTTAAGAATTATTTTTTAGGGGGTGTTAGTTTAATGGTTGGTTAAGCAATTTAGTTTATTGTTAAAAGTTAATAGAAATACCTTGTGTTCTGCTCTGGGAAGTCGGGGAGGGGGAGGGGGGGTTGGGTGGGAGGGTTGTTTTTCACTAATAAAACTTTTTCAATAAAAAAAAAAAGAAAATCAACCCTTCCCCAGCATGGTCTCCGGGGGTTCGCACCGACCCTGCGGAGGGGAAGAGGTCAACGATAATCTGAAAGGGGGCTGATTAAGCACCTCCTTTTCCTTCCCTTCCTCCCTGCAACGAAGCAAAAAGGAGAAAATGAGTTTGGCCCCTCCTCTAAAAGACCCCTCCCAACTCCTGGCCCACAAGTCAGGAGCCTGATGCTGGGGAGACAGGGAACAGGAGACTGGGGGAGGGGGGGGGTGTCTCCGTCAGTGAAAACGGAGCTCGGGAGGGCCGCCGGTGGCTCTCCCGAGCTCCGTTTTTCCTGGCAAAGGGTTGCAGGAGGCCGTGGCAGCCAAAAATGGAGCTTGGGAGCCCGTTTTTGCCAGCAGAGCGCTCGGGCCACCACAGCCCCCCCTCCGACACAATTGGCGTTGACGCCCAAAGTCAAACACAACCCTGATGTGACCCTCAATGAAATCGAATTTGACACCCCCTGGCCTAGGGGCTAATCTTTATCTTCCTTCTCAACCGAGGTTGTTGAATTTGGCACCATTCGAATGGTGGGCAGGGAAGCCATCCCCCCTCCAGCGGATAAGCCCCTTACCGGATCTCCTTCCACCACCTCTCCCTTCTGGTTCTTAATCACCATCACGAGCTGAGCCTGGAAGGTGATGATCAGCACTGGGCCCTGTTCCATCATCTTCCCCATCGCCAGCTGAAAAGAGAGGATGTTTCAAGGTGCTAGTCCATAAGATGTCGCTGTGACCGGTCCAGCACAAGCTACGAAACACTTTTTAAGTTGCTCAACGTCTACGGAGATTCTCAGTCATCCAGGTTATGGTCATCCCACAGGTGAGGTTTTTTTTGGTTTTCAAAAGAAAACCTACAAAAGAGAGGGGGGGAAGGGGGAGGGGGAGAGAGACAAAGATAGATAGATAGATAGATTAAATGATACAGACAGATAGACAGAGAAACGATAGAGATTAGATAGACAGACAGACAGGTAGGTAGGTAGGTAGATATAGAAGATAGATTAAATGATAGACAAACAATAGAGATTAGATAGATAGATAGATAGATAGATAGATAGATAGATAGATAGATATAGAAGATAGATTAAATGATACAAACAATAGAGATTAGATAGACAGAGATAGATATAGAAGATAGATTAGAGACAGATAGACAGAAACGATAAGAGATTAGATAGATAGATAGATAGATAGATAGATAGATAGATAGATAGATAGATAGATAGATAGATAGGAGATTAAATGATAGAGACAAATAGAGATTAGATAGAGATATAGAAGATAGATTAAATGATAGAGAAACGATAGATTAAATAGATATAGAAGATAGATTAAACAATAGAGACAGATAGACAGAGAAATGATAGAGACAGACAGACAGACAGACAGACAGACAGACAGACAGATATGGATGCATGCATGGACGGATGGGTAGGTAGTTGGGCAGGGAGGGAGGCAGACAGACAGACGGACATAGTGAATGGATGGATGGATGGATGGATGGATGGATGGAGAGACAGACAGAGAGAGAGAGAGAGAGAGAGAGAGAGAGAGAGAGAGAAAGTCACCCCAAATTACATATGGATTCCCCCTGGAGCCCCCCACTGGGCTTTTTTGGGAACGATGCCCGTGCATGTCTTAAGTGATGAAAAAGGTAGGAATGTCCACAAAAAAGCCTAATTTGGTGCACCTGCTCCAAAGGGGGCGGGGGGGGGGGAGGTTAAGACCAGAGAAGGTGGGAAGAGAAGCTCCGGGGAGGATACCTGGGCGTTGGGGGAAAGGTCTCTTCCGCTGGAGCTCTTTTGGGTGCAAGAGAGTCCAAACTAGCGTTTGGGGGTTCGCAAGAGTTCCCGAGTGGGAAGGGGCTACTCACGTCCACGTTGTCCACGTCCAGGATTTTGGAGTGGAACTGGAGCCCCATCGCTCTGGCCTGCTGGATGGGATGGGCCAGCTGGCTGTAGGTCTGAAAGAGAAGAAGGCAGCGCCCGTTTAACAGAGTCCGGTCTCTCGGCCCCACAGGATGCGCGGGGTCGCTGGCACCTGTACGGAAACCTCCGCAGAAGGGACATTTTTTTCCTCCAAGGGGAATCAAGTTCCCAGTCCTCAAGGCTGCGTAGGGCCATTTTAAGAATCAGGCACCCCCAAATCTGCCTTAAAAATATCTATATTTATCACGGGCCCTCATCTTATGCTTTGGTTAAATTAACCAAAGCATCAGAAATCCTGTGAGATAGTAAAAGAGGTAACTTTTACTCACTCACAGGGCCTGGTGGCTCAGCAGACTGATAGCATTGTGATTAACACCATGTCAGACTGCGATGCTATCTCAAAATTAAATGAATTTCCAAACTGCCAATCTTTAAGGAAATCTTTCTTTAATTGAGCACAGCCACCGGATCATGACTCCACGTGGACAAGACTGACCTTTTGCCCCCCAATCCCTCCCTTTCCGATCCCCAAATCTCTGCTTCTCATTGGCTATCTTCCAAGTCATTCTTCAGACTCCTTTTCTCGTCATTTCCCAGGAATGTGCCCCCTCCCCTCATGTCCACGACAACCCGGCTTCAAAGGGATTTAGCAGGCAAAAGTTTCAGAGTTTATCTCTGGCTCTCCTCTGCTCTCTATGCCAGCGTTGAAACGCTGACACACCAGTTATAAGTTCGAATCTCACCAGGCTCAAGGTTGACTCAACCTTCCATCCTTTCTAAGGTAGGTAAAATGAGGACCCGGTTTGTGGGGGGCAATAAGCTGACTTTGTATAAATATACAAAAGTATGAAGGCTATTGCTTAACGCATTGTAAGCCGCCCTGAGTCTCCGGAGAAGGGCGGCATATAAATCAAATTAAAAAAAAAAAAAAACTTCTTTATACAGGCAGGAAGTCCCCGACTTATGACTGGTGGCTTAGAGGTCATTTTTAAGTTACGAGGGGCCCCAAGAAAAGCCCGTAATGAGCAGCAGATTCGCTTTACGACTGCAGTTTGCTTAACGACCGCCTCGCAAATCACACAAGTCACCATTTTAAAGAGACCAAGAGGCAGAAGCTGCACTCAGAGAGCAGACTGAAGAGGCTGCCGCTCAGAGGAGCTGGGGACAAAGGCAGATGGGGGTGGGGGGGGGGGTGAGCCATGAGCCAGCCTTGCTTCTCCACCCCCAACTCCCCACCCCACCCCGGCTTTTCTCTGGCCAAAGAGGGAGAGGCTGAACGGGGACCACAGAGAGAATCCTCCAAAGGTCAGGGCTGAAAGAAGTCCCGCTGGGTTTTTCTCCGGGGCCGCCAAAAGCCTTTCCAATGCTCCCTTCCCCAGCAGCCGTCCTCCCGCGGAGACTCACCGCTTCGTAGCACCAGTCCTTCAAGATATCCAGATCTCCGGAGATCATAGCCTATGGAAAGGGGACAGGAGATGCTTGTCAGGTGTGTGGGTTGTGTGTTACGGGCAGTGGATGGATGGGGAGGGGCGCCAGGAGTGCCCTGGGCAAGAGGGAAGGACAAAGCCGGCATGGGAGAGGGTTTAAACTAAGCTTGTTTCCTCTGAAGACCCTGGATAGCTGGTTAGTCCTGCCGGGATTTAACGCTGGTGTCAAACTTCGATGCTATCTCAAAATAAATGAATTTCCAAACTGCCAATCTTTAAGGAAATCTTTTCTTTAATTGAGCACAGCAACCGGATCATGACTCGATGCGGACAAAACTGACCTTTTGCCCCCCAATCCCTCCCTTTCTGATCCCCAAATCTCTGCTTCTCATTGGCTATCTTCCAAGTCATTCTCCAGACTTCTTGTCTCGACATTTCCCAGGAATGTCTCCCCCCTCCTCATTTCCACGACAACCCGGCTTCAAAGGGATTTAGCAGGCAAAAGTTCAGAGCTTATCTCTCTCCTCTCTATGCCAGCCCTGAGGCGTTGACAGCTGGCTGCTCCCACTGCATTTAAAATGGGAATCGGACGGAGAGGCTGCAGGATATCCTGGTAGGGAAGAAAGGAGGTGTCAGAACCTCCAGCTGGGGTGTTCTGACATTAAAAGGGGGGGGGGGGGAGAAACCAAGGGGCAATTTGCTGTACAGGTAGTCCTCAACTTACGACCACAATTGAGCCCCAAATTTCTGTTGTAAAGTGAGACATTTGTTAAGTGTGTTTTGCCCCGTTTTTACGAACACCCTTGCCTCCATTGTTGAGGGAAACATTGCAGTGGATGAGTAGGCCACTCGGTTGTTAGGTCAATCTGGCTTTCCCTGTGGACTTTCGCTCGCGAAGTCACAAAAGGGGATCACATGACCTTGGGACGTAAGTATGAACCCGTTGCCAAGCATCTGAATTTTGATTCCCCTGATCAACGGGGGATGCTGCAAAGGTAGGTTGTCCCTGTGAAACACGGACCCAAGTCACTTTTTCCCTGCCCGTTGTAACTTGGAGCAGTCACTGAATGAACTGTTGTAAGTTGAGGACTATCTGTGTATGGTGGGAAATTAGGAGGTTGGGGAGGGAGGGGATTGACAGTTGAAAAAGAAGAGAATCCAATTTGTGCTGGCATGCTGGCATCTTCAATTCCGTTTGCCCCGAGAGTGGAATTTCAGCAGCCTAAACACTTCAGCGTTTCCCAAAACATGTTGGCGGTACCAGGAGGGGAGGGACCACGGAGGGGAGGGAAGGGAAGGGAAGGGGAGGGAGGGCTTGGGGAAATCAGGGGTTCTAGCTCTGTATTGGCACGGTAATTTTAGATTTTGCTTCACTCTCCTGCAATCAGAATCTCTCAGCAAAAGTGCCTTTTGACTTCAATCTAATGGAGTCGAGGGTTTCACTTGCCTAAGGGATCAGACCAGGGCAGGTCTGACACTGTCATAAATAAGTCCCGTCCCCATCCCCCCCCAAAATCCTTTATTTCTGGCCAACGAAACTTCTCTTAGCACAAGTGTCTTTTCACTTCAATCAAATGGAGCTGAGAAATGCTTCAGGTCATGTTTTAGGACAGCTGGTTTTGATGCTGTAGAAGACGGAAGATTGACTCATATACTTTGGTCTTGTCCTAAATTATTTTCAGCTGAAGACATTTTCAGGCTTATTAACATTCAGGATGGACTGCCATAGGTGGAAATGCGCTTTTTTTCATGCTTACAATGCAGCATTTGGAAACTATGAAAAATTCTTTATTCTTTATTTATTAAATTTATATGCCGCCCCTCTCCGGAGACTCAGGGTGGCATAAAATGATATGTATCATTTTTTTGGGAGCGGGGATGGGAGTTAAGTCTGGAAGGACAAACCTCTGTCTAATGTGCAGCAATGATGGTTAATATATTTTTTTTTAACAAACTCTTGAAACTCTTTAATATTTTTAATTAAATTTATATGACGCCCAACTCATTATCAAGCGACTCTAGGGATCAGACTGGGGCAGGTTTGACAGGAGGAAGACAGCTGATCTCCCTGCTCTAAGAGGCCTCTGGGGAAGACCTCCCCCCACCCCAATCTCCCCCCAAGGAGCCACAGAGGTACCAATGGCTGCTCGGCTCAAGCTCCCTCCTTCCATCCTTCCATCCTACAGGAATTTTACTATTCGTTCTAACGACCAGTTCAGTTACAATGGCACTGAAAAGCGGGACTTGCCACTGGTCCTCCCGCTTACGAAAGCTGCGGTCAGAACCGATGGAGGTCAGTGGTTTCGACAGATGAGACTGCCGGTCCAACATCTGTCGGCTGCAAGAATCGGCATTCTTTGCTGCGATTTTACAAGGTAGTCCTCGGCTTACGGCCACAACTGTTGGTAGTCCTTGACTTATGGCCACAACTGTTCAAGCCCCGAAGAGCTGGCCAGGGGTCCTGCCAGACCCCTTTCTCCTCTGCTAGCCCCGTGAAGTCTGGGCTTCTTATGGGGAGGCTGGGCTGGGGAACCCACACTGCCTCTCTCTCCCCACATCACCACCACCTACCTCAAGAACGTTGGGGATGATGTCAGCTTGGCACTGCTTGAGGAACTGGTCCTTGTCGAAGTTGGGGTCAACGCGCAGGATCTCCGTAAGGACCTCGGACATCTCTGTCTTGGAGAAGAGCCCGCCTGCCGGAGGGAGAGAGGGGATGGCTGAGCAGGAAGGATCCATTCCCTGCCCTTCAGAAGGAGGGGAGGGGGACCCCAGGGAGTCGGTGTCTTTCCCCAAACCAGCACTTCCTTCTCTTTCTTCGTCCCTCCCAGCCCTGCAGGGATGGCTCGAGGGCAGCTTGGCTCAACGGAGGCTCGTGGGGCAGCAGGGACCGTTAACGCCCCTAGGTCTGTCTTTAGTATTTCTCAACTGTGGGCCCTTTAAGATCTACAGACTTCGACTCCCAGAATCCTCCAGCCAGCTATGCCCCCAGATCTGTTTTCACCAGTGTTTCTCAACTGTGGGCCCTTTTAAGATCTGCAGACTTCAACTCCCAGAATTCTCCAGTCAGCTATGCCAGCTGGAGAATTCGGGGAGTTGAAGTCCGCAGATCTTAAAGGGGGCACAGTTGAGAACTAGTGGTCTTCACCCTGGGCTGAATCAACCAATCTATAAGTCCCAATCCAGACTTTGGTCTTGGGACTGTCCCCGTGTTGAGACCCTCGTGAAATTAAAAGCCCCCTGCCGAATCCGGTAGGGTGACCGTAACGTTGACCCCGGGCGTTGCAATCGTCATAAGGCTGAGCCAGTTGCCAAGTGTCCGAATTTGGATCACAATGACCGCAGGGATCCTGCAACGGTCGTTCAGTGCGAAAAATGATTGACGGAAGTCAATGGTTTCAATGCTGTTGTAATTTCGGTCACTAAATGAACCGTCGTCAAGCCATTTTGGAAGCCTTGCATTTGTTACAGGGAAACATGTTTTTTGCCAGGTCCTGCCAAAGGCCAGCCAGAGAGAGAGGGGGGGAGGGAGAGGAGGGAGACAGACCTATGAAGTCAGTCACTTTGTCCGTCATGACGCGCGAGGCACGGATGAGGGCGTTGTCACTCTCGTCGTATTTCATCTTCATTTCAAAAAACCCTAAGAAAACGGAAAGGGACCTCTGGAAGAACGAATATGGACCCTGTGTTCTGCCCCAGCTACGGACTCCAAAGAACGCAGCACACACAAAGTCTGCACAAAACTTAATTTACTAAAATAACTCAAGTCTTTTTCAAACAAAGGCTGTTAATAAACTTTCTTAACAGCCTACAAGAAACCAAAGATCAAGTAATCACAATCTTACTAAGGTTGGCAGAAAGCCCAGAAGCAATTTGCAGGGAATCCAGACGCGAAGGAGAGTGAACTAAAGTTGTTCCCTACAAATTGCTTCAGTCGGCGTTCCTCCTTAAATAGGCTAGGGGAGTGGCCAATTAGCCCCAAGCCTTACTCTTGAGGAGACCTCCTCCTGAGGAGCTACTCCTGCCTTTTGGCAGCTCTGCGCACCCGTGCATCGAGAAGAGGCTCCTCCTATTCTTCCTCTTCACTTGTGGGAGCTTCTGGAGGTTCTGAAGGCCCTGGCTGAATCCCCGCCTCTGGCACCACATCTTCTCCAGCCTCCTCATTGTCCGACTCGAGTGCCAGCTGCACAGGCTGCTGGTGCAGCACCACACCAGCCTCCTCGCTGTCAGAATCAGCTACAATTTGCGCAGGCCGCTGACGGGCCACAACACCCTGGGAAACCAGGAGAGGGTGGCTTTGAAAATAGGAAACGTGTTTCCTAGAGCCGTGATGGGGAACCTATAGCACAGGTGCTGGAAGTGGCACACAGAGCCATCTCTCCGGGCACGCCAGCTGCTGCCTGTTGCTCTTCCGGGTTCCAGGGCATGCATGCGCACTGGCCACCTGGTCTTCAAACGCACATGCGTGCCAGAAACAGGAATGCCAGGTGGTCGGTTGTGCATGCACGTGTCAGAAACTGGAAGAGCAGCCACCTGGTACACCCATGCGTTCCGGGCTGCTGCTCTTCCAGTTTCCCGCACATGTGCTCCCATTTCAGCACTCAGTTTCACCAACACTGTCCTAGAGTCTTAAAAATGGGTTCAAATAGCACAGGGGTGTCAGATCCGGCCCGTGGGGCCATGCTGGAAAATGTAAGGGGCCGGCCCTTGTCACTTCGGCCTGGTCTACCCAATGCAAAGAGGAAACATGCCAGCAGTTTGGGGAGTGGCACCAAGCTGGCCACACCCACCCAGGCGGCCACGTTCCCACCCATCCCACCCTGAGGTCAACCACAGCCCTGATGCAGCCCTCAATGAAATTGAGTTTGACACCCCTGAAATAGCAGAAAAGATTCTTTAGAGTTGACCGGACCCTTCAGATCAGGGGTCCCCAACCTCCTGGGCCGTAGCCCACTACTGGGCATCAGCCCATTTGGAACTGGCGGGGTTTCTCATTCCCAGCTTCGCTCACACATGCAGCTCGCAGCTCCTCACGCTCGCTTGCACCAATGGAGCCATGTGTGTTTGTGCGCACGGCCCTGCCATTCACACAAGACCATCCCCTCTTCTCTCCTCCACCCCATGGCCAGGCTGTCAAGCCAGAAAGGCTGGGGGGGGGGGGCAGCTGCTTCAGATCACGTTTTGGGAGGATTGGTTTTGATGCTGGAGAAAACGGAAGACTGACTCATATACTTTGGTCTTGTCCTATTTTATTTGCAGCTGAAAGCCACGGGCTTATTAAGATTCAGGATGGACCGCCATAGATGGAAATGTGTCTTTTTTATGCCTATGATGCGGCGTTTGAAAACTACGAATTTTTTTTTCATGCGGGGGGCCCCCTCAAAACTGGAAAGACAAACCTCTGTCTAATGTGCAGCAATGATGGTTAATACTTTTTTTTTTTTTTTAACGATCTCTTGAATCCTTTATTTTTAATTAAATTTATATACCGCCCGTCTCACTATCAAGCGACTCTGGGCAGTCTTACAATGTATCAAACAGTAAATGGACCTAATAAAACATTAGGATTTGGGGCGTTAAAAGTTAAACATTTTTAACAATCTTTTCCAAGCGGCCAAATGTTCGGGAGTCCTGTTTATTGTTCAGTTTCCAAACTGTAAAATTATCTGACAGCTGAAAAGAGCCGTTCCAGGCTCCCTGAGTATTTATTTATTCTACTTCTTAAATTCATTCTCTGCTGTTCTTGTTTCAAAGTGACTCCGGGTGATGGAGAGGGAGGGATCCTACAGTACTTACTGTACCATACTTCCGTGTCAGAAGCACTTCCGGGTTGAAGGATTATCCGGTGACATCACCATTGCCCAGGGAACACCAGATGGGGGTTTCCTTTCCTGTCCTTATTAAGCTGGTACCCATCTATCGACTCGTGTGGTTGCCCGCTTTCAAACTGCTGAGTCGGCAGGAGCTGGAGCGAGTGACGGGCGCTCACCCCATCCTGTAGCAGCAACTGGGTCTCGAGCCGACCATTTGTCAGCCTGGTACCCTAACCACATGACCCACTGCAATCCCATATACGTACGGTTGAAAACCACGTTGTTGTCCTTGAACTCCTTCCACTGCTGGTACCACTTGGAGTCTTTGTGTAGGACCATGCCCATCGCTTGCCTGGAAGGGGAAAGAGAGGGAAGTTAGGGAAGGAGGCCAGCGTGTCCCCCTACTTATCCCCGTCGCTGATTCTCCAGACGTTCAGAAGGGGAGCTTTTTTCCAGCTCCCTTGGAGGAAACCCTCGCAGCCAACCGTCCGCAGGGCCCCAGGGAGAGCAACACAGATGTGCCAGGGCTTTCCCAGTTTCATTTGAAGACGCCCAGGAACTAAACTGAAGGGGGGGAGGACTTTCAAAGGGGAAAAAGCCCTCTGCCCCTCTATGAGTCTTTAGGATTGTTTCTCCCAGGGGCAGGTCAGACATTCTGTTGTGGCCTCTAGTAGCCGAATCAGAGGAGGAAGAGGCGTGGGAGTCAGGGCCAGCATCAAGGCAACCTGAGAGCTCCGAGGGGGAAGAGGGAATGGAGCTGAGAGAGAGAGAGAGAGAGAGAGAGAGAGAGAGAGAGAGAGAGAGAGAGAGAGAGAGAGGGAGATAGAGAGAGACGGAGGCGGAGCCTATGCCATCTGTCAGCCCTCCGATGGAGAGTCAACAGCCCCCAGAGGTCTGGAGGTGGCGGTTGAGGAAGAGGAGGAACAGCTGGGTCCAGTGCCTGACGTGCAGATCCACAGAAGGCAGAGGAGAGGAGAGCAGTGGAAATCTATGGGCTGGTCCTTAGGACGGAAGAGCTACCGCTGCTAGCAAAGCCCCACCCTAGCACTGGGGAGAAAAGGCAGGGGGCGGAGATGAATAGATGCGGAGGACAACTATTCAACTTCTGGCCGGACAGATTTGTTAGCCTGCGGTGAGAGAGAGATTTTTTTGCCAGGGCTGCTGGCGCTCCTAATAAAGGAATCTGAGTGAACTTCAGAGGGTTTGTAGTGTTTGGGGAGCTGGGTGTCAGCGTTTCGCTGGCATAGAGAGCAGAGAGAGATAAGCTCTGAACTTTTGCCTGCTAAATCCCTTTGAAGCCGGGTTGTCATGGAAATGAGGAGGGGGGAGACATTCCTGGGAAATGTCGAGACAAGAAGTCTGGAGAATGGCTTGGAAGATAGCCAATGAGAAGCAGATATTTGGGGATCGGAAAGGGAGGGATTGGGGGGCAAAAGGTCAGTCTTGTCCGCATCGAGTCATGATCCGGTTGCTGTGCTCAAATAAAGAAAATATTTCCTTAAAGATTGGCAGTTTGGAAATTCATTTATTTTGAGATAGCATCGAAGTCTGACACTGGGTCGGAACAATTTTGCCTCTCCTGATATTTCAGCTGCAGCCCTGGGTAAAACAGGACAAGGTTCCTTTCCTGCCACCACCACCCCATCACCCCACAGCAAGCTGCCCGCTCCCGGAGCCCCTGGGAAGGCCGTTCCCAGTTCTGACACCCACTCGTTGGCTTCGAATATCCGCTCGTCTTTCAGCCTTTCGCCGGCAGATTCTGTCCTTTTCCGGAGTCTCTCTGGACGCCTGTAAGGGCCCGTCTGACCCAGCACGCTCTCGTCAATCTCCTTCCGGACGGTCTCCATGCCCTGGGAAGGGAAGCGCTGTTACACGTCAGCTGCGAGGAACTCGATCTGCTCATGAAAAGTCCAAATCAATCAATCAATCAATCAATCAATCAATCAATCAATCAATCAGAATAGAGCTGGAAGAGACCTTGGAGGTCTTCTAGTCCAGCTTCCTGCTCAAGCAGGAAACCTTGCACAGTTTGAGACAAGTAGCTGCCCAATTTCTTTTTAAAAACTTCCAGTGATGGAGCCCTCAAAACTTCTGGTGGCAAGCTGTTCCACGGGTTAATTGTCCTCACTGTTAGGAAGTTTCTCCTTAATTCCAGGTTGCTTCTCTCCTTGATTAGTTTCCACCCATTGCTTCTTGTCCTGCCCTCTGGTGCTTTGGAGAATAGGTGGACTCCCTCTTCTTTGTGGCAGCCCCTCAAATATTGGAAGACTGCTCTCTTGTCTCCCCTAGTCCTTCTCTTCATCAAATTAGACTTACCCAGCTCCTGCAACCGTTCTTCATACGTTTTAGTCTTCAGGCCCTTAGTTGCTGTTCTCTGGACTTTTTTCCAAAGTGTGAACAACAATAAAGTTGTTGATTTTTTCCCCCAAAGACTGCTCGCCTTCTTCCCTTGGGAACCAGCCAGATAAGGTTGCATGGAAGGGACAGAAGGTCAGGGTTATGCCTCTTGCAGCTACATAAGGACTCGAGGCTAGTTCCCTTCTTGACTCCTCCTCCCTGCTTAGCTGCCACTTTCCCAACCTTGCAGCACGGAGGAAAGGGGGAGAGGAAGTCCCGGGAGCGATTTACAGAAGGGGCAAAGACCCATCGCAGCTGAGGTCAAAAGGAGGATACTGTAAATATATATATGCATATTCTTTCTAGCCAGGTTTTACCTACGTAAACTAAGTTGTTCTGCAGCCCTGGTTCTGTGAAATCTCATTCACAAGTTTCTGGGCCTTTTTTTTGCTGACAAACTGCAACTCTGTGTTGCTCTCTGGGAGACTCAGATAGCTATTTCTGCCTTATAAGGCTTCGTCAGTGAGCCACACCCACTTCTCAGATATCCTCCCTGTAAAGGTACAAGGTGGCTCACTGACAAAGCCTTATAAGGCAGAAATAGCTATCTGAGTCTCCCAGAGAGCAACACAGAGTTGCAGTTTGTCAGCAAAAAAAAAGGCCCAGAAACTTGTGAATGAGATTTCACAGAACCAGGGCTGCAGAACAACTTAGTTTACGTAGGTAAAACCTGGCTAGAAAGAATATGCACATAAAAGCCTACGAAAAAGGGGAAAAAAAAGACATATATATATACCTTTACAGCCAAAAGGAAGAGGAAAGCAGACCAGGAAATCCGGAAAAGTGACCACAGAGAAACCCAGCCTGAGCCAACTCTCCTGCCCTCCACAGAGGAGCTGAACCTGTCCCGGCCGGGGTGACACCTGACCAAAGAAGGGGACTTGCCTGTGAAATGGCCTTGAATGCTGCAGTCCGGCCCAGTTTTTCTCCTCCCTTGGAGACTGTTTCTGCAGACTGCTTCGCTGTTTTGGCAGCTTCCTCCATTCCTTCCATGATCTTCCGGCCAATCTCGCTCTTGCTGACTTCATCTATGCTCTGCGACCAGAGGGAGGGAAAAGGAAGAAGAACAGAAGAACAGGGTCAGAAGGGACCTCGGAGGTCTTGAAGTCCAACCCCCTGCTTAGGCAGGAAACCCTACACCACTTCAGACAAACGGTTATCTAATCTCCTCTTAAAAACTTCCAGTGTTGGAGTATTACCAACTTCTGGAGGCAAGTTGTTCCACTGATTAATTGTTCTCACTGTCAGGAAATTTCTTAGTTCTAGGTTGCTTCTCTCCTTGATTAGTTTCCTCCCATTGCTTCTTGTTCTACCCTCAGGGGCCTTGGAGAATAGCTTGACTCCCTCTTCTTTGGGGCAGCCCCTGAGATATTGGAAGACTGCTATCTTGTCTCCCCTGGTCCTTCTCTTCATTAAACTAGACATACCCAGTTCCTGCAACCGTTCTTCGTATGTTTTAGCCTCCAGTCCCCTCATCCTCTTTGTGACTCTTCTCTGCACTCTTTCTAGGGTCTCCACATCTTTTTTACATTGTGGTGACCAAACCTGGATGCAGAATTCCACTTTTCCTCCTCTCATTTCCTATTATTTTTATTTTATTTTCTATTCTGATAAACTAATAAAAGGAAGGAGGCTGACTCTTGGAGGAATCAGCATGGACTCCTTTACTCTCGGCCTCCCACCAAGTGGAATACACCAGCGCAGTGAGGGCTCCTAAGATGACCCCAGGGCCGGGAGGACACCTCTCTGTGGTTCTTACGTCCTTGACGGTGCCACTGATTTCTCCCAATTTCTTTTTAAGCACTTCCGAGGTCTTGACGGTTTCAGACTCGATGGTTTTCTGCAAGAAAGGAAGCAGAAGTTGGGGTGGCAGAGGGAGAAGTTAATTCTCTTCTCAACCAACGACAGCTCTGTGATTTAAGTTCTTCTGAATGGACCACCATCTCTTGATGATCCAACACAGCTACAGTCTCAGGATTTTGTGAGTAAATTGGAACCCTTTTATTCCCCCCAGTAGGATCGGCCTCTGATCTCTCAGGCGGCTCTAAGCAGTGCGGCTGGTGGGTTGGTTTGTCACTTAAGGGGAGGGGACCTTCAGCCTCCCACAACACAAGAGAGCTTTAAAAAGAAACTCCAGGGGGAAAACTCTTTAGCAAATATCCATCTAATAAAAGGAGAATATTTGCAGCTCAGGGCTGACATGAGGGAGTCCTTGGTGCTCCCTGAAACCCCTGGTGGGTTTTTTGGCAAACGTTTCATGGCCCAACTAGGGAACATCATCAGTGCTAGAAGGGAGTGGGGTTTGTGGAAGAGGAGAAAGGGAGGAGGAGGAGGAGGAGGAGGAGGAGGAGGAGGAGGAGACAACGATGATGATGATTCTGGGGTCCTTGGTGCTCTCTGAGCTTGGTGGTCTTCTTGCAAATGTTTCATTACCCAGCTAGGTAGCCGAGGTGGCGCAGTGGTTAGAGTGCAGTACTGTAGCTACTTCAGCTGACAGCTAGTTCAGCAGATCAGCGGATCAAATCTCACCGGCTCAAGGTTGACTCAGCCTTCCATCCTTCCGAGGTGGGTACAATGAGGACCCAGATTGTTGGGGGGCAATATGCTATTTAGTATACTTTAGTCTTCGGTGTAAGCCGCCCAGAGTCCTCGGAGAGTGGGCGGCATAGAAATATGATTAATAAAAAATAAAATAAAATAAAAAACATCATCAGTCTTGTTAGGATATGGTTTGAGCCTAACAAGTTGTCCAGGCAATATAAGTGTACTGTAACTTTAATCTGTAAATGTATTATGTGATTTTAATGCTGAGTCATGCTGTAATTAGGTAATCACTGGTTGTGAGAGTATTTTTTTTTTTTTTTAATTTGATTTATATGCCGCCCTTCTCCGGAGACTCAGGGCGGCTTACAATGCTTTAAGCAATAGCCTTCATTCTTTTGTATATTTTATATAAAGTCAGCTTATTGCCCCCACAAACTGGGTCCTCATTTCACCTACCTTAGAAAGGATGGAAGGCTGAGTCAACCTTGAGCCTTGGAGAGATTCGAACCAGCAGAAATTGCAGGCAGCTGTGTTAATAACAGGGTGCACTAAACCCTTGTACTATCAAGGCTCTTAAGCAAGGTATTGTAACGTGTTCAGTTGCTGCTATGATATGCTGCCATTGTGTATGAAGCTGATGTGATATGCTACCATAATGTTCATCAATAGACACATAGACATTAACAACATCTGTAGACCATGCAAAAGAGACAATCACTCAGCCCAAAAAAAGGAACAAAAAAGCACTTCTCCACCAGCCGTCAGCACCCAGATCAGCGTAGATTAACTCCAAGGTTAGCATCAGACCAATTGCCAAAAGAAGCCAACTGCAAACAGCCCAAGGGAAGAATCTCTAAGACCTCCCACGCCCACCAACACTGACAGAGCAAGCCACCCAAATATAAACTGACAGCAAACCGCACTCCTCGCTAGCACTGATGATGTTATCTACTCGGGTCGTGAAATGTCTGCAAACAAGCAAGCTCAGAGAGCACCAAGGACCCCTCAAATATCCATCTTGAGAATGATTCTTTACCTTCTGGGTTTGAACACAGATGTATCATCCTGACCAGGGGTCTCCAACCTTGGCAACTTTAAGACTTGTGGACTTCAACTCCCAGAGTTCCTCAGCCAGTGAGCCTGGCTGAGGAACTCTGGGAGTTGAAGTCCACAAGTCTTAAAGTTGCCAAGCTTGTTGTTTTTGTTACACATCATCCTGATTATTATTATTATTATTATCTAACACAGTGTTTCTCAACCTTGGAAGCTTGAAGATGAGTGGACTTCAACTCCCAGAATCCCCCAGCCAGCGCTGCTGGCTGGTGGATTCTGGGAGTTGAAGTCCACCCATCTTCAAGCTACCAAGGTTGAGAAACACTGATCTAACAGTTCACACATATTAATTAGCTCACCACTGAGGGCATGCCTTCTTTTGGAAGGAGCACGAATGCATAACCTAGTTATACATCGACTGCTTTTCACCTTCCCTCAGAAGACCGATAGTCCTCGAGTTACGACCGCCATCGAGCCCAAAATATCTGTTGCTAAGCGGGGCATTTGTTAAGTGAGTTTTGCCACAAATTTGCGAACTTTTCTGGCCACGGCTGTTAAGTGAATCACTGCGGATGTCAAGTCAAATGGTCGTTAAGCGAATCCAGCTTCACCATCGACTTTTGTCAGGTGGTCGCAAAGGGGGGAGGGGGTGTCACATGACCCTGGGACACTGCCACCGTCATAAGCGTGAGTCAGTTGCCAAGCGTCTGCATTTTGATCACATGACCATGATGATGCCGCCACAGATGTTAAGTGTTAAAAACAGTCATCGATCCCTTTTTCCACTCATCTTGTAACTTTGAACGGTCGCTAAACGAATTGTTGTTAAGTCAAGGACTGCCTGTACATGTAGCCCTCGGCTTAGAGCCATTTTGTTTCAGCAACCGCTCAAAATTACGACATGGAAAATAACCCCCCTTACAACCGGTCCTAACGCTTATGGCTGTCGCAGCATCCGCGCGGTTTCCCTTGATCAAAATTCAGATGCTGGGCAACTGGCATGGACTTACGACGGTTGCGGTAGGCCGGTGTCCTATGGCCGCCCTCTGCGCCCTTCCCAGCCAGCTTCCAACCAGCAAACTCAACGGCAGGAGGCGCATTCGCTTAACGACTCCGCGATTCGCTCAACAACCGTGGCGAGAAAGGTTTCATAAAATCAGGCGTGACTCACTCAGCAACCTCCTCGCTCAGGGATGGACATTCTGGACCCCGTCGTGGTCGTAAGCCGAGGACTACCTGTCCCATAAAAGTTCTTCTGGCCGCCAAAAGCAACAAAATTCACTCTGGCGCCGGCGAAGCCAACGTACGTATTTCCGTCTCGCTTCCTGAAGGGCTTCCGATTCTTCCAATTTCTTCGCTTCGTCTCGGAATTTCTTGATGCTCTCCTTCATCTCCTTGTTTTTGGCCAGCTCCTGCTTGATGTTCTCTACGAAGCCAGAGATAAAACCTTTCCGATGGCCCGAGGAAGAACATCTAGACTAAAGAAAAGGTCACAATTACACCTTGAAGCACGAAGATAGTCCTGCCTCAGGCGCTTGGTTGGTACCCACTGCCCAAAGCCTAGGACTCAAGACAGGTTTTCCACGGAGAAACATCTCAGCTCCTTCGGTCAGGGTTGTCCCAAAAGGGCTTTTTTCCCCCCAAGAGGCAACCAGGCTTCCTGGTTTTTTCTTTTGAAGAGGTTTCGCTTCTCATTCAAGAAGCTTCTTCAGCTCTGACTGAATAGTGGGGAATGGAAGGATTTAAAACTGTCCTTGAGGCCCCTTGGAGGTTTGTCTGGTCCTCGGGGTCACCTGAGTGGTGCAAATGGATGTGGAGCCTTCTTGGAACTGCTGACGTCTCCTATCTCCAGGCTACAACACAGTCCTCTCAATAGTTCCAAGAAGGCTCCACCCCCACTTGCATCACTCTGAGGACAGAGACAAACCTCCAAGGGGCCTCAACGACTGTCTAAAAGGATGCAAATGACCAGCTGTCTGCAAGGAGTATCAATCCTTCCATCCTCCATCCTCCAGTCAGAGCTGAAGAAGCTTCTTGGAGGAGAAGCGAAACGGCTTCAAAGAAAAACCAGAAAGTTCAGTTGCTTCACCCTTGGGATGAGATACAAATGAATAAATAAAAGTGCTTGAAGAAAAGTTGCTCCAATCCAACTCCCTTCCTCCGAACTACATCGCTGCCAAGTAATTTTGATCTGTCTTAACCGACAGATGTTCCCACTTCCATTTTAAATTTGATTGGATCACCAAGAGCTGGAATCCTGCCTGCTCTCTGAAATTCTTGTCTTGTCCTGGCCGATTTGGAACTTGCAGACTGAAGGAGGAGGACATTAAAAAGAGATGGGCTGGACAGAAGCTGGGTTTTTTCTCTCTTTCAATTGTCTCCATTAATTACTTAAAACAAATTCCTATTGGGTATCCTGCCTGAAAAAATTAGTAAGGAAAATACCTACTTGATTATACATGTAATAACAGCTGCAAGAATTGTTTATGCTCAAAATTGGAAAGCAGAGAAAATACCTTTGGAAGAAGAAATATTTTTTTTTTTAGATTGTGCAGAAATGAATAGATTAACTTTGATGATTAAGGATAGGGAAGAGTTAGAATATTTTAAGATATGGAATTATTTTTATTGTTGGTTGGAAAAGAGATATATGATTAATTTCAAAATTATGTATAAAAACTTGATAATTAGAATATGGTTATAGTAATGAATGGTTATAGTGGTTTGGATGAAGATCAAGATAGAAGAAACTTTTGGAAGAAGAAGGGCAAAAAGAATTGAAGAAGATAACATCAAGATGTTACCCATCCAAGACCGAGTGGCTGTGGTTTCCGACGTCCCGATATAGTCAGCTAATGCCATCGCTGACTAATGGGGGCGAATCATTGGCCCCCACGGATAGGGCTCGCAACTTGGGTGTCCTCCTGGATTCACGGCTGTCGTTAGAAGAGCATGTGACGGCCGTGTCCGGGAGGATTTTTCATCAGGTTCGCCTGATCCGCCAGTTGCGTCCCTATCTAGATCGGGACTCCCTACACACAGTCACTCATGCCCTCGTTACTTCTCGTCTGGATTACTGCAACGCTCTCTACATGGGGCTCCCCTTGAGGTGCACTCGGAGGCTCCAACTGGCGCAGAGTGCGGCCGCGCGGGTGGTGATGGGAGCAACATGGCATTCCCATGTAACGCCTCTCCTGCGCGAGCTGCACTGGCTCCCGGTGGTCTTCCGAGTGCGCTTCAAGGTTCTGGTTATCACCTTTAAAGCGCTCCATGGCTTAGGACCTGGTTATTTACGGGACCGCCTGCTACCACCAATAGCCTCCCACCGGCCAGTACGCTCCCATAGAGAGGGGCTCCTCCGGGTGCCGTCGGCCAAACAATGTCGGCTGTCGGCCCCTAGGGGGAGAGCCTTCTCTGTGGGGGCACCTACGATTTGGAACGAGCTCCCCCCGGAGATACGTAGGATCCCGGATCTGCGCTCCTTCCGCCGCGCGCTTAAGACTTTTCTATTTTATCAAGCTGGCCTGGCCTAAATCTTCCCCCTTTTTAAATGTGGAAATTTTAAGTTTTTAAATTTTAAATTCGTCTTTTTATAGGGGTATGGGTAAGGCATTTTAAATTGGGGAGCCATTTTAGATTTAATTCTGTTTTAAACGTATTTTAATTGTTTATATTGTATGTTTTTAACTTTGGCTGTTCACTGCCCCGAGTCCTTCGGGAGAGGGGGCGGTATAAAAATCTAATAAATAAATAAATAATAAATAAGATGTCACAGGGGAGGGATGACTGATGTATTAAATGTTTGTCTTAAAAAATAAATTGAGAAATGCATGCCACGAAATATCATTTTAATGCCTGCCGATTAGTGTGCGTTCAAAGGGACCATAACGTTATTCTAAGTCTGTTTCTTTTAAAACAGAAGCAAGTGTGTCTTTCTTGCTAAGGGAACATTCACCCAAATCCTCTCTTTTGTTTCCAAAAACCGGTGACCTCAATGTACAAGGATCCCCAGGGAACTTTTGCCCTGACAAATCTCAGGAAGGAAGACAGATTAACTAAAGCTCTTGCCATCGTTTTATCTGGTCACCCTCCTTTGAAAGCCATCTCAGGACAGTTTCTTTCATCCGAAGGGCAAAATCAACAGAGAAGCAAGACGTTATTTCATTTACAAACCACCCGAGGGCCTCTCTGCACTGACCCCAAAATTAGAAGATTAAAAAAGAGTCCCGGTCATCAGACATTTCAGATTGGCTATACACAAAGGAAAAACAAAATAAGGTGAGAAATCCAAATTTACCTTAGAGCTAACAAATAGGTCATGTCATTCATAAAACATATTAATTCTCAACAAAATCACTCTGGCCTCTTCTCTCCAGCTCCGTACCCTGGAGTAAATTTCCATTCCTACCTTCATTTCCTATTCCTGTTTCGTGTTTTCTATTCCTCCTTTCATTTTTGCCCTCAGAGTCAGCTACCGCCACCTGGACTTTATCATAATGCAGGTAGTCCTTGACTTACAGCCATTCGTTTAGTGACCAAAAGAGCAGTGGTGGCGCAGTGGTGAGAATGCAGCATTGCAGGCTAATTCACTACTAGGAGTTCGATCCTGACCGGCTCATGGTTGACTCAGTCTTCCGTCCTTCCGAGGTAGGGTAAAATGAGGACGCAGATTGTTGAGGGTAATATGCTGACTCTGTAAACCTCTCACAGAGGGCTGTAAGGCACTGTGAAGCGGTATAAGACTAAGTGCTATTCCTATTGCTATTCAAAGCTACAACAGAGCCTTGATAGTACAGTGGTCTAATGCACCCTGTTATTAACACAGCTGCCTGCAATTACTGCAGGTTCGAATCTCACCAAGGCTCAAGGTTGACTCAGCCTTCCATCCTTTCTAAGGTGGGTAAATTGAGGACCCAGATTGTGGGGGCAATAAGCTGACTTTGTATAAATATACAAAAGGATGAAGGCTATTGCTTAGCGCATTGTAAGCTGCCTTGAGTCTCCGGAGAAGGGGGGCATATAAATCAAATTAAAAAAAAAAAAACAGCACTAAAGTGACTTACGACCATTTTTAACATTCATGATCGTTTGCAGCATTCCCCATGTGACCAAAAATCGAACGCTCGGCAGCTGATGCCTATTTATGATGGTTGCAGCGTCCTGGGGGGTCATGAGATCACAATCTGTGACTTTCCAACAAGCAAAATCCACGGGGAAGCCAGATTCATTTAACAACCAGGTTACTAACTTAACAACTGCAGTGATTCACTTAAGAACTGCGCAAAGAAAAGGCGTAAAAAAGGGCAAAGCTCGCTTATCAACTCTTTTGCTTAACATACAGAAATTTTGGGCTCTGTCATAGTTGTTAAGTCATGGACTACCTGTTGGTCATCAACGCACCTGGTAAAGTTCTAACGTCAATCTGCTCGTTCGGCACACGCAGGAGGGGTGCTGCACAGGGCCAGAGCATTGTCGGGATACAAGCCACGCATTTAAGAGATATTTCTAGGATTAGAAAAGAGAAAAGTGTGTCATTAACATTTGTCCCGTGTGAAAGCTATGCTGAGAACGGCCAAGGAAAGATCTCGGCCATTAAATAGGGTGAGGAGTTGTAGAAAGCAGTTTGACGCTACAAACTAGGTGAGGATGACAAAGAGCGGCATGTCTTGCAGTTCAGGGTTGTGGGAATGCAGGTTGCAAAGTGTGGTGCAACCCCCATTGCATTAAGCATTGCATTTAATGTTGCGAGCCGCCCGGAGTCGCCTTGGTGCCGAGATGGGCAGCAAATGTAAGGAATAGATGGGATTAATTAAAGCCGTCACACATGTGCTTTGAACACAGCAAAGAAGCAAACGCAGGAATTGTGATTATGTCAATCCAAGTTTGAGATTTATCAGATGCTGAGTTCCGGCAGGAAATTTTGACTTGTACAGCAGGGGTCTCCAAACATGGTGACTGGAAGACTTGTGGACTTCAATTCCCAGAATTCTGGCCAGAATTCAAGTTTGGACATGCCGGTTGGGGAATTCTGGGAGTTGAAGTCCACAAGTCTTCTTGCTGCCAAATTTGGACATGCCGGTTGGGGAATTCTGGGAGTTGAAGTCCACAAGTCTTCTTGCTGCCAAATTTGGACATGCCGGTTGGGGAATTCTGGGAGTTGAAGTCCACAAGTCTTCCAGTTGCCAAGTTTGGACATTCCAGTTGGGGAATTCTGGGAGTTGAAGTCCACAAGTCTTCCGGTGGCCAAATTTGGACAGGCTGGTTGGGGAATTCTGGGAGTTGAAGTCCACAAGTCTTCTTGCTGCCAAATTTGGACATGCCGGTTGGGGAATTCTGGGAGTTGAAGTCCACAAGTCTTCCAGTCGCCAAGTTTGGGCATTCCAGTTGGGGAATTCTGGGAGTTGAAGTCCACAAGTCTTCCGGTGGCCAAATTTGGACAGGCTGGTTGGGGAATTCTGGGAGTTGAAGTCCACAAGTCTTCTTGCTGCCAAATTTGGACATGCCGGTTGGGGAATTCTGGGAGTTGAAGTCCACAAGTCTTCTTGCTGCCAAATTTGGACATGCCGGTTGGGGAATTCTGGGAGTTGGAAGTCCACAAATCTTCCAGTCGCCAAGTTTGGGCATTCCAGTTGGGGAATTCTGGGAGTTGAAGTCCACAAGTCTTCTTGCTGCCAAATTTGGACATGCCGGTTGGGGAATTCTGGGAGTTGAAGTCCACAAGTCTTCCAGTCGCCAAGTTTGGGCATTCCAGTTGGGGAATTCTGGGAGTTGAAGTCCACAAGTCTTCCGGTGGCCAAATTTGGACAGGCTGGTTGGGGAATTCTGGGAGTTGAAGTCCACAAGTCTTCTTGCTGCCAAATTTGGACATGCCGGTTGGGGAATTCTGGGAGTTGAAGTCCACAAG
Source organism: Pituophis catenifer annectens (assembly GCF_029215685.1). NCBI lineage: Eukaryota > Metazoa > Chordata > Lepidosauria > Squamata > Colubridae > Pituophis > Pituophis catenifer. The sequence goes on along the minus strand of NW_027256881.1, from coordinate 353,562,868 downwards.
TCTTCCTGTTGCGAAGTTTGGAGAGCCCTGCTCTAGAGGAATTTCCACTGCTGGGGTGGAGGGGTGGGGGGGGGAGGGACTGTAGCTTCTGCAAGATCCCAGTTCGAATCCCAACAACTGAGCTGCACCGGAGGGGGGGGGGGCTCTTCAATTCAATTCAAATCTTTATTCTCAGGGCACAACCCCTGTACAATGAGACTGGTTGAGCTGCCTCAGTGCGCACACACACACACAAACACACCCAACACGATGCATTTTTGCAACCCTCGGGAGCCTCTCTGGCATCATGGGAGGCGAGGCCTTCAGCCAGGAGAAGCTGCCGAGGCCCACCCCTGCCAAGGGACGCGTGTGCGGACCTGATAAACCGGGCTTGCTCGGGGCTCAACCGCTGCAGGCCGCTCGGCCACCCCCAACCCCCAAGGACCCCCGGCCTGTGCTGGGGGGGTCCCCGCTGGCTTCAGCCTCAGGCAACCCCGGAGGCGCTGCGTCCCGGCTGAGAGGACCCTCCCCAAGGCTCTCCGTCCGGCTTACCCGGCAGCCCCAGGACGCGACCGCCGCCATCTTGGCCAAGGAAGCCTGGTGCCATGCGGCGCCCGGAGATGACGTCAGAGCGCGTCGGCATACCGTTGCGTCACGCGCGCCGCGCAGGCGCAGAAGGGAACGGGGAAATGGGTGGCGGCGGCCACGTGGTTTTTTCCAGGGCTCGCTGACCTGCGACCGTCTGGAGGTGTGGAGCCTCCCGCCCCTCTGCTTTTGGGGCTCCCCGAGAAGGACCCCCGGGGGCTTCCCCCAGAGCCCCCTTCTAGGGAAGATGGGGAGGGAGGAGGAAGAAAAGAAAGAAAGAAAGAAAGAAAGAAAGAAAGAAAGAAAGAAAGAAAGAAAGAAAGAAAGAAAGAAAGAAAGAAAGAAAGAAAGAAAAAGATAGGAAAGAATAGAATTTTTCATTGGCCAAGTGTGATTGGACACACAAGGGATTTGTCTTGGAAGGGAGAAGAGAGAAGGAAAGGAAGAAAAAAGGAGGGAGGGAAGAAAGAGACAGGTAGTTCTCCGTGATGCCCAGAGAGAGAGAGGAGGAAAGAGAGGGAAAGGAAGGATGGATGGGAGGGAGGGAGGGAGGGAAAGGAAGGAAAGATAAAGGGAAGGAGGGAAGAAAGAAGGGAGAAAAGAGGGAAAGGAAGGATGGATGGGAGGGAGAAAGGAAGGAGAGGGAAAGGAAGGAAAGATAAAGGGAAGGAGGGAAGGAAGGAAGGAGGAAAGAGAGGGAAAGGAAGGATGGAGGGGAGGGAGGGAGGGAGGAGAGGGAAAGGAAGGGAACATAAAGGGAAGGAGGAAGGGAAGGAGAAAAGAGGGAAAGGAAGAATGGATGAATGGGAGGGAGGGAGGGAGAAAGGGAGGAGAGGGAAAGGGAAGATGAAGGGGAGGGAAGAAAGGGAAAGGAAGGATGGATGGATGGGAGGGAGGGAGGGAGAAAGGAAGGAGGAGATGGAAAGGAAGGAAAGATGAAGGGAATGAGGGAAGAAAGGAAAGAGAAAGGAAGAATGGATGGGACGGAGGGAGGGAGGAAGGAAGGAGAGAGGAAGTTAAGACGAAGGGAAGGAGGGAAGAAAGGAAGGATGCAAGAGGGAAAGGATGGATGGATAGATAGAAGGAAGGAATGGATGGATGGATGGAAGATTACTCCTTGCCTTCCTAATTCTCAGCCTTTCTGGTTGTGTCCAACATCCCCAAATGCAGGTAGGCCTCCACTTACAACAGTTCATTTAGCGACCATTCAAAGGGACTAAAGTTACTAAAAAAAGTAACTTTTTTCAAAGGAAAAAAAAAGCGACTTATGGCTGTTTTTGACACCTTCCGTTGCAGCATCCCCGCCGTCATGTGATCAAAATTCAGACGCTTGGCAACTGACTCGTATTTACGACGGGTATGACAAGCAAGTGTCCCCTCGGGGTCACACGATTCCCTTTTGCGACCTTCTGACAAGCAAAGTCCATGGGAAAAGCCAGGCTCACCTCACAACCGTGTCACTAACTGAACATTGGCAGTGATTCGCTTAACAACTGCAAGAAAGGTCGTAAAACAGGCCAAAACCTGCTTAGAGACGGTCTCACTTAGCAGCAGTCATTCTGGGGCTCCATTGTGGTCATAATAGCCATAGCCCTTAGACCAGTGTTTCTCAACCTTGGAAGCTTGAAGATGGCTGGACTTTAACTCCCAGAATCCCCCAGCCAGCGCTGCTGGCTGGGGGATTCTGGGAGTTGAAGTCCACCCATCTTCAAGCTACCAAGGTTGAGAAACACTGCCTTAGACTGATATACCGCGTCACAATGCTTTCCAGCCCCCTCTAAGCGGTTTAGTCAGCCTCTTTGCCCCCAACAATCTGGGTCCTTATTTTACCAACCTTGAAAGGACGAAAGGCTGAGTCAACCTTGAGCCTGGTGAGATTCGAACTGCCAAATGTTGATTCGAACTCTTAACCACTGCGCCACCTCAGGTCTTCGTCGAGGATCCTCTGTGCTAGTGAGAGTTTTGAAAGCTACAAGCTCAGGGAGCTTTCAGCAGGGCCGCGTGATGCCAGAGTCCCGTGTCAAGGGAGTTCAGAAGGACACTTTTTAAGAATTTGGTATTATTTCTACGTTTATCCGTTTATGACTTGTAAGCCGCCCAGAGCGGCCTCACTGGTGTGACGGGAGGCGTATAAATTTAATAAAAGGAGAAGTATAAGCTGCCGTCCAATCCCACCAAAGAACTGGAGAATTGAGGCAACGTTAAGTCACAAGAAAACATCTTTAATGTTGACAGATCTCGTACAGGATACAGTTTTGGTCGGACTGTTGTTCTATTCACACACATTTCCAAACACTTCCGTCTGCAAGAGGTTGCAAACGAGCTACTTTCCAAAGGAGAATAGATAACACAATGATCAGGACTAGCTTTCACCCCACCCACCCACCCAAAAAAAAAAAAAAGAGAATTTCCCCAAGGCTCTTTCACCAGTCAGGAACTGGGCAAAGAAGTGAAAGCCACCAGTTCCTGGGGAAAAAAAAAAGGAATTACTTCCGGACACAAGGCTGTGTTTTTGTTTTTTTTCCCAATTCAACAAGGTGGCGTCGTTACAAAAAGAACCAGAACTCGGCATGTTCAACGGTTTAAAAAACTGCCTCACAAAAATAAAAAGAGAGATAAAGACAGACAAAATGAGTAAGAGGGGAGGGGGGGAAAAAAAAAAGCCATCCCAGATTTTAAAAAGGGAATTATTAAAATGACTCCAGAAAGCAGCAGAGCGGTCGTCTTCGCCAGTCGTACATCCGGGCGGATTTTTTTTAAAAAGAAGAAAAAAATACACCATAAACAAGGAAGAATTACAAATCTAGACTCCCCTCCCTTCCCCTCCCCCCACTTCCCCATAGCATTTTTGTTTTTTGTTTTGTTTTTTTAAAAAAAGAAGAAGGCGGGACTTTTAAGCATTTCGGTCAATCCGGACATCGATTTCCCGGCCCCGGAGCTGAATGCCATTCATTATCCGGCAGGCTCTCTCGGCCACCTCGGGAGACTCGAACCGGACCACTCCGCAGCCTTTGGACTTCCCGTTCTCCATTTTGATGTCCGCGTACAGCACGTGCCCTGCAAGAGAAGGAATTGGCCGTCGTGGATCTCTCGGCTGCGCTTGTTCGCCCCTCTCTCCCTTTCATTTAAAAACATTGGTGCTCGCCCTGAGCTTGGCGGTTTTTTCTGGCGCACGTTTCGTGACCCAATTATGTAGCCTCATCAGTGCTAGAAGGGAGTGCGGTTTGCGGAGAGGGACAGAAAAAGGAGAAGGAAGCGGAAGAGGGAAAAGGAAAAGGAGGTGGGCTGTGGGGTCCTTGGCGCTCTCTGAGCTTGGGTGTTTTTCTTGCAGACGTTTTATTAACCAACTAAGGAACATGCTAGGAGTGAGCTGGGTTTGGAGACAGGAGGAGGAGGGGAAGAGAAAACAGGAGGAGGAGGAGGAGGACTGGGGGGGGGTCCATAATTACCCAATTATGTAATATCAGTGCTGGAAGGGAGTGTGGTTTGTGGAGGAGAGGAGGAGGAGGAGGAGGAGGAGAAAGGGGAAGAGAAAATAGGAGGAGGAGGAGGAGGACTGCGGGGGTCCTTGGTGCTCTCTGAGCTTGGCGGTTTTCTTGCAGATATTTCATTACCAAAGTAGCTAACGTCATCTGTGCTCGTCATTCCACAGACCAGAAATAAACTCAGAGGACAAAGCAACCCTCCGAGACGGATAAAACGGGGGTCTCCAACCTCTGGGATTTGAGCCCTCTGGACCCGGGCCATGGAAATGCAGGGTGAGCGTGCGCACACTCCGACTTGCACGAGCAGCAGGCAAGCACGTGTGCTTGCATGGAACCATCTCCCTGTCCGGTCTACAAAGCCAGAAAGATTGGGGAACTCTGTTATAAAAGCAGTGGTGAAATCCTAATTTTTTTACTACCGGTTTTGTGGGCGTGGTGTGGCTTCATGGGCATGGCAGGGGAAGGATACTGCAAAATCCCCATTCCCTCCCCACCCTGGGGCCAGCTAGAGGTGGCATTTGCCTGTTCTCCGAACTACTCAAAATTTCTGCTACTGGTTCTCCTGGATTTCACCCCTGTATAAAAAAGGACCAGACCATCAACATCTTATCAACAGACAAAGGCCAAACACGAACACTGATGACGTTACCTAGTTGGGTCATGAAATGTCTGCAAGAAAGCAAGCAAGCTCAGAGAGCAACAAGGAGCCTTGGTGGCGCAGCAGACTAAAGCACTGTTAAGTAATACCAGCTGCCTGCAATTACTGCGAGTTCAAATCTCACCAGGCTCAAGGTTGACTCAGCCTTCCATCCTTCCGAGGTAGGTAAAATGAGGACCCGGATTGTGGGTGCAATAAGCTGACTTTGTAATAAAAAAGAACACCTCTTAGGGGGCCGAAAGTCCTACTAAGAGTATGAAGGCTATTGCTTAACGCATTGTAAGCCACCCTGAGTCTCCGGAAAAAGGTGGCATATAAATTGAACCAAATAAATAAATAATAAATAAATGTCAACCCTGAGCTACAAATATTCTCCTCTATTAATATTTATTTGTTTATTCAATTTATTTGCCGCCTGTTTTGTTTTGAAGCGACTCTTGGGGGTGGCAAAGAAATATCAACACCTGCTTCCAATGAAAAAACCCTCCAGCCTTGTCTTTTCCCCAAATATTCCTTTTCCCAGAAGGATGAAAAACAGCTTTCCTTCCACCTGGGGATCAAACCACTTGCAGCACCTGCACACAGGTAGGCTGCCCCAGGCCATTTGTTCTGTGCAAGGAACAGCTTGCTCTTCCTTCTTTCCTAACAAGCCCGGCCATTTCCCTCTTAGTAGCTTACAAAAGGCCCTAAAACTCTTTGGTTAAGTCTACGCGACGGACTTACCGCATTCGTTGAACTTGTCCTTCAGCATTTTCCATGTAAAGTCAAAAGGAAGCTGAGGAGAACAAAGAGAAGAGGCACCACAAAGTCACCCACCTGTGTCTCAAAGGTGCCTTTTCAAGAGGCAACTGGACTTTCTGGTTTTTTCTTTTGAAGACATTTCGCTTCTCCTCCAAGAAGCTCTAATTGGAGGTGGGGAATGTCATATCCTTCCCCCTCTGTAGAGAGAGGGCTGTTCAATTTGGACATAGATGGCCTCTTTGACCCCTCTTTCAAGCCAGCGATCCTGTCTGTCCAAAATGTGGACTTTGCTCTCTTCAAAAGAGCAGCCTGTCTTTCAAATGCAGGTGGACTGCTGAATGAAGTCCTGATGTGTTTGTTCTCCTAGGTTGTGCCATGTGTTTGTGAAGTGACTGTTTTGTTTCCCCAATATATACATCTGAAGATGGCTCACTGCATTGTGCTGCATGTACCATGTTGTTCAGTTTGTGTCTGGGTGTTTTATCCTTGGGATAGACACCATCTATCTCCAGTCTACAAAACAGTCTTTTCAGCAGTTCCAAGAATGGCTCCACACCCATTTGTACTACTCAGGTGACCCTGAGGACACAGACAAACCTCCAAGCGGCCTCAATAACTCTCTAAAAAAGATGCAAATGACCAGCTGTCTGTAAGGAGTATCAATCCTTCCATTCCCCACCATCCAGTCAGAGCTGAAGAAGCTTCTTAGATGAGAAGCGAAACGTCTTGAAAGAAAAACCAGAAAGTCCCCTTGCCTCTTGAAAAAAAGCACATTTGGGACAACCATGACCTGGAGGACTGAGAATCTCCATAGTCATCCACCGGTGATTCCCTCCCCCCCCGCTTCCCCAGGTAGGAAGCAAGCCTCAGCTGGGCCGCAAATTCCATTGGGAGCCCCCAACTTGGGTCAGTGATCTGCTACTATCTCCAAGTCCGTTTGACCACATAACATGTCTTGAGCTCAGGATGGAAGAAAATGGGGACACCAGAGGGAAAGAGAGACCAGCCAATACTAATAGGATCCCCCCACCCCCCATACACACTGGCCCAACTCACATTTCTCACAAAAATCTGGCAAGCCTTCCTGGCTACACCGGCGGCAGCCACGGGCCCTCCGGTTCCCAGGGCGCTGGTGAAATTTCCGGCAGCGAAGTTCCCACGCTCCATGTCCATGGTTCTCTCGAAGGTGCTCCCCATGGGCAGCCCTAGCCTGTCTAAGCCTGCCCCCATGCCCTGGCTCAAGGCCGGCCCCATCCGGTCCATGCTGGTCGCGCCCGCACCCATGCGCTCCAGCCCCATCCGGTCCATGGGGGCCGCCAAGCGGTCCAGCCCCATCCGGTCCATGGGGGCCGCTCCAAGGCGGTCCAGACCCGCCGGCATCCTATCCATCACGGGGCCCATCCCCGCCGGGACCATGCGGTCCAGGCCCAACCCCATCCGGTCTACCCCGCTGCCCATCCTGTCCATGGCGCTGCCCACGCGGTCGAGGGTGGAGCCCATGCGGTCCAGGCCAAAGCCCAGGCCAGCCCCCATCCGATCCATCCCGGGGCCCATCCGGTCGATGCTGGAAGCCAGGTGGTCTAACCCCAGGGGGGCCATGCGGTCGATGCCCGAGCCCATCCTATCTACTCCGGAGCCCATGCGGTCCAGCACCAGCCCCATGCGGTCCATCTCGGAGCCCACGCGTTCGATCCCATGGCCTATGCCGGTGGGGAGCCTGTCAATGCTGCTGGCCATGCGGTCCAATCCTGGAGCCATCCGGTCAATGGCTGGAATCGTGGCGCCACCACCGCCACCCCCCTGGAGGGAAAAGAGAAGCAGGCGGTCCTCAGTCCTGGCAGGAAAAAGGCCCCCTCCCTCCTCATGGGCTAGCTCTCTTCGGCCCCCTTTTGTCTGAGGGGGGGGGTGTCTCCCAGCCCTGACAGAAACCCAGCTGGGAAAGCCTCGACTGGCAAAGCAATGCCTCTCCACCACTGAGTGAGCTGAGCCCTCCTGCCCCATTTCACAGGTACTCCTCAACTTACGACCAAAATGGAACCCAAAAATCATTGCTAAGAGAGACATTGGTTAAGTGAGTTTTGTCCCATTTTACAAGCTTTCTCCCTTGCCAAATTGCCGCAGTCGTTAAGTGAATCTGACTTTGTCAGAAAACGGTAAAAAGGGGTTCGCGTGACCCCGGGGGGACGGTGCAACCATTATAAATGTGAGTTAGTGGCCAAGTGTCTGAATTTTGATCATGTGACTGCAGGAGATGCTGCAACGGTCGTTAAATGTGAAAAATAGCCATGTCGCTTTGTTCAGTGCTGCGGTAAGTTTGGTCACTCAATGTAAGTCCAGAACTATCTGCACAGTTCATTGAGTGACTGTTCGAAGTTACAAAGCGAGATACATACTCTTTTTTCAGACTTACGACAGTGGCCGCTTCCCCGTGGTCACGTCATCAAAATCCTGCTGCTTAGCCAGCCACTAACTCACATTTATGACAATTGTAATGTTCCGTGGTGGTGGGGTGTGTGTGTGTGTGTCACGCAATCCCCTTTTTGTGACGTCCTGACAAGCACTGTCAATGGGGGAAGCCAGATTCACTTAATCACCCTGTTACTAACTTAACACCTGCACTGATTCACTTAACAACTGTGGCAAGAAAGTCGTAAAATGGGACAAAGCTCATTTAACAAATGTCTTGGTAAGCGACAGAAATTTCGGAGTCCCTCCCTCCCATCTGTCTCCTTTCTTCCACCTTCCCTATCTCTCTCTCCTTCCTTCCCTTCCTCCATACCTCCCTCCTATCTCTCTCCATCCCTCCCTCCCTTCCACCCTCTCATCTCTCTTTCCTCCCTCCCTCCCTCCCATCTCTGTCCTTTCTTCTACCTTCTCTCCCTCCCTCCGCTCCTTCTTAGAAACCTGCCATTCCTCCTCCCTTGGGAAGCTCCAGAGACAGTCTAGCTAGCATTTGATGCTCAGATCTGACCCTTCCTGCGCGCACGATCCACGCCGGGTGCAGAGTCCGCACAACGTACCTAGGCCCCTCTCCAGAGTGTCTCCAAAACTACGGGGCATCCCCATTTCGTTTCTCGGGAAGTCTCTTTCGAATCCCCCTCCGATGGCACGGTCCATTTCTGGAAGACAGACAGGAAATCGAAGCCTCCATCACAGTTATGAACTCAGGACAGTTGTCAGTGGCATTTTTTGCAGCGGTTGTTAAATGAACAATGTGGTCGTTAAACCAATGGTTTGCTTTGGGCCCATTTTTCCCCACAAACGCCAGTGTTTTGTTTCGGAGAAACCGTTGTAAAACAGAATCCTGCGAATGCAGGATGCTGAAAAAACAGCCGTAAATGTGGCCTGGCTGCAGAGCTTCCGCAGTTGCATGACTGTGGGGAAGGGGGTGGCTGCACGTACCTCCAAGGTAGATCATCGAAGCTTCAGTCGCTAAGCGACTCTAAGTCTACACTCATTGCTGTTCCCACAGAACTGGCGTGATTGCTGAAATGCACCTGGAAGCTCCATACTCGCTTAGGAGAAATCAGTAATTCCTTAATGTCTAGGGAGATTCTCAGCCATCCAGGCCACGGTTCTCCCAAAGGTGCTTTTTTCCCCCAAGAGGCAACTGGACATTCTGGTTCTTTCTTTGGAAGACGTTTCGCTTCTCATCCAAGAAGCTTCTTCAGCTCTGACTGGATGGTGGGGAATGAAAAGGGTTTATACTCCTTGCAGACAGCTGGTCATTTGCATCCTTTGAGAGAGCCGTTGAGGCCACTAGGAGGTTTATCTCAAGGTCACCTGAGTTATGCAAATGGGGGTGGAGCCTTCTTGGAGCTGCTGAGGACATCGCCCATCTCCATTCTATAACAGTCCATTCAGCCGTTCCAAAAAGGCTCCATCCCCATTTGCATAACTCAGGTGACCCTGAGGACAACAGACAAATCTCCAAGTGGCTTCAATGACCCTCTAAAAGGATGCAGATGACCAGCTGTCTGCCAGGAGTATGAATCCTTCCATTCCCCACCATCCAGTCAGAGCTGAGGAAGCTTCTTGGAGGAGAAGCGAAAAGTCTTCAAAAAAAAAAAAACCTAGAAAGTCCAGTTGCCTCTTGAAAAAGCACCTTTGGGTCGATAAAGGACCCAGATTGTGGGGGCAATAAGCTGACTTTGCATAAAAATACAAAAAGTATGAAGGCTATTGCTTAACGCATTGTAAGCCGCCCTGAGTCTCTGGAGAAGGGCGGCATATAAATTAAAAAAAGCAAAAAGCAAGCAAGCTTTACCAAAAGGAGCCTAGCAGGATGAGAAGCGTTCAGATGGAATTATCTGGTCGATCAGGTTGATCCCAATCGCAGACAGAATGACCAACAGACATTCAAACAAAGGTCCCTCTTCCATTTGCCTTCAGTAGTCACTAGTCAGGAATTACACAGCCTCAGGGCTACTACTACTACCACAAGCGTGTCTCACTAGGGATGTGCGCGCACAGGTGCAAAAGGAAGTGAGGCGTTAAGGCTGCAAGGTTCTTACCACTCATCCGGCCGATGTTCATTCCGGAAGGAAAACGGCCCAGGCTCTCCATTCCACTGAAAGGACCCTCCATCCCTGAAACAGAAACATCGCCGTTCAGCTCCCATTTTAGGAGACCGTAAATTGGCACACGTGGTGAAATGGGGAGATTTTACACCCTCTTATTTCTTGCACTTATTAATAAACGCCGAGTGGACTGTATTGGCTCATCTGGCCTTCTCAGGCCTCTGAAGCAGGCCGGAGAGGAACTGAGGCCGAATGGTTGCCTGGCCTGGCCTGGCCAGACTGGCTGAAGGTGCCGAGATCACGGGGTGCTGACCCTCCTCCGAGGGCTGTGAATGGTAAACCAAGGCCCGTGCCCAAGCAGTGAATGCTCACGGCTGATTTATGGGGTGCAATGCAAGAGCCTGGCTTTAGCGCGTGGTGCAGTGGCCTAGAGGTGGAGCTCTCACCTCACAATCAGGAGGCTGTGAGTTCAATACTAGGTAGGGGCAGATATTTCTCTCTCTGGGCACACTTGAGAATATATCTGCTGAACAAAACTCCACATTGGTGACAGGAAGGGCATCCGGCCATTAAAACTCTCTCCTAGCTCCATTCAGTTGCCCAGACTCCACCCCCCGCAAGGGATTATGGGGTTGTTAAAAGAAGAAGAATGCAAGAGCCTGGCTTTCCAATTTGGTTGTCAGTTATTACAGAAGATTCTGGATGATGTTTTAGATCATTGTCAGAGTCTCTGCTGCCAACTTCCTCCAGCTGCGGGACTTACCTCCCATTTTATTCATTCCAAAGCCCAAGCCTTCGATGCCCATCCCTAAAAATTAAGAAAAAAAGTGTTTGTGTGAATATGCACAAGAGCAGAAGACATCAAAAGTGACCCTGGCTCAGGCGAATTCTGCCGACTGCTCTCTGTTGTTTTTTCCAGGTATTTCCCCCCCTTTTCTTCTAGACTACCTTGGACATCTTTAAATAAGCATTTAAAGTATTGCAGACTAACTCACTGCTCACTGCCAGCAGTTCGATCCTGACTGGCTCAGGCTTTCCATCCTTCCAGAGTCAGTAAAATGAGGACCCAGATTGCTGGGGGCAAATATGCTGACTCTGTAAACCGCTTAGAGAGGGCTGTAAAAACACTATGAAGGTGGTCCTCGACTTAAAACAGTTCACTTAGTGACTGTTCGAAGTTACAAAGCCACTGAAAATAGTGACTTACGACCATCTTTCAGACTTATGACCGTTGCAGCATCCCCACGGTCACATGATTTACATTTGGATGTAAATTTACATTCGAACCGATTCACATTTATGACCGTTGCAGAGTCCCGGGGTCACATGTTCCCCTTTTGCAACCTTCCGACAAGCAAAGTCCACAGGGAAACCAGATTCACTTCACAAACAGGTTACTAATTTTAACAACTGCAGTGATTCACTTAACAAATGTGGCAAGGAAAGTCGTAAAATGGGACAAAACTCACTTAACAAATTTTTCACTTAGCAATATAAATTTGGAGCTCAATCGTGGCCGTTCAGGACCACCCATAAAGTCGGAAGTGCTATTCCTCTTTCTGATTTGGGGCCTGTCTATGGGGAGCAAGCAGCCTCGCCCTGGCTTCCTTCGTCATACAATAGCCCAGAGGCCGGGGCTGCCCCAGAAGAAAAGCTTTCCAACCCCAAGGGGCACCTGGGAGACTCCCAAACCGGTCAGGAAGGTAAAAGTGGAGAGAGAGGAGAAGGAAGAAAATCTGTGTTGTGGCTAACAACTGAGGAAGGAGAAAAACAAATATATGGTAGCAATATTCCAGTATTTGAGGGGCTGCCACAAAAAAAAAAGGGGGGGGGGGCAATTTATTTTCCAAAGCACCAGAGGGCAGAGACAATGGACGGAAATAATCAAGGAGAGAAGCAACCTGGAGTTAAGGAGAAATTTCCTAAGAGTGAGGACAATTAACCAGTGGAACAGCTATCTATCTATCTATCGATGGAACAGCTTTGCCTTCAGAAGTTGTGGCTGCTCCAACACTGGAAGTTTTTAAGAAGATGTTGGATAACCATTTGTCTGAAGTGGTTTAGGGACTTCTGCTCGAGCAGGGAGGGTTGGATTAGATGAGGTCAACATCCGAGGTCAACATCTTCATCAATAACGGGGATAGATGGGGAACTCATCAAATTTGCAGACGACACCAAGATAGCAGGACTAGCCCACACTCCAGAAGATAGGCTTAAGCTCCAGAAGGATCTTGACAGACTTGAACATTGGGCGCTATCTAACAAAATGAAATTCAGTGGGACTGGACAATCACTTGAGTGTCTGAAATGGTATAGGATCTTCTGCTTGAATAGGGGGCTGGACTAGAAGACCTCCAAAGTCCCTTCCATCCCTATTCTGATTCCAACCCCAAAAGCAGCAGATGAACGACTCACCTCCAGGGCCGAGGTTGCCCATGGCCAGGCCTTTGTTCAGGTGATTGGCATCGATTGGTATTCCTCCCGGCCCCAGTCCCATGCCGATCCCCCCAAGGCCATCTGCAACAACGATGGACAACGGAGAGTCAATGCCTTGTTTCTCATTTAGGTGACGAACAGCTAAAGGTCTGTAGATTCTCAGCCATCCAGGGCATGGATGTCCAAAAGGTGCTTTTTCAGGAGGCAACTGACCTGGAGGACTGAGAATCTCTACAGACTTTTCATTATACAATTTGGGATGGACCCCCTTGGAATGGGGTGGGAATAGGAATGGATTTCCAGGGGAAAAAACTGCAAGACTACAGGAATCAGGAGCACCACTCAGGTGACCCTGAGGACACAGAGAAACTCCAAGTGGCCTCAGAAGGATGCAAAGGACCAGCTGTCCGCAAGGAATATAAATCCTTCCATTCCCCACTATCCCATCAGAGCTGAAGACGCTTCTTGGATGGGAAGCAAAACGTCTTCCAAGAAAAACCAGAAAGTCCAGTTGCCTCTTGAAAAAGCACCTTTGGGATAACAAACAGCTACGTAACAGAACAGGTGTGTGTGTGTGTGTGTGTGTGTGTGTGTGTGTGTGTGTGTGTGTGTGTGTGTGCACTTTTTTAAGCTGTGTACTTTTTTTAAGCACCTTCCTGCAGGCACCCATGGAGTGAACGTAGCCCTGCTACATTTTAAAGAAAGTAGGCACTGAATGCCACAAGTATCCTCTTGTGAAGAGGCTGAGAGTGTGTTCTATTCACTCTTGAATGACAGCACGAATCATCTTCTGAGGGAGGTGGGCGGTTAAGGAATACAAAATGTAAACAACAAACAAACAAGAAGCCGTATTCTCAATATTGAAAGTTATGTGGGGTCCTGGGCATTCTCTGAGGTGGCTTCTTTCTTTCCTTGGACTGCTCACATTACCTAGTTTGGCTAATGCAACTTCTGCAAGGAAACAAGCCAGCTCAGAGAACGCCCAGGAGCGCACAAGTTCAACCCTGAGCTACAAAATATTCTTCCCTATCAATTAAAAAAGCTGTGTTGTGTATATCCTCAGGCAGGGCCAGCTGCTTTCTGCAAGGTGTCAATCCCTTCCCGTGTCCCCGGAGACACTCTAGGCACCAATCCAGCTTCGTCAGGTTTCGTTTCAATTTAATAAGACGCTTTCAAACAATCCCAAAGCTCTCAAGCAACACCAACGTTCTACTGTCCACGGGGTGCCACAAAAACACCCCACAGCCCTTCTCCGAATTGCAAAGCAGCTTCAAAATATATCCTGTCTAGCAGGTGCCTGAATTAAAGGCAGGAAACAAATTGAATAGATTTTTGCAAAAAAAAAAACTTCCATCCAACCACCCAATCTCTCCAGCCCATCCAGGAACCAGACTTCCCTAGTGAGCTCTGGGGACTTACGAGGAAGCTGCTGGGGCCGCTCCGGAGGGAAGAAATCCCCTTTCGGCAATGCCCGTTCGTCCTGAAACATTAAAGAGAAGTTTGATGTTGGGGGGAGGGAGGGGAGGAGAGACCAGGAGGGGAATGGGTGCAGGCAACCCTGCCTTGCTTACCATCTTGACATGCATCGGCCTGTCGAAGAGCAGCTGCCCGTTGAACATAGCTAGGAGTTGAGTCAAGGCCTTCCAGTCATACGTTGGCCTAACAGAGACCGCAAAAGCAGCAGCACAAAATCTTTTGTCTGTCCCTTTTCTCTCTGCTCAGCTCCTCTTCCCTTTCTGGGAAAGGCTTGCAGAAGCTCTCTCCCGCATGTCATGTTTTCATCGACTCCACTGCCCCATTCCCTCAAGAGAGAGGCACCGGGGAGTGAGAGGAAAACATTTTTATCATCACAGCTGTTCTCATGGGGGCTTCAGTTCAAGAGGAGGAAAAAGTCTTGCTTTGGCACAAGGTGCAGCCTGCGACAGCCTGCAGATGTGTCATCATCCTCTTTTAACGACCCCATAATCCCTTGCGGGGTGGAGTCTGGGCAACTGAAGGGAGCTAGCAGAGTGTTTTCATGGCCAGATGCCCTTCCTGTCGCCAATGCGGAGTTTTGTCCAGCAGATATATTCTTATTGTGCCCAAAGAGAGAGAAATATCTGCCTCTACCTAGGATCGAACTCACACCCTCCCGATTGTGAGGCGAGAGCTCCACCTCTAGGCCACCGCACCACTCAGCCTGCAGATGTGTGTGTCATATTGCATTAAGGCAATCAAGGGGGGGGGACATTTGAACAAGCGAGTTGTCCTAAGCTTCAGCACAATTCAGAAAGCTGAAAGTAGGAAAGTCTGGTTTAATCCGAGAATCATAGATCGGAGAACGGTTGACGAGTCAAAATTGCCATCCTTATGAGCGGTGCCATAAGCCAGGTCTCTTCATTTGAATGACAGGTCAACAGGATGACATGCTACTATTAATGACCGTGTAACAAAGGGGTGTCAGTCAAGGTCTGCGGGCTGGAGCGGCCTGTGATATGGTCAGATGTAGCCCGTGGGGCGTCCTGGGAAATCTAAGGGGCCGGCCCGCATTGCTTTGGCCCGGTCTACCCAACGCGAAGAGGAAACATGCCAGCAGTTTGGGGAGTGGTGTCAAGCTGGCCACGCCCTCCCCAGCCCCCCCCAAGGTCAACCACAGCCCTGATGCAACCCTCCATGAACCCCTGGTGTAACGTAAGCCCTGTCTCTTCGGTACGGGCAGTCCCCAATTTACAACAGTTCATTTAGTGACCATTCAAAGTTACAAGAGCACTGGAAAAAGTGATTTTGGGACTGTTTTTCACCCTTAGGACCGTTTGCAGCATCCCCCATAGTTACATGTTCAAAATTCAGATGCTTGGCAATTGGCTCATACTTATGACGGTTGTGGTGTCCCTGGGTCACGGGAGCCCCCCTTTGGCGACCTTCTGACAAGCAAAATCAATGGGGGGAGACGGATTCCCTTCACCGTGTTACTCAATTAACAATTGCAGTGATTCACTTAACAACTATGGCAAGGAAGGCCGTAAAATGGGGCCAAATCTGGAAGGCAGCTCCTGCCGGAGGTGCCCAAGAGGCGGCAAACTTCTTAGGCGGAATGTGGGGAATTACAGGTGCTCCTGCATTTACCACAATTGTGCCCAAAATTTCTGCTGCTGAGCGGGACAGTTTGAATTTTGCCCATTTTATGACAGGTGTTCAGTGTTCAGGACCACTGCAGTCGTTAAGTTGGGAACGCGGTTGTTCAGTGAATCCGGACTTCCCTGTGGACTTTGCTTGCCAGAAGGTTGCAAAAAAGGGGATTGCGTGATCCCGGGGATGCTGCATCCGTCATAAATACGAGTCAGGTGCCAAGCATCCAAATTTTGATCCTGCAATCCCCCAGGGATGCTTCAAGAAAAGCAGTTACAGTAAAAATGTTTAACTAAAAATGGATAGCTTTTTAAAAGTTATCGAGGTATTAAAATGGTTAACTTTAAAGTTAATGGATAGCTTCCTGAAAGTTTTGAAATTGATATTTTGAAGAATGAACTCAAGAGTTAGAAATAATTTAACCCAATGGTTATCTTTAAAGTTATATTCTGAAGAATGTTTTATTGAGGTGTTTTTTAAAAACTTACTGAAGTATTAAAATGTTTAATTTAAAATTGAATGGATAGTCTCTTGAAAAAAAGAAAAAAAGGTTTTGAAACTTATATTTTGAAGAATGTCTTATTGAGGTATTAAGAGATTTTAAAAGATTTAACCTAAAATATTTTTTTTTAAAAAAAAAAGATATGCTTTAAAGAAAGTTTTAAAATGTTTAATTTAGAATTTTAAAAGGGGAGGCTGATGAATAATTTTTAAAAGAGGAGTTAAAGAGTGTGAGGGAGTTTTGAATCTTGTAGTAAGTTAGTATATTTTAGCTTATGCTTGTTTAATGTTATACCCTGTTTTTGCTCTGGAAAGTCGGGGGTGGGTGGGGAGGGAGGGGTTGAAGGTTGTGTGGGGACAAAACTGTTGTCTAATTTTTAATAAAATTAAACGATAGATAAATGTATTAATAGAGAAGTAAGAAATGTGGGGGAAATGTTATAATAAAGGAAATGATAATATTAAGATATGATATATTGGAAGAGTAAAAAGAAGACACAAAAGATGTATTTAGAAGATATATGGAATATTGACTATGTGTTGTTTGCTTGTTTATAAAATAAAACTTTTTAAATAAAAAAAAGAAAAGAAAACCAGTTACAAAGTCACTTTTTTCAGTACCATTTCAGTGTCACTTTTACAGTGACACTTTTTTCGGTGTCGTCGTAACTCCGAGCCATCACTAAACAAACTGTTGTTGAGGACTAGCTGTAGATACCCTGCCCCCTCCCACCCACACACACACACCGGGCGGGAACATGCTGGAGGGTTTGGAACAAGCCGCTACCCAGCTTCAGAAGGGAGTTGAGAAAAAAAAAAAACGGACGGAGGGAAAGCGTTTGAACTCCCCAGTGTGAGGAACTTCACATGCTCAGAATCTGCAGCCAGGGGGGCCCTCAAAAATGAAGGTTCAAAGCTGGGTGGGGGTTTGAAGTAAGAGCAAGGGGGGCTGCTTTAAGGCTCGAGCAGGCTTCCCTAGCCCTGCATTCAAAGGCATAGATGCAACTGTCGTTTGGGGACGGTTGCATGGGTGGTGCCTTTTATATTTCAGCGAATTTTAAATATTTTCCTCTTCGGTGTGCCTTGTTTCCCCACCCCCACCCCTTAGAAGCCACGGGAGGTGCAGCAGTTAGAATACAGTATTGCAAGCTACTTCTGCTGACTGCAGTTTGGCAATTCGATTCTGACCAGCTTAAGGTTGACTCAGCCTTCCGTCCTTCCAAGGGCGGTAAGATGAGGATCCAGATGGCTGGATCTATAGGCTGACTCTATAAACCGCTTAGAGAGGGCTGTAAAAGCACTATGAAGCAGTATATAAGTCTAAGAGCTAAAAGGGAGGGAGGGAGGAAAGGGAAGGAATATAGGGGAAGGGAAGAGAGAGGGAGGGAGGATTAGATGGAAGCGAAGAGGGGAAGGAGGGCAGGAGGGAGGAAGGAAGGGGCAATAGCCGGACTCTGTAAACTGCTTAGACAGGGCTGTAAAGCACTGGAAAGCAGCATATAAATCTAAGGCCTATTGCTATTCCAACAGGAAACTGGAACCTATGTGCACATCTCCATACAACTGGCAATTGGGATCTGGGAGGTGTTTGCATCGGCCTGTCCGCAGCCCTCTGCAATCTCCACATACCCATCAACCGACGGTTACGGGCAGTTTAAAGCAATTCCTAATCAGCCTCCCGAGGAAGGCTGAACCCAACTCCCTTCAGCAGGTGAGCCACCCGATCAGTTCTATCCCAGAGACACCCGAACCCAGTCCCAGGTCCTTAGTCCAGTCCGCACAAAGGATACAGATGGCCTGGACGGCCTCGATGGCTTGCTCGAAGGTGACCGTGCCGATCCCCCGGCTCTTCCCGTCTTTGTCTTCCAGGATGTCCGCTCGGACGACCACGCCGGCCATGCCGAAAACTTCCTTCAGCTTCTTCCAGCCAACCTTGTAATCCAGCTGAAGGAAGAGACAGGAGGGGACGAGCGGGGATCAACAACTGAACGTTAACATCGGATCTTTTCAAACATGGCGGCCAACCCTCAGGACCGCTGCCAGGTTCGCGTGTGAACCAGAGAGGTTAGCTGCTTTTCTGGGACAAGAGGTTTATTTAAGCAGGACCCAATGCCAAGGATGGGATTGGGGCCCCCGCCAATCAGGGTGACTTTAAGATGGGTGGACTAACAGGCTGGGGAATTCTGGGAGTTAATTCAAGTCCATCCATCTTGAAGTTGCCAAGGGTGGGAAACCCTGGATCAGATCAAACTGTGTGTTAAATCTGGCAAGATTCTGTCTATTGCATGGAAGGGAATGGAGACAGGCTCTTTGGCTGTATGTCGTTCTTGGGCTCAGCCTGACCCAAGCCGGGCCTGAACCCAGATTGCCAGGGATCCACATAAAAGATAAGAGGAGGAGTTATCCAACTCTCCCAGATAATGGCTTGTAAAACCATGGCTTATATCTTAAACCATGAGTGATCTAAACAATAGCTTAGGGCCGTGATGGCGAACCTATGGCACGCGTGCCACAAGTGGTACGTGGAGCTATATCTGTGGGCATGCGAGTGTTGCCTTAGCTCAGCTCCAGCGTGCATGTGCGTGCCAGCCAGCTGATTTTTGGGCCTTGCAGGGGACCGATCTGGCGTCTGTGATGGAGAGCAAAATCCGACTACTCCCCAGACCAGTCGCCGTTTACCACTCCGAGTCCCAAGCGGCAGAAGACATGGGGCTGCTTTGCGCCACCGGCTGGCATAAATATACCGAGGTGGAATGCAAGTGGAAGTAGTGCTTCGCTCCCGCAGCTTCCAGCCATTGCAATCACTGCTTTGGCCCACTTGCGCCGCCCCCTCCCCCACCACGGCAACAGCACCATTATTTCATTCCGGACGGAGAGGGCTGCGCTCCTTTTCACGTATTGCACCACCTGAAAAATTGCACATTGCACGTGCCACCCCAGGGCAGAGATTTCCAGCCACGCCACGGCTAAATAAATAAATAAATAAATAAATAAATAAATAAATAAATAAACAAACGCCGCCCTTCTCCGGAGACTCAGGGCGGATTACAATGCATTAAGCAATAGCCTTCATCCTTTTGTATATACCTGCTTAGTAGGGCTTTTGGCCCCCACAAGAGGTGTTCTTTTTTATACAAAGTCAGCTTATTGCCCCCACAAACCGGGTCCTATTCCAAAGCTGTAGTAGTCACACTCACAGGACTGGCCCATTGGTCATCCCGGAGCAGCTCCTTCACCAGGATGCACTGGCAAAAATATGAAGACTTTTTTTTTTTTTAATTTGATTTATATGCCGCCCTTCTCCGGAGACTCAGGGCGGCTTACAATGCGCTAAGCAATAGCCTTCATCCTTTTGTATATTTATACAAAGTCAGCTTATTGCCCCCACAACTGGGTCCTCAATTTACCTACCTTAGAAAGGATGGAAGGCTGGGTCAACCTTGAGCCTGGCGAGATTCGAACTTGCAGTCATTGCAAGCAGCTGGTCTTAATAACCAGCTTAATAACAGGGTGCCTTAGACCACTGTACTACCAAGGCTCTTTTCTTCACGGACCACCAAAATTTTCTCACGGATCACAACTTGGTGACCGCCATTCTAAGCAGCTTATAAACATAATATTAAAGCGCACCTGTCATTTCAGAGCCATCCTGGTAGCACCTGTTAGTGGGCATCCACTCACCTGCTGCCTGCCACGTCCCTCACTTTGTTGGGTCCCTGCCACATCACCAGCCATCCCATTAAAGTGAATGGTACAGTCGGTGAGTCAACAGCGGGTCAGAGGAGGAGCCACTGCCCAAGAGAGACAGCTGCTCTTTAAAAATTATGATTTAATGGAGTTAAATTGATAGAGAGGCAACTTACATTGGCCACGAAAACAGTACTGCCCAGCCGTCCGGCCTGCAGGGCATGGATGATCTCGTTAGGGATATTGGGGTTATTGAGAATGCTGGGCGGGATGTTAATCATGCCAGGCCCACCAGCGCCAGGGCTGATGCCCATCCCGCTCCCAGAGGCTGCCATGGCCTTCTGCACAGCTCTTCGGACATGCTCGCCATCAGGATCCTAAAACAGGGAGGAAGACACTTTAAGCCTCTTGCAGGACAAAGGAGAGCTCTCGGGGGTGGGGGGGGCACCCCAATTCTTTAGCCTGCAAGGTTTGCTTCAGAGGTCACACAAACTCCCCCCTCCCCATCAACACAAGCCAGTAGCAGCTGAGAAAGGTTTACTGACATTTTGTAATCTTAAATCATTTTGTCAAGTAATGTTTCAGAGCTGGCTATCTTGAGCAAGCTTTCTGCCCTCGCTGAAGGTGACTAGGAGTCCAACTGGGGACGCTTCTTGGGCAGCCTGGTCTCCTGTGCTGGACATCCTTGCATATGTCCACCACGAGGACCAGAATTTCAGTCGCTAAGCAAGTAATGACGTGTTCGGACCCTGGCCTTACAAATATTTTTCACCAGGGTTGTTTAAGCAAATCATGTGGTTATTAGGCGACTCACATGGTCGTAAAATGAAGCCAGCTTTCCAGCTGACGCCTGTAAGAAGCTGGCTGGGAAGGTCCCAAATTGTGACCTGCCATTCTAAGTGCCAACCGAGGACCTAAACTGAAATCGCTTTACTGCGAGGGCAGACCGACGGTCGTAACTGCAAAGACAGATCATAAGTCACTTTTTCTGAAGCCACCGTAACTTCAAACTTTCGTTTGGCAAGGCCGTACATCAAGGACTACAGTGGCTTTCCATTAAATCGTTCCCAGTGGGGTGTGGCTTCCGACTACAAGGACAGGACACTGAGTAAGGAGAGTCTCCTTTCACTCCCCCCCCCTTTTCACCCCAAAAGTCAAGATGCTTTTCTCGTTGGCTTCCGGTGGGAGCAAAGGCAAGGAAAACTGCTTTCCCCCCCCCCCCCAACAAGAAATTCTATGCAAACCCAGTTTTCTTCTTTACATCACAAAGTACGATAAAAATAACAGAAGAACCTTCACATTTCTGAACAGAGAAATAGGAAATTATATCCCCTGCAAGAAAAAGAATACAGGTATTCCTCGAGTTACAATCGTTAGTGACTGTTTGAACGTACGAGGGTACTGCAAAAAAAAAAACAAAAAAAAAACGGCTATTTCTCACCCTTACAGGGCCGTCGTAGTATCCCCTGGTCACGTGATTTAAATTCGGACGCTTGGCAGCTGACTCGCATTTATGACGGTTGCAGTAACCCGGGAGGGAGGGGTCACGCGATCCCCTTTTGCGACCTTCTAACAAGCAACGTCGATTGGGGGAGCCAGGTTCACTTAACAACGGTGGCAAGGAAGGTGGCAAAGCAGGGAGGGTCAAACTCACTTTTAGCGATGGAAATTTTGGAGTGAATTATGGCTGCTAAGGCCTGAGGAGGAGCTGCATTTCAGGCTGTCAGATGCTGCTGTCTTCTTGGGGGAGGGGAGGGGAGGGGGCCAAGAGAAAGGGCAAAATTGGGCCGGCCAGGCTCCAAGCTTACCTCCTTCACCTTCAGGGGTCTCCCACTGAGGCTGTGCTTGTTCAGCACTTCCACGGCTCTTTTCATGCTCTCTTCCATCTTGAACTCAACCACCCTGCAGGCAAAAAGACAGGAGGCCAGGAGGGGTGAGTCTCCCCAGCCTAACCGGCCCGGTTCCAGCCCCAGTTCGGGGGAGGAGGGGAGGGGAGGGGAGAGGGGGTACTTCTACTTACGCGCAGCCCTGACGAGGCCGAAGTGGAGAATCAGGCGGGTAAATGCGAACCAAAAACAAAAAAAAACAGAAACCAAACAGGGTTGGGGAGGCAAAGGGAACAGAAAAACAAAAGTCAGTCGAGAGTTCAGTGCAGAACGTTTATTGCAGATATTTTCTCTTCCACTGGATCTTAAGATATTCAGAGCACTTCCAAGGGTGCTGCTTTTGGGATCATGTCTGCGGGGTCCAGGCTGCCGTTTGAGCAACAGTATAACTGCTGTTTGCCTGAGCGCCGGACGCTAAGCCTACATGGCCAGGTGTGGGGGGGGGACGCAGAAGCCATGATCGGCAGGACAGATGCCAGTTTCTCTCGGAACCTCTTGACTCTGCGAAGTCCGACGTGCCCCTAGGCCAGCCAACACCTTCCCCACCACCCCACCCCACCCCACCCCTTTCTCTCTCTCCTCCACCAGCGGCCTTCGGGGAAGGTGCTTCAAGAGCCTCCCTCTGCGCTGACAAGGCCCCACCAACAGCTACGTTCGTTCTGAACATTTAAGACACGGACGGCCAGAGAGAGTTCTGACATTCATTACAACTTCGCTTCCACACCGAGCTTACGAAAGGCCGGCCACAAGAACCACACGAGACATTTAAGCTAAAGGTGGGACATTGATAATGCCAGTAAGGATCCATGCTCAAGTCAGACAGCCCAAACACCAAGGAGCACGGCGGCAACAGCAGCGACAGCAAGGGTGCTGCTGGGTCTAAGCAGACCCCCTCCCTTTCCCCCTCCCTCCCTCCCTCCCCCCAAGCCCAAAGCAGCTCTGGGCCCCTGCCAACGAGAGAACCACTCTACCACAGACACGCTGCCTCTGGCCCAACCTCGTGGGGGGGGGGGGGGGGTTTCCACGCCGCCATCACACACATTTTGTCATGTAGTTAAAAATCCACAGAAGAAAAGCTCTCGGAGACTTACCCTTGACTTTCCTTCAGCGTCCATTAAGAGCTCCACGTATGTTACCTCACCAACTACAAATGAGATTCCAGACGGTACATAGACCAGGGGAAAAAGCCAAGAAAACAAGGGGGATTTAGAACAATCGTCAGCAACCATCTGTGGAGCCTCTGCCTTATTAGAAAAAAGCCCGGGAACACTCCTCCGTTGGCTAAGCAGCCACAACTCGGCATTACGGGTGAGCAGCACATGGTGGCACCGGAGCTCTTGACGTTTCCCTCCTCCATTTAATCTGCCAGCCGTTGCCACCTCGAGGTTGGAACACAGCGGGAAGAACCCGCAGGGAGAAACGTCCTTTTTTTCCTACTAGTTAATACTGCCAGCCTGATTTAACAGGCGGACCGTCTCTCCTGCATCAAGGGAGATTCCCTAATGACACTGTGGCTCCATCATGAAAACATTTAAAACTTGTTTTGTGCCCGATTTTCCTTTCTAATCGACAGGACATCAAAATTCCATGAGTCTTCGCCTTACAACACTTCATTTAGTGACCCTTCAAAGTTACAAGGGCACTGAAAAAAGGCCCTTTTTCAGGCTTACTACCCTCGCAGCATCCCCGTGGTCACGTGATCAAAATCCAGGTGCTTGGCAACTGACTTCAGATTTATGACTGTGTGAACCACTTAGACAGGCCTGTGAAGCACTTTGAAGCGATATATAAGTGCTATTGCTGTGACAGTTGCAGTGTCCCAGGGTCTTTGCCACCTTCCGACAAGCAAAGTCAAGGGGGAAGCCAGATTCACAGAGCTGAAGAAGCTTCTTGGATGAGAAGCAAAACTTCTTCAAAGAAAAAATAAGGAAGTCCAGTTGCCTCTTGAAAAAAGCACTCGTTACTAACTTAACAAGTGCGGGGATTCACTGAACAATTTTGGCAAGACAGATTGTAAAACGGGGCCAAACTTAATTAAGTGTCTCGCTTAGCAACAGGAATGTTGGCCAGAAGTTGAGGACCACCTGTATTTGCAAACACATTTACAGGTAGCTCTTGTATAATGATGGTAACTGGCACCCACAACTGTGTTCCGAAAGCAACGTGTTGTAACCGTTGCAGAAGTTCCATCACTTAAGCCAGTCTTCATCCAGCCATTTGGTGTGACATCATGGGGTCGCCATTTGTGACCACCTGCCGGCTTTTCCCCGTTGACCTTGCTTTTCTGAGAAGCCAGCAGGGAAAGCTGCAAGTTGCAATCCGGTGACCATGGGATGCTGCAACTGCAAACACCCAAATCGCAATCCCCCTAACCACGGGGATTTTGCAATGGCTAGGCCCAGTGGTTAAGCCTCGCCGTTCCCCAGCTTCCTACCTTTTGAGCAGGAGGGGAAGGGGAAAAGAGAGAATTGCAGCATTATGCCGCCACATCAGAGACAGTGGGGCCAAGGAATGAATTTATATCTGGAATTCTGCTCCAGCTATTGCTTCCAAGGACTTTGTTTCCCATCTTGGCAAATATTTCTCTTTCACCTTTAGACACAATGACTACAAACTACAAATGACTTTAAAGTAGGAAAAGTGAGAAGATATCAGAAATACACTATCTAGAAGTTTTTTTGGGGGGGGGGGCTTGACTAGACAGCTCTGCGACACTGGCTACCATTCCGATTGGGAGCTGCCCGCAGTCGGTTAGAAGATGGATGCCCAAACGCAATCAATAAATAAATACAAGACTCTTATGCCTGGAGCATAATGAAAACTTAAAAGCAGCAAACTGTGCCCTGATTTAAGAAATGCTGAATTTTCAATTTTTGAAAGAAGTAATCTGAACAGTGTGGGTTCTTCAAACAGATATTCTAGTCTGCCATCCGGTAAAATGTTTTTTGTTGTGGTTTTTTTTTGCACGAACGACCAGCACCCACTGTGTCCAAACATTTCAGCAATGAATATCATCTTAATTTGATGGGCTGGGAAAACATCAAGGAACTCCGGTGTAAAGTTTGAAAGGGGATTAACAAAAAGGAAAAAGAAAGAAAGAAAACGAAGATGCTGCACACCTGTAACTTGGAAGTTTCACCAACCAATGATCAGACTAGAATGACTTTCACCGAGGGGAGAGGCCACGATTAAAAAATTTCAAGGCAGGCATCCACACACACCTGTGCGAGATCTAAACAGACCACAACACTGAACTCTCCTCAACCATATACTTACAGGCACCTCTCTGCAGTAGGATTATTACTGCGGGCTTTTAAAGCTTCCCACAATTCTTGAAGGGTGGAAGAGCAGTTGGTAACCCTTCAGCATTGATCTGCTGTGCCATACCTGAAATCCGAGGCCCTGGGTTGCTTGGAGACAACACCCAGAATTTCTAGCCATGTTTAGAACCGCAATGTGGGATTCTTGGAACTACGGGGAGTGCCGTCAAAGGACGTTAAGATTTCAGATTGTTTCCAAAGAAGGCTGGAAGAAAGCAGCTCCGTAGAGGTGCCGGTTACGCCAACCTGAGCTGTAGTCACAAACTCCGAGAACATCAGAACCGCTAAGCTCTCGGCAGAGAGAAGGAAACCGTGTCTCCCATTTTCCTCCTGGGGACTATCCGCAGGGGAAAACCTCTGGAGTAGGAGAACAGAGGAAACAACCCTCCCGTTGGAAAGGTGGCATCCAGTGGGATGGGGTTGTGGAACTGGAGGGGGAAAAAAAAAAGACCAGAAAACACCTGGCCAAGTTTGACATCATACTGGAAGTGGTGACACCTCTATGCGCGAAGAAGGCCCCCTCCTTTTCACCAAGATTTCTCACACAGCGTTAGGTCAAGAACTGGCATGCCCCAAAGCAACCTTCCATTCATCGTTTCATGTGAATCAAGCCATAGCTAGGAGAACTGGAAGTCCAATTTCTGAGGAGTGATGATGCTGCGCTTCTGGTGCTATCAACTTTCCCCCCTCCGGGGGGGGGGAGGGCTTATACACTTAATTATGAATGGCCCGCAACACCTCTAGGAGGGGCCTGTGCGTTCCATTTGCTTGCCTTCGGCTCACAATTCCTGTCAGCCATCTTTTCTCCACTTTAAGCCACAGGTACACCTTGGCCCCTAAGCACAATAATCCAAAGGCCTTGTTGTCCAGTTTTAAGTGTTTTAAGAGAGGCTCACCAAGATTGCAACTGGCCTTCCTTCCCCACAAAATGAATCGGGTCAGCAGAGGCTCAGGTCGTGCCAATTTTGATTTAGAATTCTCCCCCCCCCCCCCCCCCCGATTACCTTGAGGTAAATTACCTGTTTAAAACATTACGGGCTGATCAAACCTCATCCATTTTTCTAATGCCTGCCTGCCTGCCTGCCTTGGATTTCTGAAGCAGGCTCAGCAGGGGGGCTTTGACCGAACAAAACTAAGGAACTGCAGGCGTTGTTCCCTTTGCCAATTCACGAGGCCTGGCTGCATTGAACCCATCTTTTCTTGAGCTCACTCTTAAAACAAGCTTAGATATTCAACCACCAAGCAAGATTTCGTCAACGAGGAAGACTGCTGCTCTCCCCCTCCATGGAAACTGGATCGTCGATCCAGAAAGGCTTTCAGAGGGCTTCTTGGTTTTTTTTGAAAAAAGCAAAACCCCTCAACAAGCCTCTTGACGATGAGCCTCCGCTCTCCTCCCAAGAGCCTAAAGGCGCTTTCGTGCCAAACACCTGCACACCAAAGATGGATCCTGCCAGGGCACAGCCGCTAGCCAGCATGCAACGCCAGAAGCGCCTGCCCTCAGAAAACCTTCGGTGCTCAACATGGCTACGGCTACCCAAACCACTTCCGACCCATTCCGCGTCTGCTGGATAAAAGAGAAAAAGAGGTCACGAGGAAGAAGGGCAGAGGTCCGGCAATCGTGCCCGAGCCGTATACCTTTCTCTTTGACCAGGTCTTTCAGGTACTGCCACTTGACGTCAAAGGGGATGTTGGTGATGAAGGCCCGGTATCTTTTCGAAGAAGGGCTGGGGTACGGCTCAAAGCGACTCCCTCCTCCCCGCTTGGCATTTCTTTCTTTCCTTTTCTCCGCCTGGCTGGGCCAATCGCTTTCACTGCAACAAGGAAAGGAAGAGGACCGAATCAGACCCCTCCCCAAAACCAGGTCCAACGTGAACTCTGGAAGCCTAGCTAGGAATAGCTGCACTAGGAACTAGCACTAAGCGTAGGCTTCTAATAACAAGACATGATAGCTTGGTTCATTGTACTCAAAACCACAGCAATTGTGTGCAGTGTGTAAACCGACAAATCACAATACAGTGCAGTCATTAACTCAGTAGAGTTCCATTTTACAGCTCAGGTACAAGATTTTGTCCAATTTAAGAAACAACTGTATTCCAATATCCACATGCACAATTCAATCGAATTTCCAACTTTATTTATTGCAGACTCCTTGGTGCTCTCCGAGGTTGGGGTTTTTTTTTGCAATTGTCTATGGATTTTCTCGGTTATTCAGGGTGTCCCAAAGGTGCTTTTCTTTTTTTTTTTTCCAACAGGCATCTGGACTTTCTGGTTTTTTTCTTTGAAGAGGTTTCGCTTCCCATCCAAGAAGCTTCTTCAGTTTTCTTGCAGTTGTTTCATTGCCAAACTAGCTAACATCATAAGTGCTTGTCTAGCTTAGCATCGTAGCCCTGAAGATGTTACTTAGTCGGGTAATGAAACGTCTCCAAGAAAATCACCAACCTTAGAGAGCGCAGAGGATCTCATGGCACTTCTATTTGTTATTAGTTTATTAAACTTATATGCCACCCGTCTTACTGTCAAGTGACTCTGGACAGCTTACAATATAATATAAAAGCACAATATAAAACAGTAACACTGAAACCCTGCCACATTAAGAATTAAAACATTAAAATCCACCTAGATTAAAAAGGGGAACAATGTGTAAACTTATGATCTTCTTCTTCCAATAACAGCAGTTATTTTTATTTTTTTGGCTGGATTGACGGACGTGTGTTCACCCCAAGCGTGCTTAAACTCGGTTACTGTTGAGTGAGAGACCTTGGCTTGAATTTGGATTCCCAGCTTCCACTCCGCTTTCTGTGAAGGAATACAGGCAGTCCTCGACTTACGGCCACAATCGAGCCCAGAATTTGCGTTGTTAAGCGAGAGGCATTTGCTCAGCGAGTCAGGGGCCCCGTTTGACCGATTTTCACCTGCCGCCATTAAGCGAATTGCCGCGGTCGATAAGCAAATCCGGCTTCCTCCGTTGACTTGGCTTGTCAAAAGGTCGCAAAAAAAGGGGGGGGTCACGTGACACACCCACCCACAAGCCTCGGCGACCGTCATTAAGTACATGCCAGTGGCCAAGCCTCCGGGTTTTGGATCACGTGACCGGCGCTGTACCCGTCGTAAGAGTGAAACGGGGCCTTTTAATTTTATTTTATTTTAGGCAGCGCCGCTTTGGCTTCGGTTTCACGACATGAGCCGTCGTAAGTCGAGGACTACCTGACTGGCCCGCCTGAGGGAAGCAGCGGTCCCCCCCCCCCCCCCAAATCCTGTCACCGGGATGAACCGGCCTTTCCTTTTCTTTCCCCACCCGTCCCCTCGGGCAAGAAGCCACCCATCCCGCCGGGACTACATCCCCCATCATCCTCCACCGCTAGAGTAGGGAGAGAGAAGCGGCCGACCGAGATAGGCGCCTCAGGGGCAGTCCCGCGCCCTCCCGTCGCGCATGCGCACTGAGACCACGAATGAGGCCTGCCTGCCTGCCTGCCTGTCGTCTGCTCCACCACCACCACCGCACCCCCCCCCCGCACCTCTTGGAGCCTCCGTCGGCGATGCCGTTGCCCGCCCCGTTCGCCGGCCCTCCTGAGCCCAAGCCGCCTCCGGGAACGACTCCGCTCTCCGCCATTTTGGGGCCGCCTTCCAAACCCGCCGCCGAGACTGAGCCCGAGACGACCGCCGCCATTTCCTTCTCCAGCGAGCTCGCGGCAGCTAACTGCGCCTGCGTCGGCGACGCCCAGCCCTCCCGCTTTTGATCGCCTCACAGGCGGACCAATGAGAGAGGGAGTTAGGGGAAGACGAAAAAAAAAAAAAACCGGAGCCACGCCTTCGAGCCCCGCCCTTTCTTCCCACCCATGACGTCAGCGTTGCCGTAGCTGCCGAATAGTAAGAAACGCCACCGGAAGTTGCCGCCTCTAGTGTCGCCTGAGCGACAGCAAGCAGTCCTGACGACCGTCGCTCTAGGCGGGGAAGGGGGTGGACTTCAACTCCCAGAATTCCGCAGCCAACATGGTCTCACCTCATTTTATATATATATAAAAAAAGAGGTTGAGACTCAGGAAAGAGTGCAGAGAAGAGGATGAGGGGACTGGAGGCTAAAACATATGAAGAACAGGGATGACATGATAGCAAGATTGCAGTATTTGAGGGGCTGCCCCCAAAGAAGAGGGGGTCCACCTATTCTCCAAAGCACCTGAAGGCAGGACGAGAAGCAATGGACGGAAAGAGAAAAGCAACCTGGAATTAAGGAGAAACTTCTTAACAGAACAATATGGGACCTTGGAGGTCTTCTAGTCCAACCCTTTGAAATGGGATAAGAACACCTTATCCCATTTCAAACAAATGGTTATCCAGTGTCTTCTTAAAAGCCTCCAGTGATGGAGTATCCACAACTTCTGGTGGCAAGCTGTTCCACTGGTTAATTTTTCTCCCTGTCAGGAAATTTCTCCTTCATTCCAGGTTGCTTCTCTCCTTGATCAGTTTCCATCCGTTGTTTCTGGTCCTGCCTTCAGGTGCTTCGGAGAATAGGTTGACCTCCCTCTTCTTTGGGGCAGCCCCTCAAATACTGGAATCCTGCTATCATGTCCTCCCTCGTCCTTCTTTTCTCTAGAGTAGCCAAACCCAAATCTTCCAATTCCTGCAGCCATTCTTCATATATTTTATTCTCCAGGCATTTAATCATCTTAGTTGCTCTTCTCTGCCCTTTTTCCAAAGTCTCAACATCTTTTTTATAATGTGGTGACCAAAACTGGATATCCCCACCCCCGCCCCCTCAAAGTGTAGTCTTACTTAGGCTTTATAAAGTGGTACTAAGGCTTCATGTGATTTTGATTCTATGGCTCTGTTTATACAACCGAGGATTGTATTAGCTTTTTTGGCTGCTGCTGCACAGTACTGGCTCATGTTTAAGGGATCATCCATTAGGACTCCAAGGGCCCTCTCAGAGTTACCCTTTTTGAGCCAGGTTTCGCTTAATCTGTACTTGGTACCTTTCGTTTTTCCTACCTCGCCATTCATTCATTCATTCATTCATTCATTCCACCTTCATTATTTTCAGTAACTCAAAGGGGCAAGCATATCCAACACACTTTCTGCCTATTTTCTCCCTAACAGCAGCCCTCAGAGGTGGGCTTGAGCTGGGAACAAGAGAGAGTGGGACTGGCCCAAGGACACGGAAATGGCTTTCATACGTAATCAGAACTCCCTCCCCATCTCTTGACTTCTAGCCTGGTGCCTTCACTACAAAACTGCGTGTCACCTGCAATCCCATGGATGAGGCTTTGCTTGTTTGCATGGCCCAGTTTCTAGCATGCCGTTGCCCGGTGCCAGTCCACGAACTGGGGGTTAGGGACCCCCATCCTATGAAACCTCAATATTTTGTAGCAGGAATGCTCAGGAAGATAAATCTATCTCAGCATCTACTTCTGTCCTACTATCGCAGCACCATTGAGTGTGTCCTGACATATGGCATTCTTGCATGGTATGGGAGCAGCTCTGTAGCGGACAAAAAAGCTCTACAGAGAATCATTAAAACTGCCCAGAATATCATTGATATTCAGCTACCAGCCCTGGACGACATTTTCGAATCTCGCTGTTTGAGGAAGTTGCATAACATTCTCAGAGGCTCTTCCCATCCTGCTCACAATCTTTTTGGACTGTTGCCTTCTGGCAGAAGATACAGAACAATTCAAACTTGGACCGCACGTCTTCTGAATAGTTTTTATCCCAGAGTTATAATTCCACTCAACAAGGAACTAAAGGGCCACCATCAAGGGAGCTGTTGGACAGTATTACTTGGTCTGTTGTGTGGATGTTTGGGTGGTTTAGGGGTGGGGAATAGTGGTGGGTGGGGGGGTGTTTGGGGATTGTTATGTGTGTTGGACCTGGTCTTTGGGTGTTAAGTGAATTTCGTTGTATGGGTATACTGTGTATACACGTACGACAATAAAATTATTTATTTATTTATTTATTTACATGCCTGTTTTTCCTGATCTTCAGACTCTTCCACTTCCATCTTTCCAAGAAGAGCAATTCCATTTCGGCTGTCTTTAATTTCCAATCACTCTGTTGGGAGACTATCTCCTAGACCTAGTCCTTGGCCCTACTGCCCCCATACTAACTGGGCTTACAAGGCTAAGAGATCCAGATTCAGATCCAAGCTAAATGGTACCATGAACAGTTGAGGGAGCTGGGTATGTCTAGCCTATGGAGAGAAGGATTGGGGAGAATACGGTAATTGTCTGCTGGCATTGGAGGGGCCATCATAGAGAAGAGATGGACTTATTCCCCAAAGCACCAGAGGGAAAAGACAAGAAGTCATGGGCGGAAGCTTGTTAAAAACTTCCTAATTTCTAATTTCTAATTCTGGGTTTTATTTAATTGACCAAACTAAATAACAATTTTAATTAGCAATTTTATGATGTTTGTGTGTCTATATTTTTCTTGACTGTACACCGCCTTGAGTCCTACGGGAGAAAGGCGGTATAGAAATATAATAAATAAATAAATAAATAAATAAATAAAAACGGCTCAAGGTTGACTCGGCCTTCCATCCTTCTGAGGTCGGTAAAACGAGGATCCAGATTGTTGGGGCCAATAGGCTGACTTTCTAAACCACGTAGAGAGGGCTGTAAAGCATTGGAAAGTGGTATTTAAGTCTAAGAGCTAGGAAGGAAGGAAGGAAGGAAGGAAGGAAGGAAGGAAGGAAGGAAGGAAGGAAGGAAGGAAGGAAGGGGCAATAGGCTGACTCTGTAAACTGCTTAGAGAGCGCTGTGAAGCAGTATATAAGTCTAAGTGCTAGTGCTATAATTGCCCTCCTTCTCTCCTTCCTTCACACCCTTGTTTTCTCTCCTCTCCTTTTTCTCCATTTTTTCCTTTCTCCCCTGCTCCCTCTCATTCCCTTCTTTTTCTCTCCCTCTTCTTTCCTCTCCTTCCTTCCTCCCTTTTTCTTTCTCCTTTTCTTTCTTTCTTTCTGTTCCTTCTTTCCTTTCTCTTGTAGGAGCCCTCGTGGCGCCGTAGTTAGAATGAAGCATTGCAGGCTAACTCTGGCAACTGCCAGCAGTTTGATCCTGACCGGCTCACGGTTGACTCAGCCTTCCGTCCTTCCGAGGTGGGTAAAATGAGGACCCAAAGATTGTTGGGGGCAAGAGGCTGACCCTGTAAACCGCTTAGAGGGGGCTGTAAAAGCACGGTGAAGCGGTACGTAAGTGCTATTACTAAAGAGAGATCCAATCTAGGGGATAGATTTCTGACAGTGAGAACAATTAACCAATGGATTATTATTTTGGAGCGGTGGCTACACCATCACTGGAGGTTTTCAAAAATAGACTGGAGAACCATTTGACTGAAATGGTACAAGGACTTGAGAAGAGGAAAAGGACCTCCGAGGCCCTTTTCCAGCCCTCGGATTCTATGTTCTGTGTGTTGGGGGCCCGGTCTTGTGGGGCAGCCTCCGAACCAAAACTGCCTCTTTTCCATGAAGCTCAACAACAAGGCTGGATCCAACCCAAATCGGATGGAAATTCCGATCCACGAAAATCCCAGCAGAAACGAACCCTGTCTTTTAAGCCCGGCCGCCTAAGTGGTTCAGCTACGGGTTCGGTGTACCGGGCTAGCCCGATCGAGTGAAAAGCCAATGACAACAGAAACTCCGGTTGACAGGTCAGCACATCGTACATTCACGCAATATTAAGACCCTCTGTGGCTCTTATTTCTGTAAGCCGGATGGTTACGGCGTTTATTTTAAAAAATAATAATAGTAATAAGATACCCTCCGGTTCGCCGGCAGTTCGTTTTCTGTTGGGGTTGTTATTTTTTGTTTTGTTTTTTTAAACTCCTCCTGGGATGTTTAGATTCGAATCCGTCCTCTAGGGAGGGAGGGAAAGCAATGTCACTGGGAAACTAAGGAGGGGAAAAGACAACGCTGCCCCCACCCCCATCTATATAGTGCAAAAATATGAAAAGAGCTGAGAGAGAGAGAGAGAGAGTCAGCCCAGGAGGAGGAGAGCTGACAGGGGACCCTGCCTCGCTCTTGGTCCAAAGAGCCTCAATTCCCTCTCGGAGTAGGACGAGCGGCTTTGCTTTTTACACGCCCGTCTGTGCCTCTGAACAAGGGCTGGACCCTCGGGATGGGGGAGGGACGGGACCCCTGCCCCTCCGGGGAAGGAAACCCCGCACCTTTTCACAGTGATGTCCAGGAAAAGGGCCCTGAACACAACAGCCGAAACTGAGAACAGTCATAAAATTATAATTACAACAATAATTAAGGTACTATAATATAAGATAGTTACACAGATCGAGGGAGAGGTCGTCTCCTCTCCCCATACTGGTCCTTGAGGACGGAGCGGGGCCGACGGGCGCCCATGGCACGCCGCGTCCCCTGCCCCATTGCACACACCCGGGAATTGGTTGTCTTTCGGGGAGGGGGGAAGGGGCGGCTTGACCGATGAACGGACGGATGGCAAGCTCCCTTCCAGTTGGGCTGGCGAAACATTCTGACAAGTGCTCCTTCTCTTCCTCTTCCTCCCTTCCGCTGCTTTGGGGGGGGGGGAAGGGGGAACCAGCGCCAGCCTGGCTCATACGGTGGTCTCGTCAGCCTTCTTCTTCAGCAGCTTGGCGGAGAGCAGGGAGTGCGGGACGGGAGACGGGTTTCTGGCGTCGGGAAGCATCAGCCGGACTTTCTGGTTGGTCCTTCGCCATTCGGAATAGAGCTGGCAGTGGTAGCGGAAAGAGACCTGGATGAAAAGGGGCGATGGGGGGGGTGGGGAAGACACAGGAAAGGAAGCACAAGGTGAGGGAGGGCAGGGGCTTGCAGCTGCTTTGGCACCCCCACCCGCCCCATCCCCGAGCTCCGATTTCAGCCCCAGGTGGTCCTCATCTTACAACCCGCAAACTCAGCCCCGAAATTTACGGCTGCTGAGCGAGACCCTTGCGAAGTGAGTTTTGGCCCCCTGTTGCAACTTTTCCGGCCCACCGTCATTCAGCGAATCTCTGCAAGTGGTTAAACGGGTAACCTGGCCGTGAAGGGAATCTGAGTTTCCCCACCTCCCCCAATTGACTTGGCTTGTCAGAAGGCTGCAAAAGGAGATCGCATCACACACAGACACTCACACACACACACACACACACACACACGGGGGACGCTGCGACCGTCATAAACACGAACCACTTGCCAAGCATGTGGCACTTGCCTGGCCTGAATAGGTTTTAGGGGGTTTTAATTGTATTGCTAGGGGTTTTAAATTGGGGCGGCCGTTTAATTTAATTTATTCTTAATTATTTTAACTTTTATATTGCATGTTATTTTAATTCTCGGCTGTTCACCGCCCTGAGTCCCTTCGGGGAGAAGGGCGGGATATAAATTTAATAAATAATAATAATAATAATAATCCAAATTTTGATCGTAAAACGATCAGTCCCATTTTTTCCCCCAACGCCGTTGTAATTCTGAATGGCAACTCAACGAACGGCTGTATGTCAACGACTACCTTACCCGTTTTCCAACGTAGATAATTAGTATTTACCATGCCATGGTGTTAACTGCAGCGTCTCTCCGCCTCCCCCCAAAAAAAGGTTTAAATACAATATAGTATCTCTCAAAGGCTGGAATGAATAGAAAGAACTGGACTTCCCTTCCCTAAAGCAGAAAGGATTGGGAGGGTGGGGTCAGATATTGAATTAAAAACAAAAATAAATATTGGGAGATATTTGCTTTCCCCAAGCTGGAGAAAACCCCTGCTGCAGCCCCACGCTTGCAAAGGCCTCTCCGGGGTAAGGATGCTGCTGCCCGAGAGCTCCCAGCTTTGACGCCGCTGTGGAGCCTTTTCTATCCCAGGTTTAGAGCGATTCAGGGACCCCCTTAAGCATCTCAGAGTAGGAGGCGTTCCCGTAAAGCACAGCCGTAAAGCCAGTCAGATGTGTGGGGTCTTTTGGGGGGGGGGAATTCAACAGCGGGAGAAAGCAAGCGTCAGCTCAGCTTGTCCTGACCTTCGAAAGCAGGGAGGTCCAGTCGAGGTCAAGGAACAGGACTGGACTTCCCCGCAGCCCCACCGAAGGTGACACGGTCTGAAAAATGACCCAAAGGAGAGGATACACCTAAGTCATGTACACAGGGGGTCCTTGACCCCCCCCCCCCCCCCCCGTCTGTGAATAGGCACTGGGCCGCAGCCTGCCAGAAACCGGGCCGCACGAAGCCCCATCCACAGGATGCAGGCAGCACGCACAAAACCACCCCTTCTCCGGTCCACTGAAAAACCTCGTATAGTGACGTATGCTGCTTTTGGAAAACGGGTGCGGAGGCAGAAAGGAAGGGAGCTGAAGCACGGATGTTGTTACCTTGTTGGGTCATGAAACGTCTGTAAACGGTGGTGAAATCTAAAATTTGTTACTACCGGTTCTGTGGGCGTGGCTTGGGGGGGGTTAATGTGACTGGGCGGGCGTGGCCAATTTTTTTTTTTTTTTTTACTTTTAAAACCATTTTTTTCTACAACCTCTTTGGTGAAGAGGTTGTAGAAAAAATGCTTTCAAAAGGCTCGGATGATCCCAGCTGAGTTGCCTGATCGGCAGAGGTTTTTTTTTTCTTTTAAATGCCTCTGACGATCAGGCAACTCAGCTGGGATCCTCAGAGGCTTTTAAAAGAAAAGAAAAAAAAAACCTCTGAAGAGGTTGTAGAAAAAAAAAACGCTTTCAAAAGGCTCTGACGATCCCAGCTGAGCCGCGCGATCATCAGAGGCTTTTTTTTTTTTTACTTTTAAAAGCATTTTTTCGGCCGAAGTGGTTGTAGGAAAAATGCTTTTAATTTTTTTTTAAAAAAAGCCTGTGATGATTGTGCGGCTCAACTGGGCATGGGGGGGGGGCAGGGATTTTTGCTACCGGTTCTCCAAACCACCCGCCTCCATCGCTACCGGATCAGGTGATCCGGTCTGAACCGGGAGCATTTCACCCCTGGTCTGTAAGGAAAGCACCAAGCCCAGAGAGCACCGAGAATCCCAGAGCTGAAGTGAGCCTGGATCGGAAGCCACAGAGGGTACGCCCGGCATTGCAGGTTCAAACCTTCTGAGCCCTGAGCCAAACGCCCGAAGCCCTGCCTTTTCTCCTGGGGACACAGCAAGGGGTATCCTGTCGCAAGCCCTGGAGATCAGGAATGGAGTCAACCACCTGAGAAAGCAGAGGCCCGCCAGGTGCTAACCCCTGCTAAGGAAGGGGAGTGAGGAGAAGGAAGAAGGCCATGAAGTGGACGATGTTACGGCCGCAGGCTGTGGAGGCTGGCCTTTGGATGCTCTGGGCAGTGGAGAAATCAGCAGGTGTCCTGCAACAGAGACCCCCCCCACACACCCACTCTAGGGTCTGTTTCGGTCGCTCCCCTCTGGGAGGGGGTTTTGGACTATTTCTAGCAGGACTACCAGGTTCTGTAAGAGCTTTGTTCCCCTAGGCCCGTGATGGCGAACCTATGGAACGCGTGCCATATCTGTGGGCATGTAAGCGTTGTCCTAGCTCAGCTCCAGCACACATGCACGCGTCGGCCAGCTGATTTTGGGGCCTTCCGGGCCCACCGGAAGTCAGGAAACGGTTTCTGGCCTCTGGAGGACCTCGGGGGGAAGGCAGTTTTCGCCCTCCCCAGGCTCCAAGAAAGCCTCTAGAGCCTGGGGAGGGTATAAAACGGGCCTTCCGGGCCCACTTTGCTGTTGCGTGCCAAAAGCGGGAGGGGGGAGAACTGGGGGGTCCCATGTGCATGCGTGGGGGGGGGCGTGGCGTGGGGGAGCACTGAATTATGGGTGTGGGCACGTGTACACGCAACCCCCCCCCCTCCACGCTCCCCACGCTTTTGGCACGCGACGGCAAAAAGGTTAGCCATCCCTGCCCTATGCCATCCATCTGGCCAACTCGCCAGATTGATTTTTCTCGCCATGTACACGCATACATCTGAACTAGACTGCCTCGGAGTTCTGTTTGCTACGGGTGTATTCCTTGGAACCCTGGCAGCCAGCGTCTTAATTGCTGACCGTCCTTCCAGTGGACAAAAACCAAGGAAATTGGACCTCTTAAGCTCCCCGTGAATGTAGAAATCGCTCTCCTGCCCCACGGGAACATCCGCAGCTCTGTCCCTTGCAGCTCCACCACGGCAAGCAAAGAAAGAACACCCAGCCAGGGCAAAGAGGGGTCCCCCCCCCCAGTGTAGGCAAGACCGGCTCTTTAAGGCTTCCTTCCCGGGAACTCTTAGGAACTGCAGACGGAAAGCCGAGGCCCTTCCCGGAGGGGCGCAACTGACAGTATCGGAAGCGTGAGGCAGGCCGGCCGATCCTGTGAGCACTGACCAGGGTCCAGAGGACGTAGATGGTGAAAAGGGCGATGGTCAGGGCGATGAGGCCGATGGCCTCCAGGTGGCTGTTGAACTGCATGTGGTCCTGGGCGCCCCGTAGGCAGAGCCAGCCCGAGATGGCCGCCAGCGGGGTGATGAAGAGGAAGCAGGCCATGTCACAGAACAGCGTCCGCTTCTCGTTGCGGGGTCCGGGGTGCCTGAGCCACTGCAGTGGGAGGACAAAGAGAACATCGAATAACACATTTCAAAGGGACCTTGGAGGTCTTCTAGTCCAGCCTTCCCTGCACAAGCAGGAGACCCGAGACCAGAGGCTTTCAAACCTGGTGTCAAGTTTCCGAAAGATGCCCTAATTAATTTATGAGCCATGATCCAAACTTCAAAGGAAATATAGTCATTTATTAGGAGCAACATTCCAGCAATACTGGGATGCAGTTAGGACTGATCCTATGTAGATTTACGTTCCCCTATGACACTGTCTCTCCCCTCCTCTCTGGCCACGTCATAAATCACATTCTCCAATTAACCACTTTGGCTGGCTGTGAAACCTAACACCCTCCTTCTGATTGCGGTCAGGAAGAATGTATGGAATGCACTTGAGTTCTCCCTCCCTCCTGCTCATGGCAACTTGAAAGCTTTGCAAGTTGACACCTGGCAGCTTTAAGACTTGTGGACTTGAAGCCCACAAGTCTTAAAGCTGCCAAGTTTGAGGACCCCTGCCCTAGACCATTTCAGACAAAATGGCCGTCCAGTCTCTTCTTAAAAGCCTCCAGTGATGGAGCACCCACAAATTCTGGAAGCAAGTCTGAAGAATTGTTCTGCTCAGAAAAATCCTCATTATTTTGAGGATTTGCTTCTCTCCTGGATTAGTTTCCATCCGTTGCTTCTTGTCCTGCCTTCAGGGGCTTTGGAGAAGAGGTGGAAACCCCCCCCCCACTTCCTTTGTGGCAGCCCCTCAAATATTGGAAGACTGCTATCATGTCCCCCCTGGTCCTTCTTCTCACTAGATTCCCAATTCCTGCAACTGTTCTTCACGTGTTTTAGCCTCCAGCCCCCCCCAGTCCTCTTTCTTGCTTTTCTCTCCACTCTTTCTAAAGTCTCAGTATCTTCTTCAGACGTTGAGAGGAAGGAGAATATCAGGTGGTGGGGGGGGGGGGAGTTGAAATGGAGGGGGGGCAGGAGGAAGGATTCAAGCGGCCAAATCTTCACACAGATGCCTCCTCCTGCCAATGTGTCCTGCCCAGGATTGCCCGACATCGGTCTGAGAGGTGGCACCTGAGAGGTCATCGCTGTTGTTGTTAGTCCCAAATAAACCTATTTTTTTGTAACAGCTGAGAATTACGTTCATTCCCAGCTGAGTCCCAATTAGTTGCAAAGCAAGTCCTTCGGAAGAAGTCCTTTGGGATAATCACCAACCTTTATCTTCTTTGAAACCCTGCCAAAGGCCTTACCTGGCAAAGCCCCACAAAGTTCAGAAACAAACAAGAGACGCCGACTGGAAACAGAGTTAGCAACTTTGCTTTCCTGCCAAAAAGGCCCAAGTGCCTTTGCTCCTCTTTTAAGCCTTATGGGAGGGGCCAATCATCTCCAGGCCTTACTCCCAAGTCGACCCTTGTTCTTTAGCTGTTCTCTTTGTCTGGCAACACTGCGCATGCGCACACTGGGAACAGACTCCAGCTGTTTGTCTGCCTCACTGATGTCTGACTCCGAAGGCAGCTGATACCTGTCATATGGCCCTGGCCCCATCTCTGCCTCTGACGCAGAGCCCTCATCCGGGCCTTCCCCAGACTCCAGGACTGGCCCATGTTCCTACCCAGCCTCCTCACTGTCCGACTCCGCTGCCAGCTCTGCAGGCTACTGGCAGACCACAAGAATCGCAGGCCACCCGGAAGAATACTGCGATGGGTGGCATCAAGAGGCTCTTCCGATTCCTCCGACCCATCGAAGTCGATCCCAGATGGGTCAAGAGAACTCTCTCCTCGCACGTGACAAATACACACACACACACCATCCCCCCCCCCCCCCAAGATTTTCCCCTCTCGGTAGCAGCCAAGGAGAGACATACCCACCTCCGTCAGAGGCTGGGGCCGCCTTTCCACCACAAACTCCGTGTGGCAAAGCTCGCAGTAACTGGTGTTGGAGGAAGACAGCCACTTCTCCAGGCAGCTCTTGTGGACGGTGCCCAAGGTGCCCGTGCAGTCGCAGGGTGAAAGCAGGCCTTCCCCGTTCCCACCTTCGTGGCAGATTCGACAGATCGGACCATCGCTGGAAAGGGATCAAAGTAAGAAAATCACAACCGGATTCTCCAGGAGAAACGGAGGCGAGTTTTCCCGTCCCTCGTGGGAAGAGTGTGGCAACCTTGCTTGAAAAAAACCTTTCACCCCTGGGCTGAGAAAGCCCACCCTAGTCTGGCCGACACTGACGGAAGCCAGCACCAAATTCCAGTTGGGTGCATTGATTTGTTCAGCTGCTCAAATTCTTCTGTTTTGTAAACCTTTCACTGGCTGAAAGAGCCCATCCTAAGCCAGTTATTTTTGGAATCAATGTGCAGGCCGTCCTTGGATTACGACCCACGACGGAGCCCAGAATTGACGTTGCTAAGGGAGAAATTTCTTAAGTGAGTTTTGTGCCGTTTTACGGCTTTTCTTCCCTGCAGTTAAATTGGTAACCTGGTGTTGACCTTGAAGCTGGCTTGGCGGTGGCCATTGTGACCCTTCAGTGCTGCCACAACTGGAGCTGTGGGAAAGGGAGGGGGGAGTAGAGACAGCCAAAACAAAATACTTTCTCTTGGGAACCAAGGACATTCCCACCAGGCGCCCCAAAAGAGGGGGCTGGCGTCTCCTAGCAACTGGACTGTATCCTGATTGGTCCATGGGACTGATTGTTGGGAGGAAGTGAAAGAACTTTTACTTTTAATTACCGTGTTTTTCATAGTATAAGACACACCTGTTTCCCCCCCAGAAAGAGGGTGAAAATCTGAGTGCATCTTATACCCCGAATGTAGCCCCACCCAGCCTTGCAAATGGAGATTTCAGAGGCTGAAAGAAGCCTCTGAAATAAATTTCAGAAAAAAAGCCTCAGAAACGAAGCTTCAGAAAAAAAAAGCCTCTGAAAGGCTTTTATCTAAAATAATATGGCAAGCAACAAAAGAAGAATCAGTAAAGGTCCTAACCAAACTATGCTAACAAATCTGGAGAATAACCAACAAATCGGAAGAGGTTAATCTACATACCAATACAAAAGAAAGGAGATTGAACAGCGTACAGATAGTCCTTCAGAAAAAAAGCCTCTGAAAGAAGCTTCAGAAAAAAAGCCTCCAAACAGAGCTTCAGAAAAAAAATCCTTTTTTTTCTGAAGCTCTGTTTCGGAGGCTTTCAGAGGCAGAAAAAAAAAGCAAGGCACAGAGCTCACTACCAAGGAACCTGTTGCTAAAATTCACCTCTGGAAACAGCTGATTGGGGATATTCCGGGAGGCCGATCCAACCACCAATCAGCTTGTTTCTTATTTTCCTCTCCAAAAACTAAGGTGCGTCTTGTACTCCGAAAAATACGGTAGGCGAAAACCACGGGATCATTTACAGTTGGTTTTCACCAGCTTGTGCCAATATGACATATCCAATAAATCTATTCCTTGAGGAATCCAACTGCCTCGGAGTTTTGATTCATATGGGTGTGTTACGTTGTTCGGTCAATCTGGCTTCTTCCCCATGGACTTTGCTCGTCAGAAGGTCACAAAAGAGGATCATGTGACACACACACACACACACACACACAGGATGTTGCGATCGTCATAAATATGAACTAGTGGTCAAGCATCCTAATTCTGAACACATCACCATGGAGATGCTACAGTGTGAAAAAGGGTCGTAAGTGGTCACTTTTTTTCAGTGACATTGTAATTTCGAACGGTCACTAAACGAACTGTCATCAAGTCGAGGACTACCTGTACTTCAAACTTGGGCTAACTTAAAGAGAGCATCCAAAATTTGGGACCCATCCCTCCTTGTGCGACTGAAATTCGGCAAGCTTGTGTCTGTTTCAGGCGGCTGCCTGAAGGCTTTCCCACAGGGAGAGTCAATGGGGAAGCCTGCAGGAAGTCAATCCTGCTCTCCCTGCCCCTTTTTTTTGCCCATCTAGGCTCACTCCGTTTCTTTGTCCAAGTAAGGAAATGCCTGTGGAACAAGGACCCAACAAGTCATAGGTTGTTTAGTGTTAAACTAACAATGGACTGATCTGCTCAGGGTATTTAACCGTCCTTGTTGCACGCAAAGGGGTAAAGTCAAGGCACTCAAGTAATTGGCACCCTACGCCTTTTTCTTTCGGGGTTACGGTAAGCCTTGATCGTCCCGATGTGGCCAGTCAGTCAGCCACGTGACCGAACCCCATAGGGCTGATGGAAAGTTGTTCTCTTTGACTCGGAGGCCACATACAAGAGTTGGAAGGGACCTTGGAGGTCTTCTAGTCCAACCCCCTGCTTAGGCAGGAAACCCCACACCACTTCAGACAAATGGTTGCCCAACATCTTCTTAAAAGCCTCCAGTGATGGAGCATTCACAACTTCTGGAGGGAAGTGGTTCCACTGATTAATTGTTCTCCCTGCCAGGAAATTTCTCCTTAGTTCTAAGTTGCTTCTCTCCTTGATTAGTTTCCACCTGTTGCTTCTTATCTTGCCCTCTGGTGCTTTGGAGAATAGCTTGACTCCCTCTTCTTTGGGGCAGCCCCTCAAATGTTGGAAGACTGCTATCGTGTCTCCCCTGGTCCTTCTTTCCAATTAGCCTCCATGTTATCTCCAGTTTTTTTCTCTCGGCTTGGAACTGAACCAGAGGGATTTTCCTTCCAACTGTTGTACCATTGGAGGTGCCCATCCAACTCCTGCTCATTGCTTGGCTCCCCCCCAGCCGCCCCCTCGGCTGCCCCAGCTCTAACCGAGGATTGAACCGGCCTCACCTCTGGGTGCCCAGGGCTTTGATGACCGTCGAGAGCAGTCGGCCGTCCTTGGCCGTGACTTGGGTAACGTACTGGGGGCGCCCGAGATCCGAATCTTCTACGGACTTGGACAATGTGGCACTGCCCGGGCAGTCACACAGCGAGCCGGGGAGGTGGCAGCAATCACCTGTTGTCATGGCAACGGGGGGAACGCTGGGTTCAGCAGCCAGACAGCAGGTTCATGATAAGCTGGAAACGAGGGAGAGAGAGAGAGAGAAAGTGAGTAGAAAGAGAGAAAATGAGAAAGAATGAAAGTGAATGAGAGAAAGAAAGAGAGTAAGAGAAAGAATGAGAAACAGATAGAAATAAAGAGAGAGAGAATGAGAAAG
Source organism: Pituophis catenifer annectens (assembly GCF_029215685.1). Taxonomy (NCBI): domain Eukaryota; kingdom Metazoa; phylum Chordata; class Lepidosauria; order Squamata; family Colubridae; genus Pituophis; species Pituophis catenifer. Next base: position 353,520,352 of record NW_027256881.1, on the reverse strand, counting down.
AGAAAGATAGAAATAAAAAGATAGAGCCTTGGTAGTACAATGGTCTAAAGCACCCTGTTATTAAGAACAGCTGCCTGCAATTTCTGCTGGTTCGAATCTCGCCAAGGCTCAAGGTTGACTCAGCCTTCCATCCTTTCTAAGGTAGGTGACATGAGGACCCAGTTTGTGGGGGCAATAAGCTGACTTTGTATAAATATACAAAAGGATGAAGGCTATTGCTTAACGCATTGTAAGCCGCCCTGAGTCTCCGGAGAAGGGTGGCATATAAATCAAATTAAAAAAAAAAAGAGAGAGAGAGAGAGAGAAAGAGAAAGAGATATAGAGAAAAAAAATAAAGAGAAGGAGAAAGACAAAGACAAAGAGAGAGAGAAAATGAGAGAGAAAATGAGAGAGAAAAAAGTAAAATAAAAAGAGAAAGAGAGAAAAAATAGAGAAAAAGAAAGAGAAAAAAATAAAGAGAAAGAGAAAGAATAAAGAAAAGGAGAGAAAGAGAGAGAAAGAGAAAAAAAATAAAGAGAAAGAGAGAGAAAGAGAAAAAAATAAAGAGAGAGGGGGGGAGGGAGGATATGAAACAAGGCCTGTGCACACCATTCCTTTATTTATTAAATTTTAATTAATTAATCACAGGTAGTCCTCGATTTACGACTGCAGATGAGCCCAAAATTTATGCAACAAAGTGAGAAATCGGTTCAGCGAGTTTTGCCCCACGACCTTCCTCGCCACATTTGTTAAGTGAATCGCTGCAGCTCTTAAATGAGTAACACGGTCGTTAAGTGAACCTTGGCTTTCCCCATTGTCGGGGCTTGTCGGAAAGGCCGCAAAAGGGAGAGATCGCGTGAGCAACCCGGGACGCCGCCACCGTCATAAATGTGAGTCGGTTGCCTGCCAAGCACCCGAATGTCAATCACGTGAGCCTGAGGGGGTCCTAAGGCTGAAAAAGGGGTGGTCAGTCACATTTTTTTTTCAGCGCCATTGTAACTTTGAACGGTCACTAAATGAAGCGTTGTAAGTCGAGAACTGGCTGTCATTTTGATGCCACCCGTCTCCACTCCAAGGCGACTCCGGAGTCTTTTCTTTAGCAGGCAATCCAAAGTTGGCGAATTCATTTTGTTCTGACTGGACGCTTCCCCTGAATTGGCCAAGGGTGTGTGTGTGTGTGTGTGTGTGTGTGTTTTGCAAAGACACCCAACATCTATCCTGCAATTCTGGCAGCCAGCAGAGACTCCTGCCGAGGAGACTCGTAAAATACAAACGAGACAAGCTGGGGTGGAAAATCGCCTTCGACACGACACGTTAAAAGTGGTGGGTTTAATAAAGCCCCCCGGGAGAAATCCCCTGGAGCTTCCAAGCCTTCTGGAAAAGAGAGGCTACCTGCCTGCAACGACGACTCAGTAAGGCAGGTGTCAATCTTTGGTCTTCCTGGAAACGAACAAAAAGTTTCGTAACTTTAGAAGGGAGTCTCTCGGAGAGGAAGGTGGGGGAAATTTCCCTCTGGTTTTCCAAAAGAAGACGCTCCAGTCAAAGCAGTGGTGAAATCCACATTTTTTTACTACTGGTTCTGTGGGCGTGGCTCGGTGGGCATGGCAGGGGAAGGATACTGCAAAATCCCCATTCCCTCCCCACTCTTGGGAGAAGGATATTGCAAAATTCCCATTCCCACCCCACTCTTGGGGGAAGGACACTGCAAAATCCCCATTCCCTCCCCACTCTTGGGGGAAGGACACTGCAAAATCCCCATTCCCTCCCCACTCTTGGGGGAAGGATACTGCAAAATCCCCATTCCCTCCCCACTCTTGCGGGAAGGATACTGCAAAATTCCCATTCCCTCCCCACTCTTGGGGGAAGGATACTGCAAAATCCCCATTCCCTCCCCACTCTTGGGGGAAGGACACTGCAAAATTCCCATTCCCTCCCCACTCTTGGGGGAAGGACACTGCAAAATCCCCATTCCCTCCCCACTCTTGGGGGAAGGATACTGCAAAATCCCCTCCCCACTCTTGGGGGAAGGACACTGCAAAATCCCCATTCCCTCCCCACTCTTGGGGGAAGGACACTGCAAAATCCCCATTCCCTCCCCACTCTTGCGGGAAGGATATTGCAAAATCCCCATTCCCTCCCCACTCCTGGGGCCAGCCAAGAGGTGGCATTTGCCGGTTCTCCGAACTGCTCAACATTTCCGCTACCGGTTCTCCAGAACCCGTCAGAACCTGCTGGATTTCACCCCTGAGTCAAAGTAATAGCGAGTGAAGGGCTTATATTTTTCAAAATGAATATACAACCTGACCGCTTGAAAGAAGGGAGATTTTCTTTGCCACGGGGACAGAGGTGGGCGTCATATACTGGTTTGGCCAGAACCGAAAATGTGTGCGCGTACCATTGAAAAACTGGCAATTATATAGGAAGTGGTAGCGCCAGGGCGGGTGGGCCCAGTTGCTGGTCGGAACTATTGGTTCGCCTGCTCTGGACCCGGGGGGGTGGGGGTGGAGGGGAGGGACTTTCTGAACCACACCTTGCAGTGCAGCGGGAAAAGGGGTCTCTGGACCTGTCTCTCTTTCTGCCCTGATGAGGAGACCCCCATCGCCGCTAACCTTTGGCCCTGCTGGCTGCAGCAAAGGATGGAGACCAAAGGTCCTGTCGCAGCCTGCGACTGTCAGGAAGGCCTTTCCCCCTACGAGGGACATGGCTTCATAGAGCGTATGAAGAACGGTTGCAGGAACTGGGTATGTCTAGGTTAATGAAGAGAAGGACTAGGGGAGACATGATAGCAGCCTTCCAATATCTCAGGGGCTGCCCCAAAGAAGAGGGGGACAAGCTATTCTCCAAAGCACCCGAAAGCAGGACAAGAAGCAACGGATGGAAACCAATCAAGGAGAGAAGCAACTTAGAACTAAGGAGAAATTTCCTGACAGTCAGAACAATTAATCAGTGGAACAACTTGCCCCCAAGAAGTGGTGAATGCTCCAACACTGGAAGTTTTAAAGAAACTTTGTCTGAAATGGTTTAGGGACTTCTGCTCGAGGAGGGAGGGCTGGATTAGATGACCTCCGAGGTCCCTTCTAACTCGATTCTGATTCTGATTCTGATTTTCGGTGTCTTGTGAACCCAGTTTCCACGTGACACGTCTGGGGAACGGTTGCAGGAACTGGGCATGTCTAGTTTGATGAAAAGAAGGACTTGGGGAGACATGATAGCAGTCTTCCAATATCTCAGGGGCTGCCACAAAGAAGAGGGAGTCAAGCTATTCTCCAAAGCACCTGAAGGCAGGACAAGAAGCAACGGATGGAAACCGGTCAAGGGGAGAAGCAACTTAGAACTAAGGAGAAATTTCCTGACAGTCAGAACAATTAATCAGTGGAACAACTTGCCCCCAAGAAGTGGTGAATGCTCCAACACTGGAAGTTTTAAAGAAACTTTGTCTGAAATGGTTTAGGGACTTCTGCTCGAGCAGGGAGGGCTGGATTAGATGACCTCCGAGGTCCCTTCTAACTCTATTCTGATTCTGATTCTGATTTTTGGTATCTTGTGAACCCAGTTTCCACGTGACACGTCTGGGGAACCGTTGCAGGAACTGGGCATGTCTAGTTTAATGAAGAGAAGGACCAGGGGAGACCTGATAGCAGTCTTCCGATATCTCAGGGGCTGCCCCAAAGAAGAGGGAGCGAAGCTATTCTCCAAAGCACCTGAGGGAAGGACAAGAAGCAACGGATGGAAACCGGTCAAGGGGAGAAGCAACTTAGAACTAAGGAGAAATTTCCTGACAGTCAGAACAATTAATCAGTGGAACAACTTGCCCCCAAGAAGTGGTGAATGCTCCAACACTGGAAGTTTTAAAGAAACTTTGTCTGAAATGGTTTAGGGACTTCTGCTCGAGCAGGGAGGGCTGGATTAGATGACCTCCGAGGTCCCTTCTAACTCTATTCTGATTCTGATTCTGATTTTTGGTATCTTGTGAACCCAGTTTCCACGTGACACGTCTGGGGAACCGTTGCAGGAACTGGGCATGTCTAGTTTAATGAAGAGAAGGACCAGGGGAGACCTGATAGCAGTCTTCCGATATCTCAGGGGCTGCCCCAAAGAAGAGGGAGCGAAGCTATTCTCCAAAGCACCTGAGGGAAGGACAAGAAGCAACGGATGGAAACCGGTCAAGGGGAGAAGCAACTTAGAACTAAGGAGAAATTTCCTGACAGTCAGAACAATTAATCAGTGGAACAACTTGCCCCCAAGAAGTGGTGAATGCTCCAACACTGGAAGTTTTAAAGAAACTTTGTCTGAAATGGTTTAGGGACTTCTGCTCGAGCAGGGAGGGCTGGATTAGATGACCTCCGAGGTCCCTTCTAACTCTATTCTGATTCTGATTCTGATTTTTGGTATCTTGTGAACCCAGTTTCCACGTGACACGTCTGGGGAACCGTTGCAGGAACTGGGCATGTCTAGTTTAATGAAGAGAAGCACTAGGGGAGACATGATAGCAGTCTTCCGATATCTCAGGGGCTGCCCCAAAGAAGAGGGAGTCAAGCTATTCTGCAAAGCACCAGAGGGCAGGACAAGAAGCGATGGGTGGAAACTAACAAAGGAGAGAAGCAACCTAGAACTAAGGAGAAATTTCCTGACAGTTAGAACAATTAATCAGTGGAACAGCTTGCCTCCAGAAGTTGTGAATGCTCCAACACTGGAGGATTTTAAGAAGAGACTGGACAACCCTTTGTCTGAAATGGTATAGGGTTTCCTGCCTCAGCAGGGGGTTGGACTAGAAGACCTCCAAGGTCCCCTCCAACTCTGTTTTTCACACCTGGAATACAGCATCCAGTTTTGGTCGCCATGATGAAAAAAAAAAAAGATGTGGAGACCCTAGAAAAAGTGCAGAGAAGAGCAACAAAGAGGATGAGGGGACTGGAGGCTAAAACATAGGAAGAACGGTTGCAGGAACTGGGTATGTCTAGTTTGATGAAAAGAAGGACCAGGGGAGACATGCAATCTTCCAATATCTGTGGGGTTGCAATAAAGAGGGAGTCAAGCTATTCTCCAAAGCACCGGAAGAAAAGACAAGAAACAATGGATGGAAACTAACCAAGGAGAGAAGCGACTTGGAACTAAGGAGAAACGTCCTAACAGTGAGAACGGACAATCCGTAGAATGGCCTGCCCCCAGAAATTATGGGTGATCCAACACTGGAGATTTTTAAGAAGAGATTGGGCAGCCATTTGTCTGAACTGGTATAGGGTCTCCTGCTTGGGCAGAGGGTTGGTCTATAAGACCTCCGAGGTCCCTTCCAAGTCTATGATCTTAAAGGATACTGGCTCGGGAATTCTGGGTGTTGAAGTCAGAGGGAGAGCCAGCCTGGAAATATGGAGAATTTGTGGACGGTGAACAATTGAGTTGCCCCCAGAAGTTGGAGGTGGCGGATGAGGAAGAGGAGGAACAGCTGGGTCCCGTGCCTGACGCGCGGATGCACAGGAGGAGGAGGAGAGAAGAGCAGTGGAAATCTATGGGCCGGTCCTCGGGACAGAAGAGCCACTGCTAGTGAAGCCCCACCTTAGCTCTGGGGAGAAAAGGCAGGGGGAAGAGATGAATAGGTGTGGCAGACAATTATTCATCTCCCTGCCGAGACTTTTTACTGGGGCTGCTGGGGCTCCTAATGAAGGAATCATTGATTTAATTTGTGTTTGGGGAGCTGAATGATTGACCTCCTGGTTTAACAGATGGGCATCAGCTCCTGGCATGGGACTGGTAAGAGCAACCCGCAGTGACTTCCACCACAGCCCCAAGGCAGAACGATCAAGAGTGACAAAATAAACCAGCCGCCGTGCGATATGCTTCCCAGCACCAGATGGCACGCATTTGCTCCTGGCTGACAGTCAAAAGAGAGCAAAGCGATGAAGTCAGATCGCCTTTGATTGTGTTCAGAAGGCAAACGCGGTTAGCAAAACAGGGCATCCTCAGGGACATCCGGCCTGTGGGATCCAGGTATGCCGGAAGGAAACATCGTCTCCCTGTTTAAGGATCAAAGAAACCAGCGCAAATACCAACAAAAGAAGAATTAGCCACCACGCGAAGCAAGCTGTCGTTTAACAGAATAACAGAGTCGGAAGGGACCTCGTAGGTCATATAGTCCAACCCCCCCACAAGCTAGAGACCTTAGAGTCTCAACATCTTTTTTGTAGTGTGGTGACCAAAACTGGCGCCCCCCCCTTTTGAATCTTTAATTGCCCCCTCCCTTTGAATCTCCTCCCCGTCCTTCTACCCTTTCTGCTGCTAACAAGAAGGCTGTTAAGTGAGTTTTGCCCCCGTTTCACAACTTTTCTTGCCACCGTTAAGTGGATCACAGCAGTCGTTAAGTGAGCAACACGGTGGTTAAGCAAATCCGGCGTAACTTCAAATGAACGGTTGCTATCTGAGGACTACCTGTAGCTGGTTTTTGTGGGTTTTCTGGAAGCCCCTGAGCCCTCCCCGCTCTCGGAGCACGGGCCACATCCATGTTTTGCAAGTGAGTGGAGTAATTCCCAGAAGGAATTCTGGGAGCCGAAGTCCATGCCGTTTTAAGGGTTGCCGCTGCTGAGAAACACCCGGCCAAATGAATCATCAGGCTGGCCTGGCAAAACTTTCCTTATGCGCCTCCAAAGTTGTTCTCCTGCGCACAACAGATGTGGGGGGGGGGTTGCAGGGTGTGTGCGTGCATGTGTGTGTGGCAGGAAAGGAGTCCTGCGTAACTTCCTGAAGAGCAAACAGAGCAGTTGTCGTAACTGTTGACAACTTGGGCTGCCAGGCCTTGGAGCCGATCCCGTCTTCTATTTCTCTTTTTTTAATTCAACAAATGCATATAGTTACCCATCTACCAGAAGGAACAGATGAACGGGATTAAAGTCTTTTAAAAGACAATTTAAAAGGCTTTCCAACCTTGCCAACTGTTAAGATTTGTGGATTTCAAGCATGGCTGGCTCGGCAATTCTGGGAGTTGAAGTCCACAAATGTCGGCTGGGGAATTCTGGGAATTTGTGGACTTCAACTCCCAGAATTCCCCAACCGGCATTTGTGGACATCAATGCCGGCCGGGGAATTCTGGGAGTTGAAGTCCACAAATGCCAGCCAGGGAATTCTGGGAATTTTACAGCCATGTACATTGCTACCACCATCTGCCAAGCACCCCAAGCCATTCCATCAATCACCTGAACCCAGGACCAGATCTTCACTGCCTTCCTGAAAGCCAGCAAGGCTAAGCCACCACCTCTCAAAGGATGCCTGTTCCATAAGCCACAGCAGAGAAAGCACCTTTGCCAGGGGTGTCCATCCTCGGGGACCCAGTCAGGTCTGCCTCCCCAGCCATGACCCCCCCCCCCACCTGACCAGACAAAGCAGGTGGGCAGAAACCAGCGGGGAGAGGAGGCAGCACCAGGACAAACTCAAGGCCACCCCAAGAGAGCGCACTGCCAATACAGGTAGTTCTCGATTTACAACACTTCATTTAGTGACCGCCCAAAATTACAACGTCCCTAAAAAAAAAGAGACTTACAACCATTTTTCACGCTTATGACCATTGCAGCATCCTTCACGGTCCACATGATGAAAATTCAGATGCTCGGCAATTGGTCCATATTTATGACGGTTGCAGTGTCCCGAGGCGGGGTGTGTGTGTATCACATGATTCTCCTTTTGCGAGCCAATTCAACGGGGGAAGCCAGATTCACTTAACCACCCTGTCACTCGTCTAAGAACTGGAGTGATTCACTTAACGACGGTGGCAAGAAAGGTCTCAAGATGGGGGCAAAACTCCCTTAACCAATCCTTTAGCAAGATAAATTGCTGGCTCCGTTGCAGACTTAAGCTGAGGACTACCTGTAGGGGCAATTGAGAGGGGACTGAGGCACGGAGGCTTCCCCCCACCACAACCTAGAAAGGGTGCAGGAAGTGTAGCCCCCTCCCCCTCCCCCATATTGGCCTTCCCATGCCTGAAATCAGCCCAGAAAAGGGGAGGGTCCCAGCAAGCTTGCCTGCGGAAATGGAGTCCAGGGAAAGGAGACCACCAGGAAATTCCTGGGTTGGAAGTAGATCGGGGAGAGGGCTCCTCCCTTCCCCAGCCCCTCCACTCTAATGCTGAGAAGGCTTCCTCAAAGCCCATCAGAGGCGGAAAGACCGAGACACACACACACACACACACCCCGAACGCCGGGCTGCCAGCTCACCCCAGGCCCAGAGGCAGAGGCAGCAGGCCTTCTGCAGTCACTTAACCACTGAGTCAACTAACTTAACGGCAGCGATTCACTTAACAACCATAGGCAAAAAGGTCATAAAATGGACCCAAACTCCGTCAACTAACATCTCTTTCAGCAAGCTCCATTTCCGGCTCCGTTGCGGTCGTAAATTGAAGTCTGCCTGTAGGGGCAATTGCCACGGGACCGAGGCACGGAGGTTTCCCCACCCCACCCCCACAACCTACAAAGTGTAGGCCCCCGCCTCCACCCCAAAATTGGCCTTCCCATGCCTGAAATCAGCCCAGGAGGAGGAGGAGGGTCCCAGGAACCTCCCTCGGGGAAATTGAGTCCAGGGAAAGAAGACCACCAGGCAACTCCTAGACTGCAAATAGATCGGGAAGAGGGTTCCCCCCCTACCCCCCAGCCCCTCCCCTCCGAAAGCCGATCGGAGGCAGAAAGACCGAGACCCACCCACCCACCCCGAGCGCCGGGCTGCCAGCTCACCCCAAAGCGGAGGCAGAGACCTTGTTTCCGGGGCTCCTCTGCCCTCAGGAGCCAGGCCTTTCACGGCCCTTTCACCGCCGAGCCCCTTAACTGCAGCGATTCACTTAACGACCGTAGGCAAGACAGGTCGTAGAACGGAGCAAAACCCCCTTAACCAAAGTCTCTTTTAAGCAACCTACATTCCAGGCTCCCTTGCGGTCGTAAATCGAGGAGGGACAATTGGGGGGGAGGACCAAGGCACGGGGGTTTCCCCTCCCCCCCCACAAACTGGCCTTCCTATGCCTGGAATCAGCCCCCCCCCAAAAAAAGGGGGGGAGGGTCCCAGGAAGGTCGCCCAGGGAAATGGGAGCCCAGGGAAAGGAGACCACCAGGAAACTCCTGGGCTGCTGGGCTCCTCCCCTCTACCTGCGCGAGCCCATCGGAGGCGGAAGGACCGAGGCGCCCCCTCCCCATCTCAGACCCCCCCCCTCCCCCCACAGGGGCCGGGCAGCCTGCTCACCCCAGGCCGGCGGCAGAGACCTTCCCTCCGGGCTCCTCCGTGGCAGGAGCCGGGCCTTCCGCGGAGCCGCCGTCTCGTCCCCGGGCGGGCCGCCCCGCAACCCCGCCAGGCCTCCATGGGCTCCCCCTTCCTCCAGCCCCTCCGAAGCCTCCTCGTCGCTTCCTGCTGCTCCTGTCACTCAAGCGCCTCTCGCCCCGCCCCTTCTCACCTGCGCCCCGCCCCTTCCGCCGCCGCCCAGGCCTTCTCCTCAGCGCCGCGGCCTTGCCCGGCCCATCTTTTCTCCGGCCGGCGCTGGAGAAGGGCGCGGCGGAGGCGGGTGGGAGGCCTCTCGCCGGCCACCGCCGCCGCCGCCGTTTCTGTCAGCCGCGTCTCCTTTGCGCACCTGAGACGGGGAGGGGGAGGGGGGGGGAAACAAACGGGTCCCGCCCCTTTTCTCCACGCCTCCTCCTCCTCCTCCCCCCGCGCAGCCAATCGCCTCCTCGAGCGGAGGGAGGCGTAGAGAAGAGCCAATCCGCGGCGTCAAGGGGCGAAGAAGCGCCCGCCCCTGGAGACGAGAGGGATGGAGGGGGGAGAAAAAAAAAAAAAGGAGAGGAAGCTCGCGCATGCGCGCTTCTCCCCGTCCTCGGCTGCGCGAGCTGTAAACGGCCGGTTTTTTTTTTCCCTTTCCCCCCCCCCTCTGCTTTTCCGCGACTGGCGGGAGAGGGAGGGAGGGAGGGGGAAGCCACGCCCCCTTTCTTTGACGTTGGTTCCTCCAGGGACTTGCTGGGGGAACTCTGGGAGTTGAAGTCCAGACCTCTTAAAGCTGCAGAGCTGGAGAAGTGGTGCAGGGTTTCCCGCCTAGGCAGGGGGTTGGACTAGATGACCTCCAAGGTCCCTTCCGACTCTGCTCTTCTATTTCTATTTCCATTATTCCTAAATGCAGCCCTGGACCTCAAACCTCTAGATTAAGAGTTGGAAGGGACCTTGGAGGTCATCTAGTCGCCCGCCAGGAAATGTTGGTGGTCTGCGGAGAAATCTTTGCACTTTTTTAGATTGCGCTCAGCCTCAAACTCCGGAAATGGCCGAGAGCAATGAATGGGGCTGCACCGCCCACATTGCCCCGCCAGCCCCTCCTCCTCCCCCCACCCTCTTCAGGTCGAGCCAGGAGTCTGCCGGGGGTCGGTGGGTGGCTGGAGGAGGGGGAATTAGGCTGCTCCAGGCACACAGCCCGGAATCCTCTTGTGTGCTCCTTCTCTCCAGTAGCTTGGTCCATCTATTTTATTGTATTGTGTTTTGTCAAGCGTGCACAAGGTAGCAACTAGGAGTAGGAACGTAAGCGTGGAAAAAAAAAAGGAAGTCGTTACAGATCAATGGGGACAGGGACGGTAGGCAGGCTGCTGCGCTTATGCACCTGGGGTGGCACGTGCAATGGGCAACTTTGCAAGTGGTGCAATGTGCCAAAAGGAGCTACTTGCATTTGCGCGGAATCAGCATTCCTCCTCGGTATATTTGCGCCAGCTGGTGGCACCAAGGCAGCCTTCGTCTCCTGCCCGCTTGGGACTCGGAGGGGTCAAAGGTGCCCGGTCCAGGGAGCAGCCAGAGTTGGCTGTCCATTGCGGACACTACCTCGGCCCCCTGCAAACTCTCGTCTCTCGAGCTCCTCGAGGAGCTCGAGACGAGAGTTTGCAGGGGGCCAAGGTAGTGCCTGCAATGGATGGCAAACTCCGGCTGCTTCTCTGCTGTAATGCTTCCCAGACGCCGTTTACTGCTCCGAAGCCCAAGCAGCAGGATATGAGGAGGGCTGCCTAGCTGCCAACGGCTGGCGCAAATTCGCCGCGCCTTCCAACCATCGCCACCGCAGCTTTGGCCCACTTGCGAGGGCTGCGCTCCTTTTTGCACATTGCACCACCTGCAAAGTGGCCCGTTGCGCTTGCCGCCAGAGATTTCCAGCCCCACCACGGCCAGTCTCGTATTCCAGAGCTGTAGTAGTCACACTCACAGGAGTGGCCCGTTGGTCACCCCGGAGCGGCTCCTCCACCCGGGAGGAGCTCCCCTGCAGGTCGGTTGTTGCACCCTGGTGGAGGAGCCGCTCCGGGATGACCAACGGGCCACTCCTGTGAGTGTGACTACTACAGCTCTGGAATATGGGACTGACTTTTCCACCAACATCAGAAGAGCCTTGGTGGCGCAGCAGACTAAAGCACTGTTAAGTAACACCAGCTGCCTGCAATTACTGTGAGTTCCAATCTCCCCAGGCTCAAGGTTGACTCAGCCTTCCATCCTTCCGAGGTAGGTAAAATGAGGACCCGGATTGTGGGGGCAATAAGCTGACTTTGTATAAAAAAGAACACCGCTTTGGGGGGGGGGGGCGAAAGCCCTACTAAGCAGGTATATACAAAAGGATGAAGGCTATTGCTTAACGCATTGTAAGCCGCTCTGAGTCTCCGGAGAAGGGCGGCATATAAATCGAACCAATAAATAAATAAATAAGCCACCGTCAGTCTGCCCATCAAACTCAGCTTGACCAAGCTTCTTGAGAGAAGGAACACAAAAGAAGTTTCCAGGCTGTGTGCCTGGACCAGGCGCTTCCTCTTGGGCCGAGAGAAAGCGCCTGGTCCGGACACACAGCGCCCCAGTGTCAAGCTACCTTGATTTTCTTGTTTGGTTTCAGATTTGGATGGTTTCCATGATGAGTGAAGAAAGAAAAGGAATATTTTGCATTTCTTTAACAATATAAAAGATAATGTTACTAACGATAATAGTAGCAGTAACCATGTGTGTACTTCACTCGATTGTGAGCTGATCAATGGATCTGAGCCTCCACAGTCCTCACCGGGCACCATTAGGAGGAACATACAAACTGGAGGTGGAAAGAAGAAAAAACTCAAAAGTATCAAGAAGATACGATTTGAACTACTTGAGATTTGGATTTATTCAAGAACCTGGTAGTGAGCTGGATCCACGTTTGTCGTTGTATATTCCGAGAGTTTATCCAATGATGCTCTGAAACCTTCAAAACTCAAAAGACGCTTGCACTCAAAAACACCCGGATTTGGCTAACAAGTCACTGGAATATTTTCAAAGAATGCGTGAAAATATGCAAAAGCAAGGAAGCGCTTTAACAAAAATGACACTGGAAGAGAAGTCCTTATTAAAGGCTTCTTCTCTGGTAGCGCTTCAGATTGCAAAAAAACGAAAAGCCATATACGATTGGAGAAGAATTAATTAAGCCTTGCCTGTTACAAGCCTGCGAAGAGGTTTTGGGAAAGCAGACTGTCCAGAAACTGGAAGCCATTCCTATGTCCGCTACTGCTGTCAAGCGCAGAGTTGAACACAAGGCTGAAGATACTGAAAATCAAGTTATAAAAATGATGAAAAAAAAAAACATTTTATGCAATCCCAACTGGATGAAGCAACAGACCTAAGTAACAAGGCCCTTCCCCTTTTTTTTGTGAGGATTGAGTGTGAAGGAGAGTTGCAGGAAGAGCTACTTTGTTCGCTCGACTTATTTATTTATTTATTTGTTTGTTTGTTTCAATTTCTATACCGCCCTTCTCCAAATAGGACTCAGGGCGGTGAACAGCCAAAGTAAAAAACAAGACATACAAAACAAGACTTGCCGTGTAGAACAACTAGCTCTGAGATTTTTGAAGCACTGAATAGTTTATTTCCTGGAACATGGAATTGAATGGGAAAAAAATGCATTGGGATATGTACAGACGTTGCTGCAAACACGACTGGACATCTTTCAGGAATTGTTGCAAAGGTGAAAAATGATGGCCACCCAGACATTTTGTCTACACACTGCGTCATACATCGTGAGCAACTTGTGATGAAAAAAATGTCCCCAGAACTACACGAAGTATTATCAGATGTTGTTAAAATTGTAAATGAAATTCGACACAAAGCGCTCAGTTCTCGAATGTTTGAGGCACTTTGGGAAGAAATGGGCTCCGAGTATACTCACCTTCTGCACGCTGAGGTGAGATGGCTTGTCAAGGGGCACAATACTAATCCGACTGTTCGCCCTGCGCAAAGAAGTCAGATTATTTTTCTACCAGCAAAATAATCCAAAATTTCAAGAACTCTTGTCCAACGATGAGTAGGTAGCCAAGCTTGCATACCTGGCAGATATTTTTTCGCTGTTAAATGAACTAAACATATCTTTGCAAGGACAACTTAAGGACGTATTCACACTACGAGGTAAAACGGATGCTTTTCAAAAGAAAATATTACTGTGGCAAACGCGATTGGCTGGAGAAGATCTGTAGATGTTTTCAAATGTTGATGAACATTTGAGAGAGAAGGATGTCAACCGGCAGGTGGTAACCATTCTTCAACAGCACTTACACTCACTCACAGAATCTTTTGGTCGTTATTACCCAAAGGAGGAAGATCCCACACATGGCAATATGTGGATAATAGATCCATTTGCAGCAAGCACTGAAGATGGCAATTTAAGTATGCGTGAAAAAGAAAGCCTCATCAATCTATCATCCGACCACAGTCTGAAAGCTAAATTCCACTTATCCATATCAAGAACTCATTTCTGGCTCTCCGTAAGAAGTGAATACCCATTGCTGAATGAAAAAGCAATGAAAATTTAGATTCAATTTTCAACAACATATTTGTGCGAAAAGACATTTTCATCTGTCACAGCAATTAAAACTGGTACCGGTCTCGGCTTGAAATAAAAACGAGACTCCGTCTTGCAGTAACATCATTGGAGCCAAAAACCCATAAACTTATTTCAAACAAGCAGGAACAAATATCACACTAAAAATGTGTAATACTTCAATAAGCTTCAATCATTTTGTAATAATTACACTAATAATTTTGTTACAATTAAACAACCTTTTAAAGATTTTGTTATGATTAAATAAGCATTTACGATTTTGTTATATTAAATAGGTGCATTTCATATTAATAAAATGGAAGTTCTCTGATCATTATTTTACTTTTTTTAAAAAATTGTATTAGTTGTCTGCGGGATTTAAAATTATGAACTTGGTGGTCCCTGAGGTCCAAAAGGTTGAGGAGCCCTGATCTAGTCCAACCCACCGCCCAAGCAGGAGTCCCTCCTACACACCATTGCTTACCTGTAAATCTCTTATTCCTGCAGCTCACTGCGAATGTCACTCGCGCCGGGCAGCGGTCTAGTTAGTCCTCGAGTTATGACCACAATGGAGCCTGCCCCTTTGTTGTGACGGTGGCAAAGTGGGCTGGTCACACGACTGACCCGATTTTACCTCTTGCTGCGGTCGTGAAGTGAGCCCCCACCATTGTTCAGCAAGACGATAGTTGGGTGTTCTGGTTTTGTCCCGTTTTCAACAGAACAATCATAAAATAGAAACATACGACCACGGGATGTTGCAAAGGGCACATAAAGGCGGCCTAGGTACCATCTTGCCAAAGTGACCGGGGAGGGCAGGGGGGGTCCCGACCGACTGACTGTCAAATCTGGGTTGAAATAGCCCCCTGCGTTGGTCCATCTGATAGGATCAAAACCAGAGGCCTCTTTGAATCACTGTTCTCAGTAACAAGGAGTACCTGTGATGTCGAGATGGACAGTGATTAATATATATTATGTATTATTGGTATGGGTCTGTGTGTGTGTGGGGGGGGGGGGTTGTTGGTGGCTTAGAGGTGAAACTCTCACCTCACAATCGGGAGGCTGTGAGTTCGATCCCAGGTAGAGGCAGATATTTCTCTCTCTGGGCATAATGAGAATATATTTGCTGAACGTAACATTGCATTGGCGTCAGGAAGGGCATCCGGCCGGTAATCACCCAGCTTCATTCAGTTGCCCAGACTCCACCCCGCAAGGGATTATGGGGTGATGTGTGTGTATATGTATATAGTATCTGTATGTTTGTTAGTTATGTATGTATACACTTTTGACAACAGGCAACAGAATTTCATGTATAATGTGCGCCACTGTGCCCACAGTAAAAAAATGACAATGAAGGTTATCTATCTACCTTTCTATCTACCTCCCTACCATCTATCCATCCATCTATCTGTCTATATCAGGTGTGAAACTCGTGATGACATGTCACGTGACGTATCGCAACTTTCCCCCCTTTGCTAAAATGGGGGTGGGTTTGGCCAGCATGTGACACATTCGGCCCAGGGGCCACAAGTTTTGACACTCCTGGTCTATAGCTTCTGTCCATTTCCATCCATCTCCATATTAGTTATTTCAATGTCTGTCCGTCCGTCCATCCATCCATCATCTACCTCTTTTCTCTCTTTCTATCTAATCTATCTTTCCATCTATCTACTATCTATCTACCTATCTTCTATCCATCATCTATTAATCTACCTATCATTCATCTATCATCTATCTACCTACCTCTATCTTCTATTTATATTATCTATCTATCTATCTTATCTATCTATTCGTCTATATCTATCATCTGTCTGGGCACGTTCACTAGATGATGCTTCAAATCATGCCAGCCATTGAGAGAACATCTTCCAAAAGTTTTTTCACCTTTTTAAGGGTCTTCTCACCTTATACTTCTGGGAGACCAACCTTATCACTCATGCATAAATAAAAAGATATTACTCTACCTTTCCAGCTCAGATCCTATTTTGGCAGAGACACATCGGGCTAAGAACCTTGCCAAAACTTATGGCTAACACAGTGAAATTTTGAACGGTCACTCAGTTGTAAGCTGTAGAGTATTATACCTAGATTATTACTTTTTTGCAGACTGTGTTGGCAGAATTGCACCCAAGTGGGTACATCTCATCCTCTTTGGATGGCAAATCCCAATAAATCTGTTACTTGCTTTTTTTTAAAAAAAAAAAAATCACCCCAAAAGCATTTATACTGACTCGTACTGTGTTTGTTATAGACTGCGTTACCTGAGGCATAAACATTGAAGCCATGTAAGAAATTCCCTCAGTTCTTCTTGCGAGCTGCCAAGTTTGTCGTGGCAAAATGGGGGAAAACCATCAAATATCTTTCACTACATCAGCAATGCCTAAAAATAAGAAGGAATTTGGGCCGGGGGACACGGAACCCAGGGCTTCGAAAATGCCATAACGTATTAGCTCAGTTCTGGCATATTTCAGCCTATTTTAAGATTTCCCCCTATTCAAAGTTCTCGTCTGTACAAACGTCGTACCGGGCAGAAAACTCGGTTTAAAATTGGTGGGAGATGCTCATTTGTTAAGTGACGTTTTGCCCCATTTTATGACTTTTCTTGCCACATTTGTTAAGCGAGTCGCTGGGGTTGTTCAGGGAAACTGGCTTGCCCAATGGACTTTGCCAGTCAGGTCTCAAAAAAGGGACCACCGATTCAATAGGAATCGGCTGTCAAGCACCCGAGTGTAAATCGTGTGACCATGGGGAAGCTGCAAAACGGTCGTAAGTGTGATAAATGGTCATCAGTCCCTTTTTTCAGCGCCGTTGTATCTTCGAACGGCCATTAAGAGAACGGCTGTGAGTCAAGGACTACCTGTAACACGATTAAGAGTTGCCCAATGAGAAAAAGGGAATTTTTAAAGCATTTCCTGCACTGTGCTGTTTTGGGCAACTGAGCATATATACCAGTGGATGGCTAACCTTTTTGCCATCGCGTGCCAAAACGGGGGGAGTGCGGGGTGGTTGTGCACATGCATGTCCACACCCATAATTCTACAAACCCTGCCCCCCCCTGGTGCATGTGCATGCGCCCCTCCCCCTGTGCTCCCCCCGCTTTTGTCATGTGATGGCATGGTGGGCCCGGTAGGCCTGTTTTTCACCCTCCCCAGGCTCCAGAGGCTTTCTAGGAGCCTAGGGAGGGCAAAAGCAGTCTTCCCCTCCCCAGAGGCCCTCCGGAGGCCGGAAACAGTCCATTTGCCAACTTCCGGTGGTCTCAGAAGGCCCGAAAATCAGCTGGCCAGCGCGCGCATGCATGCTGGAATTCAGCTAGGGCAATGCTCGTGTGCCCACAAATATGACTCCGCGTGGCACCTGTGGCACGCGTGCCACCATAGGCATCGCCATCACAGATATATATGTATCAGCGTAGAATTTCGCCTTCATTTCAGAACAATCCAGAATCTCATTTAACAAGATCCTTGTGAATCTGCCCTATGGATTGCTAATGATCCTGTCCAGCTTTCTGCAAGTTTACTGGGCATCTTCTCAACACATCCTTCTGGGGTGTGTGTCTCTTCCCCCCCCCCCACCCCCAATTGGAGATTTGCTCTGTGTAGGAGGGGAATGTTGGTTGGTGGGTGGGGGTGGGAAGGGAAGCCTTGTTTCACTTGCCTGGGGCAGCCTCCCACAATACTATCACACTAACCACAACCACCGCACTGCTCAGACTTTGGACACACGGAGTGTATATCCAACGGCAGAGAGACAAAATAGAATGAAGGAGGTTTATTCATTTACAAGAAAGGTGAGGAACGATGGTTACACATTTTCACGGAGCTAAGCTTGTCAAGCAGCAAAACTCAAGTCAGCTGGAACCCTCAAAGCCAAAGTCCTACTCAAAAGACCTGGGGGGAGTCTTCCCTTCCAAAACTAGCAGTTCCTCTTCCCCAGATACGTCATCCCATCATTTATCCATCATGTATAAAGTGGTCCAGACCACTTTCCCTATTCTTCTTCTTCTTCTTCACTGAATTGGGTTAATTGTCTTACTGAGCGAGTGAAACTCCCGAGCGTCCTGCCACTGAAGAAATGCCTCGTATTGTTTTTAGACCGGTGTTTCTCAGCCTTGGTGACTTTAAGATGATTCATTCTGGGAGTTGAAGTCCGAATACAATAGAATAGAGTACAGTAGAGCAGAGTAGAATAGAGGGTAGGGTAGGGTAAGGTAGAGTAGAATAGGAATAGGAATATGGAAGGGACTTTGGAGGTCTTCTAGTCCAGCCCCCTGCTCATGCAGGAGAACCTATACCATCTCAGACAAATGACTGTCCGGAGACGAGTGACTGTCCTGTGTCTTAAATTCGTCAAGACTGAGAAACATTGCTTTGGTTCCAATTCAGTTGTCTTCACTTTATTTAGATTCCTGGCCTTGGCATGGATATATCCTAATGACAGTGGCAATCAATTCTGATTTCCAATTTTCCATTATCTCTGCATTTCTTACATTGGCTAGGCATGACAATGGATTACATTTAAGAAATTAATATCTTGGAACTGGCCTTAACTTAGGAATGCACGATATTTGATCTCAAGTCAGTTAAGGCACCCTCAACATGACAAATCGAGTTATTAATTTCTTATATATACTGTTGTCAATTATAAGAATGCTAGTCTATTAGTCCTGCTAGTATATTAGTCTACTCTGTGACCCCACTCCATATAGAAATGTATCCCTCTGGGTTAATGTACAGCCGCTGACAAAACATAGTTTGCTTAGTCAACTGTAATGAATAAACTGCCATTGGCTGGATTCACATCAGACATCAAATTTTAAACTGTCATTTATAAACAAGTGCCAAGAATTGCGTTTTGGTTTAATGTGCGGTATGGAAGCCAGCTGCTTAAGGAATCAGATTCCCTGCCTGTGGAAAGACCGTAATGCTTTGCTGACCATGGAGGACCATGCTGGTCCCAAGAGAAAATAGACCGCCATCAACAAATGTATGCTGGCTTATGCCGTAACCAGAGTTTGAGCAAGCCACGGGGGTCCTATGAACACATTCTAAGCCAACACAGCTGGATTCATAGAAAGTCAGAGTCACTCCGCATTGAGACACGCGGCGTATAAATTTAATAAATAAAAGTCACGGCAACAGTGAAGCTGCAACACAACGCAAAGCCAGAAGCAACCGAAACATCTGGATTTTTAAGAGCAGGCTCCCGAGAGGCGATCAGTTGGACTTCCTTTCTTCAAATACAGCCGTGTGCATGGCTAAGCTGCTGTTGGTCACGGTTCTTTTCACCCACAGAGGAGAGTTGGACTACATGGCCCTCAAGGGACCTCTCCACATTCTGAGTCAATGAAGGACCCTCCTGGCCAAAAACAGTTCAAACAACACATTGATCCCCGACTGAATTATTTATCCCAACTTCCCAAGATTTGCACGGTTGACCCATAAACTGATTGCAGAGACCAGGCTCAATATGGATGTTTGGGGGGTCATTAAGCCAAAACCCCCAGGGTTGGCTCTGAAGCCTGGAAAAGCCTCAGTGGCTGGCTTAGCTAAATTAACGAAGTCAACTATGTAGGGGAAAGGGGTTCATTTAGGACCTCTTAGGATATGATCCAGAACTTTATGGCCACGGTGAGAGCAAATGGTGGCCCAAGCCATGCAAATCATAGTTACTGTACTGACTGCCCTCCCGCGGATACCATCAGCTCCACAGAGTGTCAGGCAGCAGCATCCAAACTGAAGTGACTGTCCAGTTCATACAACATGCCAAGGCATAATGTGGTTTGGGTATTTTTTTTTTTTTAATCTGCCAGCGTTAAGCACAGTTTAGGCTTCTACAGAAAACAGACCCCCCCCCCCCCCCGCCCAGTGCTCATCGAAAACCAAAAGAAAAAAAGCTTGGATGAGATTTCTTTTTCAGGAATCTAACCTGCTTTTCTTCTCCCTCCCTCCCTCCCACCCCAGCTGAAAGTTTACCCAGGCGCAAGGACCTATTTCTCAGGAAAACAAAAAACGGCACGCACCGTGGCTATTTGGTTTGGCAGTCTTTATATATCCACAATACAGAATAACCATGCACAAAATCCGAGGGGAGTTATTTACAAGGGGAATTGCACTTAACAAAGAATCTGCAGGAAGCCATGAAAGTTGGGGGGGGGGGGGCAGGAGAAAAAAAAAGCCACATACAAACACAACATCCCTCGGACTCCTCCGTCCCCCGACCACCTCCGGAGATTCAACAGGCCCCAGGAGGCTTCAAAACCAGGCGAGGGAAGAAATTTCATATCCTTGCCAGAATTTTGCCAGCACTCGGTGGCTGATTCCAAGCCCCAGTGTTTTTGAGGTGGGGAGAGAGAGAGAGAGGCAGAGCCCATGTGCCATGCCCCAAGCCAGAACGGCCACGCTGTCCTCCTTTAGACCCCTTGTCTAAAGGTTGTGGTTTTTCCCAGAGAGGGAGAAGGAGAAACCTCTCTCTCTCTAAGCTTGGGTGCTGCTGAAGGCAGAGATGCCTCAAAGGGGTTTGGTCTCCCCGTTGCCAAGTGCCAAAGATCCTTATAGCAACATTCCTCGCTCGCAAGGCAGGCAAGGGAGGTGAGGGGGTGGGGTGGGGGAGCAGGCCATCCATGCCCAGGAGGGGAACGGGGCCTGGACGTTCAGCCCTGCCCAGGTTTCTTCTCCTCTTCCTTGGCCCCAAGGGTCTTCAGCCCCTAGGGTGCCAGCAGCAGGAGGGGCAACAGCAAGTCAAAGAAGCGAGGAGCAGAGAAGAAGAGCCAACTTGGGCCAAGGCTAAGGAGCAATAAAAGAGAATTGGAGGCGTCCATGTTCCTCCTGTTCAACTTAGTTAGGCTGCTGTCCAGAGCTGTTATTTCGAACGCAAACACATAAGTGTATGGGCTGATAACTTGCCCACCTCGCAAGGACTGCTTGAGGTTCTACAAATTGGGGAGGGGGGCATTTCTTCCAACACTTCCTGTTCTGCTTCCCTCCCTCCCTTCATCCTTACAGAAGCTGGGTTTTTTTTTTTTTTTCCTTTCCATGAAATTATTCCTCGGTTCCTTTTGAGAGAAATGCCTCCAGAACCAAAGACCAAAAACGAAAGGGGGTGGGAGTGTCATTTCAGATTGACTGGGAAAGGAGGAATCCGGCTGCTCTTTCCAAAGCTAGATTTGGGTGCAATTTAAGGGGGAGCAGAGGGTCCGAGAAACACGACAGCCTTTAAATTTGACGGAGATTTGATTTACTAGGACAATTTTCCAGGGTCTGGGGTCCAACACGGGAAAGGCCATTCAGGTCCTATAATGAGTAGACCAACTGAGCCTGCCAGGATCACTTGAAGGAAGGCCATGCTGGGCAGGCTACCCATCCAAATACAGCCTGGAAGAGGAGATCCAAACCGACCCCACCCCCCCGCCGCCGCCTGTAACGTGGGTGGCTGTTTGCTTATTCCCAGGGAACTAAATTTGCTCTGCTGGTTATGTAACAGCTGAATCTGCACCCTGGACTGCCGTAAGTCAGAGGAAATGCTTCAGAACGTGCGGATGTGACAGAAAAAAGGCCACCGAGACGACAGAAACCGGCGCCAGCCAGAAGTGCCTCGCATGCAACGCTTCCAAAAAACACAAAACGGTTCAGAAATAACCAAAATAAGGAAGGAGGCCCGAGCAGCCAGCCTGCCTCCAGAACTTCCATCAAAACAAACCGCCTCTCCGAGCCACGGTGACGTCGATTTTTGTGGCTTTGGGGCAGACGGCAGCATCCCTTCGGCATCCGAAGAAGGATAAAATGGCCAGGCTCCAAAAGAAACGCTCTTGTTTTCTTGCATGCATTCTGACTCAGCAAACCCCACTCGGAAAGCAGGCTGCCAGGCCCAGGGAAAGGCCAACTCCATTCCGGAGATCAGCTGGCAGGGGAACAACAGCTTCCTTCCTTCCTTCCTTCCTTCCTTCCTTCCTTCCTTCCTTCCTTCCTTCCTTCCTTCCTTCCTTCCTTCCTTCCTTCCTTCCTTCCTTCCTTCCTTCCTTCCTTCCTTCCTTCCTTCCTTCCTTCCTTCCTTCCTTCCTTCCTTCCTTCCTTCCTTCCTTCCTTCCTTCCTTCCTTCCTTCCTTCCTTCCTTCCTTCCTTCCTTCCTTCCTTCCTTCCTTCCTTCCTTCCTTCCTTCCTTCCTTCCTTCCTTCCTTCCTTCCCAGGCTTCCCTTAAAGGGCTTTTCTCAATAGATCAGAGGTTAAAACATTCCAACTGCAAAATGGGCCTTTTAAAAAATTTGTTAACTGGCAAAAAAAAAAAAAAAAAAAAAATGTGCTGTTTGAGATCTAGGCGAGGGAGTCAGAGGAATGTCGAAATTACCCTCCAAAGTAATTTTTGTCCAACCAGGAAAAAAGAAGCTAATGGCAGCTGTCCCGTTCTGCTGGCAAAACACGTGCACAGTGCGGCTACCTCCCCAGCAATAACTGCCTCTTGGCCAGAGGCTGCTGTGATTATTTAGAAATCCAAGCTCCATCAGCTCTTTTCATCCTCCCTTCAAAAGCTGAACAGCAAACATTTTTTTAAAAAAAAAAATTAGCGGAATCAGGTTCGGTGGAATCAAGATCCTTTCTTGCAAATGATGCTTTGCCAGCAAATATTATAATTAGGGGTACACAATGTTTTTACCTTGCCCAATGTTAGATTTTCAGTGCACCAAATGTATCTGGGTGGGGGGACGAACCTAAATCCTCAAGGGAATAAGAGGAGAGAGAAGGTAAGATAGATGGATGGATGGAGGGAGGGAGGGAGGGAGGGAGGAGTGAATCGAGAGGCCTGCATATTAAGATAAGAAAGAAACTGCAAGTGACCTAAAAAGAGATAATACAAACTCCAAGATGCTCAAACTGTTACAAAACAGAAGAAAAGGAGCTATCAAATATCTGATTCTCTAAAACTATTCCCTTGAACAACCTTACCAGTGCAAGTTATGTACATGGCATGAAAAATATTGCTTCACACTCAATCCGAAGGGAAGGGGGAGGGGAACGGGGGGCGGGGGAAGGGCAGGGACTACCTGGGGAAGAAAGCGACATGCAGGCATGGAATCTCGGAGATACATGAGGAAGCATTCCTATGGTAAAAAAAAGGGGATCCGGAAAGCCTTCGGCTGGTACTTTATATATTAAATTTTGTTAGTGTCATGCCAGAGTGACTTCTCCAAGCTGGTTCTCAGGACGTGCGCGCAGCTCCGGTGGTGGCTCGGGAGAAGGCCGAGATCACTGCGCACAGACAGACTTCATTGTCCCAAACTGAAAGCAGGGATGGGGGGCAAGGGGGAGAGATCCAAGAGAAAGAAGTGGGCTGGTCTGAGAGCTAATAAAACGAGGAAAGCTATGCTCCCAAAGCCACTTGCACTTGAGACCCGAGAGAGGAAGGCGAACGAGTCACGGAGCCATCGATGCGTTTCCAGGTGTGAGTGTGCAGTGTACACGCCCACAGGACAGAAAACCGCCCGCCAAGGCGGTCTTTTCTGAGAAGCCAGAAAAGAGTGGATTCTCCTTGATTTAAGAGTTCTTCTGTGCCTGCCAAGCAGCCTGAATGGCGACAAAAAAACAACGAAAACGCGCTCTTGCCCTCAAGCACCCATCCTTTCCGTTCTTCTAAATGAGGCCCACACGAGCGAGCACGCACACACAAGAGAACATTTCCTGGCTCGTGGTGGGATTTCAAAGACAGCCCCCCTCCCACCTCCCCCCAGCATTACATTCATCACCAGTCACAGGGAAGGGGAGGTTAGCCCTCTTTTGAGAATGCTCTAAAACGGAAGGGAGGAAAGGGGGGTCAGCAAAGGGCAAGGACCGAGGAAATGCGCACGCGTCTCCGGCTGAAGAACAGACCGAGGAGGAGAAGGACGGGCAGCGGCCGAGGGAGGTCACAGGTTCTGGCAGCACTGGAGTTTATTGGATTTCTGTCCGTCGGTGGTGGGAGGCACGCTGATGTCCACCACGTTGTTTCCCGGAGACTCGTCGTGAGCAGACCGGTCTGCGATCTGTTTCTGGGACACGATGCGATAAATTTCTGCAAAGGAGAGTGACTCTGATGAGGATACAGAATTCTTATGGACCCATAAGCAATTGGTGAAGACGCCACGGTGAGGGTGACCCACCCCATAACATGCAGGCTGGGATGACACGATCCCGGGTTACGAAAATATACGGTTGGATCCAGCATGTTGCGAGATTTAATCACCTGCTCAGCATTTGCTGTGACCCAGTCACCCGAGTTGTGCTCCTGGTTCAGCCCCCAGGTCTGGAGGTGGAGGATGAGGAAGAGGAGGAACAGCTGGGTCCAGTGCCTGACGTGCGGATGCACAGAAGGCAGAGGAAAGGAGAGCAGCGGAAATCTATGGGCTGGTCCTTAGGACGGAGGAGCTACCGCTGCTAGCGAAGCCCCACCCTAGCTCTGGGGATAAAAGGCAGGGGCCGGAGATGAATAGGTGTGGCAGACAACTATTCATCTCCCTGCCGGACAGACTTGTTAGCCTGCTATCAGAGAGACAGACTTTCTGCCGGGGCTGCTGGTGCTCCTATATAAAGGAATCATTGATTTAACTACAGAGGGCTTGTTGTGTTTGGGAGCTGGGTCAAAACAAAGAGACCCTAAGCAGGAAGAACCCAAACTGCAAAAAACCAGGGTTAGGTTCACTGTTGCTAAGGTGGCCCCCCACTCCTAGGCTACTAGACTGGAGGCCACATGAGGGCAGGTTGACGCCTTCAAGGATGATGGGCCTCGGGAATCACACTGCCAAAACTGCAACGGAGTCAAGCAGCATGAGGAGGGATGTTGCCGTAGCACAAAGCTCTTGGCTCCCTGGAGTCCACGGCTTCAACCACAGGATCTCACAGGTGTTTACCTCCAGCGCAGCCGCCTCTGAAAGCCACTCAGGCTTCTTGGATACCGACTGTCACCCTGCTTCCCTGCCCTGGGTTTGGTGCTCCCAAGGGGAGTTTCCTCCTGAGAGGGCAGCGCCACCATCTGGGCCTACCCAACAAAAGGTGGAAGCCAGGGGCCCTAAGCATCTGGTTCCCTGGGATTAAGGCTGAGGAGCAGGAGGATGGAACTGGTTTCAGATACTGACTCTACTTTCCTGTGAGTGGTTCCCACACCTGCCTCAACAGCTGTGTATAGAAAGCAGCAGTAACCCAAGGCACCACTCTCCCCCTACTCCAGGGGTGGACCATTAATTTTCCCAAGAAACCGGGGCTGCTACGGAAGGTCCCCAACATTGCCAACTCTCTGTCCCCCCCCCCCATGACAGGTGCCACTTGAACTACAATTACATGACCAGAGGGAAGCTGCAACATCCATAAGAACAAGGTCCAGTTATAAGTCAATAGCACTTAGACCTACGTACCGCTTCACAGTGCTTTATAGCCCGCTCTAAGCAGCTTACAGAGTCAGCCTCTGGCCCCCAACAATTTGGCTCATTTAGCGACCTCAGAAGGATGGAAAGCTGAGTCAACCTGGAGCCGTTCAGGATCAAACTCCTGGCTGTGGGCAGAGTCACCCTGCAATACTGCATTCTAACCACTATGCCACCATGGCTCTTAATGTTGAACAGTCACTAAACAATCAGTCGTAAGTCAAGGACTATCTGTATCAAATGTTAAGAATCATTCTCCACTTTACACATGCTTGATGTTCCATTTGGATTTAAGACACGTTCTCCTCTTTATCCCATTATACTAAATGGAGGGTTAATTTGGTTTTTGAAAATCTAGTATAGCAAATCAACTCTATCCTTCAGTATCTAGTTTTCTACTTGCCATTTAGTTGGACCGGGAGCTGATCCTAAACATTTGCGTGAATCGTATTTTATCCAACAGAAGAGAGAACATTGTAAACAAGATGTAATGAGGCTAAACTTGGCAAGAAGCACACTCTAGGCCTGGATGCCATTCAAGTCTCAATCGGGCAGCACCTTCTTGAGAAGACCTCATTCCAACAAGCCCACCCTACAAACCGCCACTCAATTCCTTCCCTGTCAATCAATTAGGCCTTTGCCAGATGGAGATGAGTGACAGGAACCACAATATACAATCACCAAATTCAAACTCTGGTACCCAAGCGGGGCAGCGGCCGCACCTGAAGGGCAGAGGAGAGTTTGGGTTCCTTTACCTGTAAGGATGTTCTTGAAGGCTTCTTCTACATTTGTTGAGTCAAGTGCTGAAGTTTCAATGAACGAGAGATTGTTTTTTTCTGCAAGACGAAAAGAGTTAAAATATCATTTCAATCTTAATGGCTACTTTGTGCATAGAGGAGCACTCAAACTGGGGAAGGCTGGTTTAATGGTTAACAGGATTTTCCCCTAAAAGATTAGTTAACTGAAGGGAAAATTAATTCTAGTCTGGATTATACATAACCAGCATGACCAGCTGGGTTTAGCACCTAGTCTGATGCCTCTCTTCCAATCCAGGAGAGGACCAGACAGTTCTATTTCTTCAGTTTTAAACAAAGAAGAGTTGATGTTTGTAGCTAGCTTTGATTGTGAAGAACAAAGTTTCATCATGTTTTCAAACTGGCTTAGTTTTGCTAACTAAAGCGAAGAAGAATCAAAATTTGTTCGTCAAACTGGAACACGAGAAGCGTTTTATTTATTAAACCTGGCTGCCCAACTCACACAGAGGTGACTCCAGGTGGCCTGTAATGTTTTAAAATCTTACAGCAGAAAAACCCATAAAACCCACCCCCATTTTAGCCCATGGGGCTCAGTGCGATTTGACACAGTGACGTTCAATCAGCTTTCCACACTCTGCCCCCGGATTCATAACTTAAACTACAATTATAATAAGTCTCAACCACCATGGCATAAAGATCGAGGCTGAATTTGAGGCAAGAGTGTCTAACCCACTTTGTCCCATAGTGGCCATTGTAACTTTGAAGGATTGCAGAGTGTGATGCTGCCTCCTGGCAAGGGTAAACACAAAAGCGTACTTATTCTAAGATATATTAAGGCTCGGCAAGTTCAACACAGTATTTTGTTTATGCTCAAGCGCCTTTGGCGTTTCCAACTTCCTGCTTAGAGGCTCTTCTTATGATCATTTGTAGTTTAGTTGCCTTGTGCATGTGGACTGTTACAATGCATTGTACATGGGGCTGCCCTCGGAGACCACTTGGAAGCTACAGCTGGTCCAGAATGCAACAATGGGCCAAAAGATGCTTGGGGAATTCCCTGGTTTTCCAGGGGCAGCAGGGTGCAGTAGTTCCTGAACAGTGGATGCTATCGTTCCTGAGAGTTCTCTTGCTAGGGACATATTCTTATTCTAGACCCGCGATGGCGAACCGGTGGCACACGGAGCCATATCTGGGCACCTGAGCATTGCCCTAGCTCAGCTCCACTGCACTGATTTTCATGAAATCAGCGCTCCTGGCCAGCTGATTTTCGGGACTTCTGGGCACACTGGAAGTTGGGAAATGGGCTGTTTTCGGCCTCTGGAGGGCCTCCGGGGGGGGAGGCCATTTTTGCTCTCCCCAGGCTCCTAGAAAGCCTCTGGAGCCTGGGGAGAGTGAAAAACGGGCCTTCCAATCCCACCGAAAGTCGGGAAATGGGTTATTTCCAGCCTCTGGAGGGCTTCCGGGGGCGTGGGGAAGTCCATTTTTGCCCTCGCCTCTGGAGTCTGGGGGGGGGGTCGCAGATGCATGCACGGGGGGGCGGAGTACATTGAATTATAGGTGTGGGCATGCACGTGCGCCCCCCCCCCGCACTCCTCCTGGTTTTGGCACACCACGGCAAAAAGGTTAGCCAACACTGTTCTAGACTTTACTGCAGCAAATGCACTTTGGATGCTTCAAAATCCCTGCAATGCTGCAGCAATTTGCACAAAGCTTTTGTAAGGCATGCAAGGTGTGGGTTGTTTTTTTTTCCTTCCTGAGATTTCAAAAAATCTCTAAGCACGTTTTTAGAGAGCAACCTGTCCTGCTTTGACATTATATATGTTGACAGCAGCAAGACTATTGTACGCCCAAAAATGGAAGAAGACTTCGATTCCCACCATGGGCGAATGATTGCAGGAGTTGATGGGAGTTGGCTGAAATGGCAAAATTGAGTATTTTGATTAAGGAAAAGAATATAAGTGCTTTTGTTTCCACATGGAGACCAGACTGCTTCTGAACTTTGTGCTTGAGATGGAAAACAATGAAACTTTGATCTTGGGTTTTTTACCGATAGATCTTTATAGAAATGGCTTGTTCATATTATTACGGAAAACCAAAAAGTTGTGGTTTGATGTTAATGCCTTATTTTACTGCAACAGAGAGTTGGAAGTCAATGTTTGTTCCTTTTTCTTTTTTCCAACCCTTCCTCACTTTTCTTTCCCCCTCTTCCCCCGCATTGCTTTCCTATTTACTTTCGTACTTTGTATTTTGCGTATTTTGTACAAAAATGTTAAATTGCTAAAAGAAGCCAATGGGCCAAACCTGCGAAAGCACGGGCCTCGTCCGTCGGCACAGCTCTCAGGTGGCGCAGGTCGCTCTTGTTCCCCACCAACATGATGACAATGTTATTGTCTGCGTGATCCCGCAGCTCCTTCAGCCAACGCTCCACGTTCTCGTAGGTCAGGTGCTTGGCAAT
This sequence comes from Pituophis catenifer annectens, assembly GCF_029215685.1. NCBI lineage: Eukaryota > Metazoa > Chordata > Lepidosauria > Squamata > Colubridae > Pituophis > Pituophis catenifer. The sequence continues at coordinate 353,491,982 of NW_027256881.1, read as the reverse complement.
GTCATAAACCAGAAGGGCCCCGACGGCACCACGGTAGTAGCTGAAATTATTTTAAAGAGTATTACGCAAACTGAAAGCCAAACACTATCACAACCTCTTGACCACAGCACAAACTGCCAAGTGGCCCGTTTACAATCTTGTAGCCAAGAGTATTCACCAAATGGGCATCCTAAAATCTTGTAAGAGCACGTCCAGAAAATCCTCCACTTACAACCCTTTGTTTAGGGACGGTTCAAAGTTACAACGGGGCAGGAAAAAAGTGACTTATGACTAGTTTTCACACTTACGACCATTGGAGCATCCCCAAGGTCACATTATCAAAATCCAAATGCTTGGAAAGTGGCATGGGTTTATGACAGTGGCAGTTTCCCAGGGTGATGCGTTCACTTTTTGTGACTTTCTGGCATGCAAGGTCCATGGGGAAGCCAGATACCCTTAACAGCCGTGTTACTAACTGAACTGCGGTGATTCACTTAACAACTGTTTCAGTTCAGCAATGGAAATTTAGGGTTCCCTTATGGTTGTACATCCTTGAAGTACAACCATAAGGGAACCCTAAATTTCCATGAATGATCTTAATACCCCACCCACCCACTCCTGTTAGCCACCTACTAGCCGCCCCCCCCCCCAAACTGCCTTTCAAGCCTTACGCAGAGGTGATGGCACGATAGCGCTCCTGGCCTGCCGTATCCCAGATCTGGGCCTTTATCGTCTTCCCATCCACCTGGATGCTTCTGGTGGCAAACTCCACTCCAATGGTGCTTTTGCTCTCCAGGTTGAATTCATTCCGTGTGAAACGGGATAAGAGGTTACTCTTCCCCACACCGGAGTCTCCAATCAGCACCACTGCCAGGGCAGGAAAAGACAACATTCCATCAGTATTCATTCATTCATCACCTGGAAATGTGAGGAAGGCAGAAAGGAAGGGAGCGAGGGCAAAAGGCACCATTGGCAAATTACACACAAAAGGACGGTGTGGTTAAGAGGAAGCCTTCAAACTGTGGTTGATTGTCCTGCTTTTCTGCTCCCTCCTATCACTTTCAATGGCTGATTGCTACCTTTTCTATTCCACTTCTCCTCCGGGCCATCCCAAATTTCCTTCAGTCAAGCTCAATTACTAGGGACTTCCAGGAGATTCCATTTTCTGTTCTTGGCCCCAGTAGAGAAGTGATTTGTGGCTGCCTTTTTCCAGGATACTTCCAACTTTCCATCACTCTGCATTTTTGGTGGTCTCCCATCCAAATACTAATCAGATCCAACTTTGTTTACCCTTTTTGTAAAGATTTCCTGAAGTTACTAGATGCTTCCACGCACTTAGACTAGTTCTGTCAATGAAAACTGTAAGGGAAGCTAATTTCTAATGTAACAATATTCTTAGAGCTACCTTATGCATTTGCCTCCCGATACCAGATTTTTGTGCTACTTGGTATGTTGGGAGATCTGGTAAGAACAGTTAGACTGTTCAAGTCTAAAGGCCACAGACCACAATGTATGATATCTACGATTTCAAAAGTCACTTTATCTGGACTATGAAGATAACAGAAACTCTTAGAAGTTTCTGAACAGAATAGTCTAACAACAATGCTTTCATCCATGAAACACGCAGGCAGAATTAAAATGCTAAAGATATTTAAACAAAAATAAATAACTTAAGCATAAGCATCAATGGCTATGTCCAATGCAAATGTTTTTAAAAAACTTATCACCCTTTATTATTTTCATAAATAACGACGGAGAACATACCAAATACTCCTTCCTCCTCTTCTTTTCCCCAAACCTACAACCCTGTGAGGTGGGTTGGGCCGAGAGACATCAACTGGCCCAAAATCACCCAGCCGGCTTTCATGGCAAAAGCAGAACTAGAACTCGCCATCTCCTAGTTTTTACCGTAGCTTGGTGCTTTAACCACTAGCCCACTAACCACTAGTACTGTTACACTGGCAACAGTCTGTAGAGAAATCCCAGCTTAGCATACAATTATGCTTCCTGCGTCCACTTATTAACTTAGCGGGTAAAAAGATTCATCTTCTCTGAGTTTTGATTTCCCTTTAGTTTCCAACTGTTACTTTCTGTGCCCATTCTCACATTCTATTTGCTTTCTGCCAGTCTCTAGAGATTCTCATCTGGGTCATGGTTGTCCCAGAGATGCTTTTTTTCAAGGGGCAACTGGACTTTCTGGTTTTTCTTGGAAGATGTTTAGCTTCTCATCCAAGAAGCTTCTTCAGCTCTGATTGGATGGTGGGGAATGGAAGGATTTATACACCTTGCAGACAGCTGGTCCTTTGCATCCTTTTAGAGGATCCTTGAGGCACTTGGAGGTTTAGCTGTGTCCTCAGGGTCACCTGAGTAGTCACTTGCTTTTTACAGTGACTTTCCACAACTTCAACAAATAGATAGCCCTAAAGAGAAGGAAGCAGCAACATCCATCAGCAGCAACATCCAATAAGAACTGATGAAGTTTCTTGGATGAGAAGCGAAACATTTCTTTCTTCTTCTTCCTCAAGGAAAAAAACAGTCCAGTTGCCTTTTTTAAGAAAACAGCAACTTTGAGACACGGGAGTGGGCTGCTCTTCAATTGTGGACCACTTTCACAGGAATCAGCAAACATACCTAAAACACTGGACTCCACGGTCACCTGATATTGGGGCTCTAGGAGTGTTTGTCTGTTTTTTTGTTTGCTGAATTTCATTACTAGCTTAAGTTACCTCTTCATGCTAACAAAGTTAGAGAACTACAGCCTAAATTCGAAGCCTGAGATCCATCTATTCTCTAGGTCAGCATCAGTTGACTGACAGTCCAGCTCCATGATGCTAATTGCAACTCAAATGTACCAATAAGGGAGAATATTTGCAGCTCAGGGTTAAAATGAGGGGTCCTTGGTGCTTGTTTTCTTGCAGATGTTTCATTAGTTCATTAGATCCAGTTACAGTAATGAAACGTCCAAAAGAAAACAAGCAAGCTCAGAGAGCACCAAGGCCCTCTCAACTCAAATGTGATTGGATTATTACTGCACCCCAATGCTGGTAGCCTCTGAATCTCTAGACCCTCAAATACACTCACAGGAAATAATCTGACAATCTCCCACCCCCCCCTTTTAAGCCCAGCCAGCTCTAGTGTGAGCATCACATAAGCTTATCAATGGCTCTGTTCTGTTACACATCATGGGACATACGGACACACACAGCCAAGAAAGCAAGGGGACAACAAAGACCTACAGAAAGCGTCCATCCCATTTTTGACAGAGAAGACACTCCTGAAAGAATACAGAAGAAGGAGGGTTGGAAGGGACCTTGGAGATCTTCTAGTCCAAGCCCGAGACCATTCTAGACAAACAGCCGTCCAGTCTTTTCTTAAAGGTGAAGAAAACTCACCATTTCTGGAAGCAAGTCCTTCCACTGATTAAAGAAGAGGGGTTGCCCAGTATTATTATTAAATTTATGGGCCACCCGTCTCCCTATCAAGCCCCTCTGATTGACTTCCAACATCATAAAATAGCCATATAACACCAACCGAACATTACAAAACATTCGGAACACAGAACATTAAACATGAAAAGGAGGATTGACAGAGCTGGGTTTCCCCTTCACCTGAAGGGAGCACAGTAGGCGCAACCCCCCACCCAGAAGTCCATTCAGAAGACCACCCACCCATCTTCTGAAATGTAATAATACTAATAATTGCCTACGGAGATTGTCAGCCATCCAGGTCCTGGTTGTCCCAAAGGTGCTTTTTCAGGAGGCAACTGGACTTTCTGGTTTTCTCTTTGAAGACGTTTTGCTTCCCATCCAAGAAGCTTCTTCAGCTGATGAGAAGCCAAACGTCTCCAAAGAAAAACCAGAAAGTCCAGTTGCCTCTTGAAAAAGCACCTTTGGGACACTACTAATAATTGTTAACAATTGATACTTTGACAGTATTTTATTCAAATTATGAATGCATGTTCCATAATTTTATTCTTTTGAACACCCTAAGACGCCCAGAATTACAGAGTTATTTTACCCTGTGGCAAGATGGATGGCTAACAAATTTTTTTTTAAAAAAATAATTCATTACATTCATTATTGCCACCGATTCCCAGCGATCCTGGGCAGGTTTGACCCCCGACTGACAGGCCAAAACCCAAAAGAAAAACCTCCTAAACATCTATTCAGATTCAGGCGGCCACCCATCGGCTTCTCAAATCCAATAGCACTAATCATTACTAACAATTTATACTTTTTACACTCTTTTATTCAAATTATATATGCATGTTATATAGTTCTATCCTTTTGAACCACCCACAGTTAGAGAGTTAGTTATTAGTCATCCTGTGGCAAGATGAGCGGCTAACAAATTTAACAAAATAAATAATTTCATTAGATTCATCTTGCCACCGATTCCCCGGCGGGTTTGACCCTCACCCTTCGGGCCAAAACCCAAAGGAAGACCCTCCTAAGCATCCCCATCGGCTTCTCAAATTCAACAACACTAATTACTAACAATGTATACTTTTTACACTCTTTTATTCGAATTATATATGCCTTTAGTATAGTTTTATTTTTTTTTCCCAATACCGTAAACCGCCCAGAATTACAAACTTTACCCTGTGGCCAGATGGGCAGCTATTACATTGCATAAAATAAAATAGTAATTCATTAGATTCACCTCCCCACCGATTGATTCCCTGGTGGGTTCTTTGATCCCCTGTCCGGTCAGGTCAAAACCCAAAGGAAGACCCTCCTAAACATCCCCATCGGCTTCTCAAATCCAACAATAACAGTTAATGATTGACAATGTAAACTTTTTTTTACAGGACTATATTCCAATCCTATAGGCATCGGTCTGCCTATACAGCCCAACATCCACACAACTTGGTCTGTTGTGAGGATGCTTAGGTGGTTTAGGGGTGGGGAATAGTGGTGGGTGGGGGTGTGTTTGGGGATTGTTATGTGTGTTGGACCCGGTCTTTGGGTGTTAAGTGAATTTTGTTATATGGGTATACTGTGTATACACGTACAATGACAATAAAGTAGTTGTTGTTGTTATTATAATTATTAATATTATTATTATTATTATTATTATTATTATTATTATTATTATTGGCATAGTTTTATCCTTTTGGAAGACCCTAAAACCACCCACACAATGAGAGACTTTTAATTCCCCTGCCCACTCCTCCCCCGGCCAGACAGAGCAGCTAACAAATTGAATAAAATCAATGAATTCTTCATCAGATTCATTATTGCCACGTTTTTCCCCAGAGACCCTGGGTGGGTTTGATCCCCACCCCCCACCCCACATTGGGGGCAAAAACCCAAAGGAAGGAGCGACCCCCACCCCCCACCCCCCCCTTATTTTTAAACAGGGCTGCCTTGAAATGGCGTTCCTGGCATTTTCTGCGTTATTTTTGGTTCTTTTATAAGAGGGGGGGGGCGATTGGGGGTTGCTTGGAAAGGGCCACGGAAGGGGGGAGGCTTCACTGGAGACCCTTCGGCGGGGGAGGGGGGAAGGGCAGGGGGGCTTCCAACCGGCCCTTGCGGAGGGGGGCGGAGGGGGAAAGGGCGCCCCCTCCTCAAATGGGGAGGGGGGGAACGGGGTCTTTGAGGGGGAAGCCTCCCTTTCTTTCAGGCCCCCCCACCCCCAATTTCTTTGAAGGGGCCCCGAGAGGCCTGAGCTGAGGCGGGGAGGGGTTCCCGGGGGAGACCCTCAGGAGGGTCGTCTTCTCCCCTCCCCCTCCCTCCCTCGCTCCGTCCTTCCCGCCGCCTCAGGCCCACCTTTGAAGAGATAGTCGTACTCGTCGTCGCGGGTGCCCATGGCGGCGCTGGGCCCGTCCCGCTCGAGGAGGAGGAGGAGGAGGAGAAGGCAGGCCGAGCCGAGCCGGAGCGATCCGCGCCAGCCCTGCCTGACAGGATTTCACTCCCCTCACTCGCTCCCGTCAGGCAGGCGAAGGGCGGGGCCGGCGCGGAGATGACGCCGACGAGGCGAGAGAGAGAGAGAGAGAGAGAGAGACAGCCCGCTCCGCTTATCGGAGGCGGCGCTCGCGCCCCGGGAGGCGGGACAAGGCCCCGGCGGGCCCGCCAGTCCTCGGCCAGCGCGAGACGCGGCGGGGACCAATCGGCGGGCCGCAAAGGGCGCGAGGCGGGAGTGGGAGAGAGAGAGAGAGAGAGAGAGAGAGAGAGAGAGAGAGAGAGAGAGAGGGTGGAGGGGGCGGGGCCTCTGGCCGTCTGCAGGTTCAAAAAGGAGGCGGGCCCGACCCCCTCAAGAGAGAGATCTGGATGGATGGATGATTGACAGATAACAGGTGAATGGATAGATCAATAGATAGTACATAATAGATAGAGACGACGGACAGACGGACGGGCGGAGAGACATGATGGATGGATGGATAGATCAATATATACATAACAGATGGATGACAGATGATGGATGGATGGACGGACGACAGATAATAAATGGATTAATAGATCAATATATGCGTAACATAATGGATAGAGACAGACAGACAGATCAATATGACAGATAAATAATGGATGGATAAATCAATATATACATAAGAAGATAGATAGATAGACAGACAGATAGACAGATAGATAGACAGACATAGTTAGACAGACGATAGAGATAGATAAGATAGACATAGATAGATAAACATGATATAGATAGAAAGACAGATAATTAGACATGATAGAGATAGATAAAATAGATAGACAAGATAGATAGATAGACAGACAGACAGACAGACAGACATGATAGAGATAGATAGAGATAGATAGTTAGACAGATGATAGAGATAGATAGACAGACATGATAGAGATAGACATATATATAGATAAGATAGATAGACAAGATAGATAGATAGATAGATAGATAGACAGACAGACATGATAGAGAGAGAGAGATAGATAAACATGATATAGATAGAAAGACAGATAATTAGACATGATAGAGATAGACATGATATAGATAGATAAAATAGATAGACAAGATAGATAGATAGACAGACAGACAGACATGATAGAGATAGATAGATAGATAAACATGATATAGATAGAAAGACAGATAATTAGACATGATAGAGATAGACATGATATAGATAGATAAGATAGATAGACAAGATAGATAGATAGATAGACAGACAGACAGACAGACAGACATGATAGAGATAGATAGATATAGATAGTTAGACAGATGATAGAGATAGATAGATAGACAGACATGATAGAGATAGAAAGACAGATAGTTAGACATGATAGAGATAGATAAGATAGACAAGATAGATAGGTTATGGATGGGTGGGTAGATGATAGATAAATAGATCAGATAGATAGGACAGACAGATCAATATGACAGATAGATAATGGATGGATAAATCGAGCTGAGGTGGCGCAGTGCAGTACTGCAGCTACTTCAGCTGACTGCTGGTTCAGCAGATCAGCGGATCAAATCTCATCGGCTCAAGGTTGACTCAACCTTCCATCCTTCCAAGGTGGGTAAAATGAGGACCCAGATTGTTGGGGGGCAATATGCTATTCAGTATACTGTCTTTGGTGTAAGCCGCCCACAGTCCTCGGAGAGTGGGCGGCATAGAAATATGACTAATAAATAAATAATAAATCAATATATACATATGATAGATAGACAGATAGAGGGTAGAGATAGATAGACAGACAAGATAGATAGATGATAGACAGACAGACAGGTAGACAGAAAAGAGAGACAGAGACAAAAAGGCATGACCAGGGGAAAGCTGCAACAGTTGTAAGTGTGAAAAGCAGCTGTAAATCACTTTTTTCTGTGCCAGTGTAACTTTGAACAGTCTTTGTGAAACGCCAGGAGGGTGAGGGCAGGGGCCATCCCATCCGGATCTCTGGACATCAGTCACATTCACGCTGGAATTGGCTCCCTTGGATGCATCTCAGATTCCAACATCTGGAACTGTTACAGAAAATTGGTGCAAAGTTTAAGTATTTAAAGGTGGCTACCGGATGTGGATATGGAAGGGGGAGAAAAGGGAGAATGTATACTTTCACTAGAAAACTTTTTTTTTTTACTTTCTTTTTAGTCTAATTGTAGTGGGTGCCTTTTGCTTTTTTGTCTACTTCCTTTGTGGTTTCGATATTTTCAGAACAGAACAGAACAGAATAAAATAGAATCGATCATCTATCTATCTACACATATATACGGATACACACACACACATATAGGTATAATAAAGCATATGAAGAACAGCTGCAGGATTTGGGTCTGGCTAGAGAAAAGAAGAATTCGGGGTGACATGATAGCAGTATTTCAATATTTGAGGGGCTGTCCTAAAGAAGAGGGGGTCAAATTATTCTCCGAAGAACCAGAAGGCAGGACAAGAGACAATGGGTGGAAACTAATCAAGGAAAGAAGCATCCTGGAATTAAGGAGAAATTTCCCGACAGTGAGGACAATTAACCAGTGGAACAACTTGCCACCAGAATTCATAGGCCAGTGATGGCGAATCTTTTCAGCACCTAGTGCGCAGCCGCCTGGTCTTCAGGTTTCCAGGGCTCCGGCACACGTGAAGATCAGCTGGCCGAACCAGAAGGGCAGCTTGCAATGACACACGTGCCCACAGAGAGGGCTCTGCTTGCGACCTCTGGCTATAGGTTCGCCATCACGGTCATAGGCGTCCATCCCTGGATGTTTTTAAGAAGAGACTAGACAGTCATTTGTCTAAAATGGTATAGGTTTTCTGCTTGAGCAGGGGGCTGGACTAGACGACCTCCAGGGTCCCTTCCAGATTCTATTCTATTCTGTTCTGTTCTATTCATTTCGTTCTCCTATTCTATTCTATTCTATTCTATTCTATTCTATTCTATTCTATTCTTGCTGAGCCTTGGTGGCGCAGCAGACTAAAGTGCTGTTAAGTAGCACCAGCTGCCTGCAATTACTGCGAGTTCGAATCTCACCAGGCTCAAGGTTGACTCAGCCTTCCATCCTTTCTAAGGTAGATAAAATGAGGACCCAGATTGTGGGGGCAATAAGCTGACTTTGTATAAAAAAAAGAAGAACACCGCTTGGGGGGGCCGAAAGCCCTACTAAGAAGGTATATACAAAAGTATGGAGGCTATTGCTTAATGCATTGTAAGACGCCCTGAGTCTCCAGAGAAGGGCAGCATATAAATCGAACCAATAAATAAATAAATAAATAAAACAATAAATTCTATTCTATTCCTATTTCTATTCCTATTCCTATTCCATCCCATCCCATTCGATTCCATTGCATTGCCACTGTATTTATGTATATATGTATATATGTATGTTTTCTGAGGTTTTCGCGGGTGTTTGTATGTAGGTCTTTGGTTATTCAGGTTTTCTCCCGCGTAAAATTGGAAGTGTCTTGGTGACGTTTTGACGAAGTCTCATTTGTCATCTTCAGGCTGGTGTTTTCGGCTTCGTGCTTCTAGGAGCAATATATGTGTATGTATATATATACACATACACATATATAAATCACTGTCCATTTGGAATACATAGCGGAAAGAGGAAAGTTGAGAGTTCACAAGGTTGATGCTATATGAAAGAAAACTGTGGGGTGAATCCGGATGGTCTGCTTCGGATGCCACGAAGCCCCCTCCCAGAAGGAAACAAGGAAAACAGGTTGTGGAGAGGATGCGTTGGGTCCCTGATAATTCTGCGGACTCTGTTCAAGCATCGCTTATATGCCACGTCCTGCATAGGAGGGACTGAACTGCCAATGATCTTTTCTGCTGTCCTCACCACTCACTGCACTGCCTGCCTGCCTGAAGCAGGAATGCTTCCAAACCAGACAGTAATGCAATGTGACAGGATGCTCTCCATCGTCCCTCTATAGAAAGTGGTAAGGACGGAGGGGCGGGGGGAGGAAGATGTTTATTTTTAATTCTTTATTTCTTACCTTGCCTTTTGGTGCTTTGGAATATAGATTGACCCCCCCCCTCGTCTTCATAGGAGCCCCTCAGATATTGGAAGACTGCTCTCATGTTACCCCTAGTCCTTCTTTTCATTGGACTTTTGTTGTTGTTGTTGTTAGTTGCGAAGTCGTGTCCGACCCATTGCGACCCCCATGGACCACGTTCCTCCAGGCCTTCCTGTCCTCTACCATCCCCCAGAGTCCATTTAAGCTCCCGCTGACTGCTTCAGTGACTCCATCCAGCCACCTCGTTCTCCGTCGTCCCCTTCTTCTTCTTTTGCCTTCCATCCTTCCCAGCATTGGGTTCTTCTCCAGGGAGTCCTTCCTTCTCCTGAGGTGTAAACAATTCCATGACAAAAGAAACTCAAGTTGTGGAAGGTCCACCAGAGGGAGCCGTGGCACCCTTGATCCCAAGAAGCGTCTCTTTGTGCCTGTCCAGTTTTCAAGCGGGTTCTAGGAGAGGAGAGGAGAGTATAAGAATGGAATGGAATGGAATGGAATAGAATAGAATAGAATAGAATAGAATAGAATAGAATAGAGGAGAGGAGAGGAGAGGAGAGGAGAGTATAAGAATGGAATGGAATGGAATGGAATGGAATAGAATAAGGAGTAGAGTAGAGTAGAGTAGAGTAGAGTAGAGTAGAGTAGAGTAGAATAGAATAGAATAAAATAGAATAGGGAGTAGAGTAGAGTAGAATAGAATTGAGTAGAATACAATAGAATAGAATAGAATAGAATAGAATAGAATAGAATAGAATAGAATAGAATAGAATAGAATAGAATAGAATAAGGGATAGAGTAGAGTAGAGTAGAATAGAATAGCATAGCATAGCATAGAATAGAATAGAATAGAATAGAATAGAATAGGGAGTAGAGTAGAATAGAATAGAATAGAATAAGGAATAGAGTAGAATAGAATTGAGTAGAGTAGAATAGAATAGAATAGAATAGAATAGAATAGAATAAGGAATAGAGTAGAGTAGAATAGAATAGAATAGAATAGAATAGAATAGAATAGGGAGTAGAGTAGAGTAGAATAGAATTGAGTAGAGTAGAATAGAATAGAATAGAATAGAATAGAATAGAATAGAATAGAATAGAATAGAATAGAATAGAGTAGAATAGAATAGAATAGGGAGTAGAGTAGAGTAGAATAGAATAGAATAAGGAATAGAGTAGAATAGAATTGAGTAGAGTAGAATAGAATAGAATAGAATAGAATAGAATAGAATAGAATAGAATAGAATAGAATAGGGAATAGAGTAGAATAGAATAGAATAGAATAAGGAATAGAGTAGAGTAGAATAGAATAGAATAGAATAGTATAGAATAGAATAGAATAGGGAGTAGAGTAGAGTAGAATAGAATTGAGTAGAGTAGAGTAGAATAGAATAGAATAGAATAGAATAGAATAGAATAGAATAGGGAGTAGAGTAGAGTAGAATAGAATAGAATAAGGAATAGAGTAGAATAGAATTGAGTAGAGTAGAGTAGAATAGAATAGAATAGAATAAGGAATAGAGTAGAGTAGAATAGAATAGAATAGAATAGAATAGAATAGAATAGAATAGAATAGGGAGTAGAGTAGAGTAGAATAGAATTGAGTAGAGTAGAATAGAATAGAATAGAGTAGAATAGAATAGAATAGGGAGTAGAGTAGAGTAGAGTAGAATAGAATAGAATAAGGAATAGAGTAGAATAGAATTGAGTAGAGTAGAATAGAATAGAATAGAATAGAATAGAATAGAATAGAATAGAATAAGGAATAGAGTAGAATAGAATAGAATAGAATAGAATAGAATAGAATAGAATAGAATAGAATAGAATAGAATAAGGAATAGAGTAGAGTAGAGTAGAATAGAATAGAATAGAATAGAATAGGGAGTAGAGTAGAGTAGAATAGAATTGAGTAGAATAGAATAGAATAGAATAGAATAGAATAGAATAGAATAAGGAATAGAGTAGAGTAGAATAGAATAGAATAGAATAGAATAGGGAGTAGAGTAGAGTAGAATAGAATAGAATAAGGAATAGAGTAGAATAGAATTGAGTAGAGTAGAGTAGAATAGAATAGAATAGAATAGAATAGAATAAGGAATAGAGTAGAGTAGAGTAGAGTAGAATAGAATAGAATAGAATAGAATAGAATAGAATAAGAAATAGAGTAGAGTAGAATAGAGTAGAATAGAATAGAATAAGGAATAGAGTAGAGTAGAATAGAGTAGAATAGAATAGAATAGAATAGAATAGAATAGAATAGAATAGAATAGAGGAGAGGAGAGGAGAGGAGAGTATAAGAATGGAATGGAATGGAATGGAATGGAATAGAATAAGGAATAGAGTAGAGTAGAGTAGAATAGAATAGAATAAAATAGAATAGGGAGTAGAGTAGAGTAGAATAGAATTGAGTAGAGTAGAATAGAATAGAATAGAATAGAATAGAATAGAATAGAATAGAATAGAATAGAATAGAATAGAATAGGGAGTAGAGTAGAATAGAATAGAATAGAATAAGGAATAGAGTAGAATAGAATTGAGTAGAGTAGAATAGAATAGAATAGAATAGAATAGAATAGAATAGAATAGAATAGAATAGAATAAGGAATAGAGTAGAGTAGAATAGAATAGAATAGAATAGAATAGAATAGAATAGAATAGAATAGAATAGAATAGGGAGTAGAGTAGAGTAGAGTAGAATAGAATTGAGTAGAGTAGAATAGAATAGAGTAGAGTAGAATAGAATAGAATAGGGAGTAGAGTAGAGTAGAGTAGAATAGAATAGAATAAGGAATAGAGTAGAATAGAATTGAGTAGAATAGAATAGAATAGAATAGAATAGAATAGAATAGAATAGAATAAGGAATAGAGTAGAGTAGAGTAGAGTAGAATAGAATAGAATAGAATAGAATAGGGAGTAGAGTAGAGTAGAATAGAATTGAGTAGAGTAGAGTAGAATAGAATAGAATAGAATAGAATAGAATAAGGAATAGAGTAGAGTAGAGTAGAATAGAATAGAATAGAATAGAATAGAATAGAATAGGGAGTAGAGTAGAATAGAATAGAATAGAATAAGGAATAGAGTAGAATAGAATTGAGTAGAGTAGAATAGAATAGAATAGAATAGAATAGAATAGAATAGAATAGGGAATAGAGTAGAGTAGAATAGAATAGAATAGAATAGAATAGAATAGAATAGAATAGAATAGAATAGAATAGAATAGAATAGTTGGAAGGGACCCTGGAGGTCTTCTAGTCCAGCCCCCTGCTCAGGCAGAAAACCCTATACCATTTCAGACAAATGTTTGTGGAAGTGTTGGAGCATTCACTACTTCTGAAGGAAAGCTGTTCCACTGGTTAATTGTTCGCACTATCTACTTAATTCCAGGTTGAATCTGTCCTTGTTCAGTTTCCATCCATTATTCCTTGTCTGGCCTTCGGGTGCTTTAGAGAATAGCTTGACCCCCTTCCTCCTCTCTGTGGCAGCCCCTCAAATATTGAAAGACTGCTCTCCTGTCTCCCCTGGTCCTTCTCTTCACTAGACCAGCCAGGCCCAGTTCCTGCAACTGTTCTTCGTATGTTTTAGCCTCCAGTCCCCACATCATCCTGCTTGCTCTTCTCTGCACTCTTTCCAGGGTCTCAATGTCTTTTTTTACAGCATGGCAACCAAAACTGGACACAGTATTCTAAGTGTGGCCTTACCAAAGCATCACAGAGTGTCTACAGGGTTTGCATGACTCAGCCCAAAATAATTTGCAATAATTTTCATCTCGGTCCCTTGGTCAGTTTGATTTCAGGTCAGTCTAAAGTCCCATCATCGGAGGGTTAATAATAATTAACTGCATTTTCCACGACAGTCCCAGATTTCGCTTGTTAAAATTTAAAAAGGCCTGGAAAGATCATATTTTCCCCCCGAGGCTGTTAAGATGTTTTTATGCTGCCATTTTTTTCACGCTTTAAATGGTAAATTGGATGTGATGTGCCTATATGCTGCGAGATAAAAGTCCAGTTTTTTAAAAAAGTCAAGATGACAAGAGCTTGGATGTGTGCAAAATATTAACGTATTAACGAGCAAAGCACATTTTGGCTTCATGTATTCTGCAAAGCTAGCCATTAAGACATGGCTGGTAAAACTTAGTAATGTAATCGGCAGGTTGACTTCAATGGGATTTCAGCCGCCTGTAACGTAGCTCTTGCGGCCTGTAATCCTTCCCAGTTAAGAGCTCAATTTACATTAAACAGATTCATCCATTTCTTTTTATTCCAGTGATGAGTCAGTCAGGAGAGTTCAGCTGAATAAACAAAGTTGCTTTGGATAAAATTGGATCCTTATTCAGATCCAGTCCCTCAACCCCAACTGTACCATCAGCCCTGGGACTGCAGGATTCAAAGCAAATACAGGTAGACTTCAACTGCTCCATCGCTGGAGGCTTTTAAGAAGAGGCTGGACAGCCCGCTGTCTGAAATGGTATAGGGCAGTGATGACGAACCTTTTTGCCATCACGGGCCAAAAGTGGGGGGAGTGCGGGGGATTGCACACGTGTGCCACACCCTTAATTCTATGCGCCCCGCCCGCCCCGTGCATGCGCGCACAACCCCCCTGCACTCCCCCCGCTTTTGGCACACAATGGCACTATGGGCCTGGTAGGCCCATTTTTCACTGTCCCCAGGCTCCAGAGCCTTTCTGGGAGCCTGGGGAGGGCGAAAACAGCGTTCCCCACACCCCCGGAGGCCCTCCAGAGGCCAAAAACAGCATGTTTCCTGACTTCCGGTGGGCCCAGGAGGTCCGAAAATCAGCTGGCTGGAGCTAAGCTTGCGTGCCCACCAATATGGCCCTGCGTGCCACATGTGTGCCATAGGTTTGCCATTATGGGTATAGGGTTTCCTGCTTGGTTGGGGGGTGGAGGAGTTGGACTAGATGACCTCCAGGGTCCCTTCCAGCTCTATTCCGATTGATTGAAGTGAGGTGTTTCTTGAGTGCTCCGTCACCGGTGGCTTTTAAGAAGAGATTGGACAGCTGTTCGTGTGAATTGGTGTAGGCGGGCCTCCTGCTTGAGCAGGGGGTTGGACTAGATGACCTTGAAGGTCCCTTCCAACTCTTTATTATTCTGTTACTGTTATTCTGATTTAGGAGCACAACTGAGCCCAACATTTCTGTTGCCAAGTGAGACAATTGAATTTTGCCCCATTTTGCAACCTTGTTGTTAAAAGTTTTGCTTAACTGCGGTTGTTAGTGACACAGCGCAGAGCTGCCAAAAGGCCGGAGTGGCTCATCAGGAGGAAGTCTCCTCGAGAGTAAGGCTTGGGGCTAATTGGTGACTCCCCTAGCTTATTAAAGGAAGGACGACGACTGATGCAATTTGCAGGGAACAACTTAGTTCACTCTCCTTCGCGTCCTGATCTTAGTTTCCTGCAAATTGCTTCTGGGCTTTCTGCCAACCCTAGTAAGATTACGATTATTTATTCTTTGGATTCTTGTAGGCTGTTAAGAAAGTTAAATTAACAGCCTTTGTTTGAAAAAGACTGATTTAATTTAGCAAACTAAGGTTTGTACAGACTTTGTGTGTGCTGCGTTCTTTGGGGTCCGTAGCGGGGCAGAACATTCAGTGGGAGAAATGCAAATTACGTCTCCTTACCATTTGTCCACATCATTTTGTGGGAACCACTGTTATTATCCAGGGTGGGGTTCCTGGGAGCCCCCTACTCAGGGACCACCCGTTTTCCCTTTCTGGGGCTGCTGATGGGTGAGATGCATCCACCTAGAGCTGTGTTTCGCAATTGCGGCAACTTTTAAGATGGGTGGACTTCAACTCCCAGAATTCCTTAGCTTGCAATGCTTGTTGTGAAATTCTGGGAGTTCACAGATCTTAAAAGTTGTTGAAACACTACAGGTAGTCCTCGACTTACGACTAGAATGCAGGCCAAAAAAAATTTCTTAACAACCCGGTTGTTAAGCGAATCGCTGCAGTTGTTAAGTTAGCAAGACGGTTGTTAAGTGAATCCAGCTTCCCCACGGACCTGGTTTGTCAGAAGGTCGCAAAAGGGGACGCTGCAACCGTCATAAATATGAGCCAGTGGCCAAGCATCTGAATTTTGATCATGTGGCCATGGGGACGCTGCAACAGTCATAAGCGTGAACATCATCATTTTCTTCAGTGCCGTTGTAACTTCGGTCACTAAATGAACTGTTGTAAGTGGAGGACAAAGTGCACTCTAGAGCAGTGTTTCTCAACCTTGGCCGCTGGACGATGTGTGGACTTCAGCTCTGCTGGCTGGGGAATTCTGGGAGTTGAAGTCCACACACCGTCCAGCGGCCAAGGTTGAGAAACACTGCTCTAGACAATTCCTTTCTCGGGATCCTGTCCTCTTGTTCTAGCAAGGGAACAGACTAGATGTCCTTCTGGCCTCTCAGTGCTCAAATCCTGAATTTCAGAGACTTAAAAAGTATCTTTTCCACGGCGCGTATCATCCACAAGCTTCCGGCCAGGTAGCCCGTATAAACGAGGACCGTCTAGAAAACCTTCACTTTCGTCCCGTATTACCGCCAAAAAAGAATCCGAATGGAAAAGGAAAAAAAAAAAATATCCCGTCGTTTTTAATGATTATTCATCAAAGCCCAAAAGACACATCACTGACCATAAAGTCTCACACACCTAAGTATAAAAAGATTTAAAAAAAAAAAAAAAAGAAAGCGAAGAGGAAAATCTCTCGTCTCTTAACGGCGAGCATCCGAAACACGGTTTGGTAACGTTTACACGACAATATTCACTCGGCGATGGTCCAGTTTTTTTTGTTTTAAAAAAACAATGCATTGGGAAAGAGGAGACGAAAAAACACACGTAACACGTAACCACCGACCCCTCCCCCCTCCGGACAACTGTCCTGCGGAAGAGAAACCCAGGAGCATTTTAAGTCAATATGACCTAAAGGAGATCCAAAGAGATGGGGGAGGGGGGGGCGCATTAAATTCAAGGAGGCCAGTTTTGAGGGTCCGTGAAAGAGGCCCCAGCATTGCATGCCCTCCTACATTGGGGTCACATTTGCAGTGGAGAGTGGTCTCCCCCCCCCATCTCACCAGCCTCCCCCAGCCCTATAGCTATCTCAATGCCTTTGCACATATATTTTTTTGGGGGGGGGGCAGAGAGGAAGCCACAGCTGTTTTGCATTTGGAGGGGCACTAAGTCAGCGCACAAAGACGTTCCCGCAATCTCAGGAGGCTGAGAGGCGGAGACTCCCAAATTTCTCTGGCCCCACAACCCAGCAGCCTTCCCCCAGGCCCATGCGCTCTTTCCCCAGTTGGCCAGGTTCACCCACCTCCCTTACATAGGAAGGCCCCCCTCCCGGGACCCTCCGATCAATTGCCAGCTGTGGGGCACAGTTGCCCAGGCTCCAGAGACGGAGACCAGCTGCGTCTCGCGGGAACAGGGCAGGAAGAAGGGCCGCGCCCAGTCTCTTGGGGGGGAGGGGGGGCTTAGGACACCCAGTCCGGCTCTGCAGGGCGGATCTTCATGGCAGCGGATCGCAGGGGGTAGTAGCGCCCTCTCCAGGTCTTCCAGAAGATGCCTTGCTTTCTCTCGTGCCGCTGCCGTGGGATGGACCGGAAGTATTTGCCGTTCAGGTTGACGTGGCCACAGTAGCTGAACCACCAGCCTCCTGCAAGGAGAAAACAAGCAGAAATCAGGGGTCAGCCAGGCACGTAAGCCGACTTGGGGGGGGGGATGCCCTTCCAAGACCCCAACAGGGGAGCACCTCCATTGCTGGACCAGAGGGAAAGATTACAGAGGGAAAGTAAGTCCTCGACTTACGACCTTACGCAACTGAGCTTCAAAATTTCTGCCGTTAAGCGAGACATTTGTTGAGTTTTGCCCTATTTTTACGACCTTTCTTGCCACCGTTGTTAAGCAAGTCACCCCAGTTGCAAAATCAGTAACAAAGTTGTTAAGGGAATCTGGCTTCCCCCTTGACTTCCCCAGAGCTGCTTGGGGAATTCTGGGAGTTGAAGTCCACTCCTTTTAAAGGGGACAGGGTTGAAAAAAACCCTGTCCCCACTTCCGGGTAGAGGTGGGCGTCACAAGCGGTTCATCCAGCAACCAGAAATGTGAGCACGGGCAGGCGGGAGGCGTCACAAAACATGGTAATTCGCACGCGCCATCCATACATGCGTGTGGCATCAAAAACACAGTGATATAGGACGGGATTGTGCCCGGGCGGGTAGGTCGCAACTACCAGTTCGCCTGAATGCATCCAAACCGCCAACAGCCCCCCCCCTGCTTTCGGGGTGTTTGCTCCGTCCGCCTCCACTGACCTGAGAGGTGCTTGGCGCAATTGGTGTCGCCCTTCAGATCGTGGTCGCGATCCCGCGTGGAGAAAGGCAGCTGGGGGAAATCCCCCATGGCGCTCTCCAGCTCCCCCCGGATGGGTCCCAAGAGGCTGAGGGTGTAAGCCGTCTCCTCCCCGCCCAGCCGGAAGAGGAAGTGGGCTCTCTGAGCGTTGCCTTCCCAGTCTCGCAGCTCGACCAGCAGCTGATAACGCTCCTCCTTCACCATCCGGTGCATCTTCTCCAAGCCTAGCCAGAAATCTCCTAACAACAACAACAACAAAAAAAAAATAACAGAGAGACATGAGAAAAAAAACTTGGTTTGGCAGCTGCTGACAAGATGGATAGCTATGCAGGGAAGTCCTCGACTTACGACCGCAAGGGAGCCGCCCCAAATGTCTGCTCATAAGTGAGACATTTGTTGTTAGGTCGAGTTTCGCCCCCGTTACGCGACCTTTCCTGAGGTTCAGGGAATCGCTGGCGGTGGATAAGTTAAGTCATCCGGTTGTTAAGTGAAGCTGGTTTAATCCATGGATTCTGGCTTGCCGGAAGGGGATCGTTTATGACCTCGGGGACATGGCAACGGTCATAAACATGAAGCGTCTGAATTTTGATCACGCGATCGGAGGGTGGGGGGGAGATGCTGCAAAGGTCGCAGCTGTGAAAAAAACCGGTCCTCAGTCTCGTTTTTCAGTGCCGCTGTAACTGAATGGTCACTAAATGAACTGTTATAAACCGAGGACTATCTGTATTGTTAGTCCCCACCGATTTATGAGCACAATGGGGCAAGAATTTCCATGGCTTAGCGAGACAGTTGTTAAGTGAATTGCACAGATTTCATGACCCTTTTCTGATGCGGTTGCTAAGCGAATCACTGTAGTTGTTATGCGAAACACCTGGGTCGCTAAGCGAATCTGGCTCCTTTCAGTAATTTTGCATGTCGGGACAGTCTGGGAAGGGTCCCAAATGGCGATCTCCCATGGCCCCCATCATTGTAAAGACGATGCTGGTTGCCGAACGCCCAAATTTTGATCCTGTGACTGTGGGGAAATGCAGCAATGGTCATAAGTGTGAGGACCTGTCGCAAGTGTGAGGACCAGCCACAAGTCGTAACTTCGAACTGAACTAAATGGATGGTAGTAAGTTGAGAACTGCCAGTTTATCAACGTTTTAACTCGATAAATAAATTTTGGGAAATCGATGCAGTTAGAAAGCAGCTTCAAAGCTTAGAATCGACAAATCTCGGAGCTGCTGCTGGATGGCTTCCCCAACCTGGTGCCCCCCTCCGTTTGCCAGGGCAGCAGCCTCCTGGCAGGAATTCTGGGGGGGGGGAGATTCACTCTATTCACCCACCTGTCAGATTTCCAAAGCCGTCTTTATAAGCGTCCCAGAGTCGGTCAAAATCCACCGAGCCATCCGAGCGCCTCTGGATCACAGTCCAGCCACCGTCCTCTGCCAACGGAGAGAGCAGGGCTAAGGGCACCGCCAAAGGAGCAAGTCCCCGGCTTGGGCTTCTGGGCAATTTACCCTGCCCACCCCCCTGGGTGCAAATTCCATCCAATCCCCCCCACCCCCACTCTGCAAAACACAGACAACCGATTCTCTGATTTGATTGTGGCGTCTTTTAAATGGCTTTTTATTAGAAGCTAGGATCCTAGGGGTGGAAGGGACCTTGGAGGTCTTCTAGTCCAACCCTCTGCTCGAGCAGGAGATCTATCCCATTTCAGACGAACGGTTGTCCAATCTCTTCTTAAGAATCTCCAGTGATGGAGCGCCCACAACTTCTAGTGGCAAGCGGTTCCACTGGTTAACTATTCTCACTATCAGGAACTTCCTCCTTAGTTCTACGTTGCCTCTCACCTTAATTAGCTTCCATCGTTTAGATACGATCGGCTAAGATAACCTTTATTGTCATTTTTTACTCTGAGCACACTGGCCCACATTAAAAATGAAATTCTGTTGCCTGCTCTCAAAAGAAAATATATACCGTATTTTTCGGCGTATAAGACGCACCTTTTTCCCCCAAAAAGAAGGTGAAAATCTGGGGGCGTCTTATACTCCGAGAGTAATCCCGCCCAGCTTCCCAAACGGAGGTTTCAGAGGCTGAAAAAAGCATCAGAAAAGGAAGCTTCAGAAAAGAAGCCTCCAAACAGAGCTTCAGAGGCTTTTTTTCTAAAGCTGTTTCGGAGGCTTTCAGAGGCAGGAAAAAAAGTTTTTTTCTGAAACGGAGTTTCAGAAGTTTCAGAGGCAGGAAAAAAAGCAAGAAAAAGCAAGGCACAGAGCTCACAACTAAGGAACCTGTTGCTAAAATTCACCTTTGGGAACAGCTGATTGGGGGTATTCCGGGAGGCCGATCCACCTGCCAATCAGCTTGTTTCTTATTTTCCTCCTCAAAAACTAAGGAGCGTCTTATACTCCGAAAAATATGGTATATATCTATCCATACACACACTGCTGCATAACATAACACACATATACACATACTATATACATACCAGGGGTGAAATGCTCCCGGTTCGGACCGGATCACCCGATCCAGTAGCAATGGAGGCGGGTGGTTCGAAGAACTGGTAGCAAAAATCCCTGCCCCCCCCCCAATTCCCAGCTGAGCCACGCAATCATCAGAGGCTTTTTAAAATTATTTTTAAAAGCATTTTTTCTACAATCTCTTCGGCCGAAAAAATGCTTTTAAAAGTTAAAAAAAAAAAAGCCTCTGATGATCGCGCGGCTCAACTGGGATCGTCAAAGGCTTTTAAAAGCATATTTTTACAACCTCTTTGGGGCCGAAGAGGTTGTAGAAAAAATGGTTTTAAAAGTTATTTTTTTAAAAAAAAAAAAGTTGGTCACGCCCACCCAGTCACATTACCCCCACGACCACCAAGCCACACCCACAGAACCGGTAGTAGCAAATTTTACATTTCACCATTGATACATACATATATATACTTACACCCATACATATCGTGTGTATATATATAAATATAGATAGATATAGATATAGATACAGATATAGATATATAGATATAATATGTTTTCTGAGGTTTTCGCGGGTGTTTGTATGTAGGTCTTTGGTTATTCGGGTTTTCTCCCGCGTAAAATTGGAAGTGTCTTAGTGACGTTTCGACAAAGTCTCATTCGTCATCTTCAGGCTGGTGTTCTCGGCTTCGTGCTTCTAGGAGCAATGTGTGATCGCAGCTGTTTCTTCCTTTTAACTGCCAGTGGGGGTGTGAACTGATTGGGTGGGAGCCTGGCTGTGTTCTGATTGGGTGGAGGTGTGTTCTGATTGGTTGAGGGCTACATATATATATATATGTATGTGTGTATGTATGTGTATATATGTATGTATGTACACACACACACACACATTCCGTTCCATTCCATTCCATTCCATCTATTCTATTCTATTCCATTCCTCTTCTCTTCTCTGTTCCATGCTATGATATTCCATTCCTATTCCTTCCGCCTTTTTTTTTTTTTTTTTTTTACAGTGGAAGCATCGCGCACGTTTCCCCCACTCTCTTTCCAACTCCAATCAGCCAGCTCCCGGCAGGCTGTACAGAGATTTGAACCCATGACTCTGCACCCCAGCCGAACTTACCCATATCGCAGAAGACTTTGAAAGCCGTGGCTCCGGGGGGCTGGATCTCAAAGACCCCGCTGTTCTGCTGCCCCTCGAGGAAGAGGTCGTGACAGCCGGCCGGAAGCTCTGCAAGAGAGGGCAGGGAGCATGATCGTCAGGATGGAATAACACGCGTGTTACGGAAGCCGGTCTACGGACCGAAGAGATTCACTTGCAAAGGAGGGAGGATTTGGGGCCAGTTGTGCAGTCCGACAGGACCTTTTATAATAGACCACAGAATGATACACGATGTGATCAGCTTCAAGGCTGAAATATTCTTGGCTGGTTTGCTTGTCCTCGACTTATGGCCCGCCACGGAGCCCAGAATTTATTGTTGCTAAGTGGAAGACGTGTTCAGTGAGTTTTGCCCCATTTTACGGGAGCGAATCGCCACGGTTGTTAAATTAGAAACCCCGCCGTTAAGTGAATCGGGCTTCCCCCCCCGCGGACTTCGCCTGTCAGGAGGTCGCCAAAGGGGATCAGGTGAGGCTGGGATGCTACCACCGTCGTAAGTGCGAATCAGTTGTAAATCACGTTGACCACAGGATGCTGTAAGTGGGAAACGAAGTGTGAAAATTGATCATAAAGTCACTTTTTGTAACTCTGAACGGTTGCTAAGTGAATTGTTATATGACGAGGACTGTAGGTACAAGGCCTTTGCAACTGCAGATATTAAAACCCCAAAAAATCCAGGCCCTGAAAAAGTGAAGCCTGCAATTCTACTCAAGGCCAGAATCCAAATTTAAGCTTTCTCAATGTGACAGTATGAATACATACAGGTAGTCCTTGACTTATAGCCGTTCATTTTAGTGACCACTCAAGGTTACAACAGCACTGGAAAAAAAAATGACTCATGAAATTTTTTCACACTTATGATCGTCGTAGCCTCCCCGTGGTTACATGATCAAAATTCAGATGCTTAGCAACTGATTCGTATTTATGACGGTTGCGTGTCCCCGGAGTCACATGATCCCCTTTTGCTACCTTCCAGCAAGCAAACTCAACAGACAAGCAAACTCCAGATTCACTTAACAACCGAGTTGTTAAGTTAATAACGGCAGCGATTCACTTAACAATTTAGAACGGTCGTAAAATGGGGCAAAACTCACTTAACGACTGTACGGTTTAGCAACGGAAATTTTGGGCTCTATTGCGGTCGTTAGGTCGAGGACGACCTGTACAGAAAGGGAAGATCATAGACTCAACGCTCCTCTTCGTTTTCTTTGAACTGTTTGCGTTGCTGAAATATTTTCATTGTTAGAATAAATCGCCTTATTTTGAAAGAAATTTGTTATCAATTTGTTAGCAAATCAAAGGCCAAACTTTAATGTTGCTCATTGACATAATTTTACAGACTCCTTGTACAGTCGTGGTCAAAATTGTGGAAACCTTTTGGGGAAAGTGTATTTTTGAGGTTTGATGGCTAATAACACCACTTTTTTGGGGGAGTTTCAAGAGAATCCTATTCCACTGCTGGAATGGCCTGGGAAGAGCCCAGACCTTCACCCCATTGAAAAGCTATGGAGCCCACTAAAGAAACTGGTTAGTCAGCAATAAAACCCAGTTAATAGAAGCCATCATTCCATCTTGGTTTCACATTAGAACAGCTGCAGAACTCAAAGACTCGGTTCCCTCCACGGGAAGACATCATAAGGCCGTCCATTCATGCTAAAGGTTACCCAACTAAGTATTAACTGACATGGGGATCATTTTTGTATATCTCATTTCATTTTTCTTCTTTATAACTGCTATTTCTAATAGCAAATCCTTCCTAAAAGTTATGGCATTACATTCTTGATTAAAATATCTTTCCACCAATATATAATTTTATGGTGCTACTCCAAACAAAAGTGGTGTTATCAGCTAGTTTTAGAAAATACACTTTTCCCAAAAGGTTTCCAAAATTTTGGCCACTCCTGAATAGTGTGCACAATTACAAAATTATAATAATCGCTTTTTGAAGCCTCATGGAGCAACGAGGAGGAAACGAGATTCACCGTGTGCTGGAAGCATGGGAGTCCAAAATACAAATTAATGTCACCACCCTCCCCAGTATGGGCATCCATGGAAACGCTCCTGATAACACAGCACCTTTAGCTCTTAATTGGTTTCCCGAGATCGATCGATGTACAGAATCATAACTCTGAAGCTCAAAGCTCAAAGTTGGGGCTGCGAAATTATTTAATAATTATATATATATATATATATATATATTAATTAAATTAAAATAGTGATTATTTAACACCATCCCCACGGAGTGAGATTGAAGATCGCTGGCAATCTGGCGCTAAAGGCATCTTGAGATAAGGAGACAGGCGCTAACGCTGCTCGAAATTTCGTTCAACTGGTTGAACAAACCAGTTATCCGGTTATCGCTCCGTATCAACTCTAGAATCCCTTGTTTATTTATTTATTTATTTATTTATTTATTTATTTATTTATTTATTTATTTATTTATTTATTTATTTAATTTTATATACCGCCCTACTCCCGAAGGACTCAGGGCGGTGAACAGCCAAAAAATAAAACACATAGATTACAAAATTTAAAAGAACAATATAAAACCACATTAAATAAATTTGGCCCGGAACAAATTAAAACACCTGCAATACTTAAGACAGATTTAAAATTTACAATTTAAAAAGTTAAAAGGGAGAAGTTAGGCCGCACCTGGAATCTTGCACCGAGTTTTGGTTGCCACGATATTAAAAAGAGACGTTGGAAAGAGTGCAGAGAAGAGCAACCAAGAGGATTAGGGGACTGGAGGCTAAAACATATGAAGAACGGTTGCAGGAACTGGGCATGGCTAGTCTAGTGAAGAGAAGGACCAGGGGAGACATGATAGCAGTCTTCCAATATCTCAGGGGCTGCCCCAAAGAAGAGGGAGTCAAGCTATTCTCCAAAGCACCTGAGGGCAGGAGAAGAAGCAACGGATGGAAACTCATCAAGGAGAGAAGCAACTTAGAACTAAGGAGGAATTTCCTGAAAGTTAGAACAATTAATCAGTGGAACAACTTGCCTCCAGAAGTTGTGAATGCTCCAACACTGGAAGTTTTTATGAAGATGTTGGATAATCATTTGTCTGAAGTATTGTAGGGTTTCCTGCCTGAGCAGGGGGCCGGACTAGAAGACCTCCAAGGTCCCTTCCAATCCTGTTAAATCAGTTCAGAGGGATTCGTTGTCCCCCCCCCACCCCCCCACCCCCCATTGAATGGGCGGAAGGACTTCCTAGAGGCTTTGTGGCCTGTGCTGACAAAACGATCTGGCTTCCAATCGAACAGGGTTGGCATTCTGACACAGCGGAGAAGCCAGGAGGGGGGATCCAGCCCAAAGGCATTAAGGGACAGCCACAAGATGGAGGAAACGCAGGAGGGCACTCAATGGAAAGGAGGAGAGAGAGAGGGAGGGAGATTATATATCTCTCATTCTCTCTCCCTGTGTCATTTTCTCTCATTCTCCCTCTTATTTTCTCTCAAAATCTCTTATCTATCATTCTCTCGTTTCCTCGCTCTCATTCTCTGTCATTCTCTCCTCTCTCTCACTTTCTTATTTGTCATTCTCTCTCAATATCTCTCTTTCTCTCTTTCAATGTCAATGTCTTTTTATAATGATTTTTTAAATGTATTGTGAGCCGTCCTGAGTCTTCGGAGAGGGGCGGCATATAAATTTAATTAATTAAATTAAATTAAATTCTCATTCTCTCTCCCTCTTCCTCTCTAATTCTCTCTCATTTTCTCATTCATTCTCTCTCATTCTCTCCCTCTCTCATTCTCTCTCTCTCGTTCTTTCTCATTCTCTCCCTCTTCCTCTCTCATTCTTTAATTCTCTCTCTTTCTCTCATTCTTTCTCATTCTCTCCCTCTTCCTCTCTCTCTCTCTCTCTCGTTCTTTCTCATTCTCTCCCTCTCTCATTCTCTCCCTCTTCCTCTCTCATTCTTTAATTCTCTCTCATTTTCTCATTCTTTCTCATTATCTCCCTCTTCCTCTTTCTCTCATTCTCTCATTCTTTCTTTCTCATTCTTTCCCATTCTCTCCCTTTTCCTCTCTCATTCTCTCTGCCCCTTCCTCTCTCATTCTCTAATTCTCTCTTTCTCTCATTCTTTCTCATTCTCTCCCTCTTCCTCTCTCTCTCTCTCTCGTTCTTTCTCATTCTCTCCCTCTCTCATTCTCTCCCTCTTCCTCTCTCATTCTTTAATTCTCTCTCATTTTCTCATTCTTTCTCATTATCTCCCTCTTCCTCTCTCATTCTTTCTTTCTCATTCTTTCCCATTCTCTCCCTCTTCCTCTCATTCTCTCTGCCCCTTCCTCTCTCATTCTCTAATTCTCTCTCATTCTCTCATTCTTTCTCATTCTCTCCCTCTTCCTCTCATTCTCTCTCCCTCTCCCTCTCTCATTCTCTCATTCTTTCTTTCTCATTCTTTCCCATTCTTTCCCATTCTCTCCCTCTTCCTCTCTCATTCTCTCTGCCCCTTCCTCTCTCACTCTCTCTCTCTCTCTCTCGTTCTTTCTCATTCTCTCTCTCTCTGTGTCACACACACATTCACACACTTGCAAAAGGCCGAGACCAGAGCAGGCCTGTTCCAAATCTCTTGCCACGATGACTAAGAAAGACGGAGGAACCAGGCGAGGTGGGCTGCTGCAAGGAAAGGGAGGCCCGTCCTGTGTGAGTTCCGGGGATTCAGCTGATCGTCCTGTGGGGGGTTTGTCACAACTGACGAAAGTGAACATGGGGGGGAGGGGGTGCAAGGACCCCCCCCCCACCCTTCCCTGGGCCTCCCCCTCAGAGACGGGGCTGCCTTGCTCCCTTCCCTGTTCCGGCGAAAGAGCAGAAGTGAGGCTGGGCATCGGACTTCAAAAGACGGCGGGAGAACCAAGCTTGAGCTCCACCTTCCTCAACCAGATGCCATCCAGATGTCCGGCTGTGCTGGAAAAGGCTGAGCAACCTTTTTTTGGGGGGAAAGAAAGCCGGGTGCGGAAGTTGCCACAGCGAGAGAGAAGGGGTCCTTGGTGCTCTCGGAGCTTTGTGGTTTCCTGGCAGGCCTTTCATCGCCCAGCTGGGTAACCTCAGCTAGCATCCTAGCACTGATGATGTTACCTAGCTGGGTCACGAGACGTCTGCAAGAAAACTACCACGCTCAGAGAGCACCGAAGATGCAACAGACTTCCTCCTCCTCCTTCCCTTCCAGCACTGATGATGTTCCTCAGTTGGGTCAGAAAACGTCTGCGAGGAAACCATCCAGCTCAGAGACCCTCAAGTCCACAATCCTCCTCCTTCTCCTCCTCTCTTTCTCCTTCTAGCACTGATGAGGTTACTTAACTGGGTCATAAAACGTCCCTTCTATGGGTAAAACTGAGCATGGGTGCCAGTTTCCCGCTTGGCCAGAAGCATTCAGCTGAGCCGGGCTGAAAGCTGCCCCAAAGCACCCTCCCTAGTCAACCAATGGCCACCTGGGTCTGCATCCAAAGCCCTCTGCACATGCTCAGAAACGTCCTGCTCGTTCATACCCTGGGCATGCGAGACATGCCACCAGAGGGTGTGTGAAAAGTCTGATTTGGGAGACACACACACACACACACAGAGGCCACGGCTGGACTTTGCTTGGGGCCAGCTCAGCAGCTGCCAGGGACAGCCAGGGCGGGCCACGGAGTCAGAAGGGTGAGAGGGAGGGACGTGGCAGGATGGAGGGGAACTTTGCCCAGGGCAGATGGGGGGGGGAATTGCAGCCCCAGACAAAGAGAGGGGCTGTTCTTGGCCCTTGCACAAGGGGTGGGGTGGGGGGAATCAGCATCCTCGGAATTGCAGGGGAGGGGGAGGGCTGGGGGTGGCAGGCAGGCAGGGGGAGAGGCCTCCTTCCTCCCAGACTCGGATAAATTTAGCGGAGATTCTGGAAACAGCTGCCCGGGGCAGGATGCCAGAGAACAGGGCGGGCTGTGGAGGGAGGGAGGGAGGGAGGGGGGGGGGAAACGGACCCTGGAGTGTAAACATGAACTTTCCCCCAATTCCTCCTCCTGCCCCTCCTCCAGAGAGAGGGAGGGAGGGAGGGAGGGGCCGGCTTGCATCATTCAGCTGGCAAGGGACGTGACTTGTGCAGGAGGCTGCAAGCAGACACACACATACACACACGTGGGGGGGGAAGGAGGAGAAGAGTTGGATCAAGGACAGGCCTGGGAAAATTTGAGCCAGGCCAACCTTGCGCCAAATTCTTGAGGACTAGCGCCGGAATTCTTGAGGACTAGCAGCCATTCAAATCGTCTTCTTCGCCGCCTTTGGGTTTCCCAGGAAAGAAAGAGGGACGGGAGATGGGACAAGGGCCAAGGATCCCCGAGGGTCTCCCTTCAATAAAGAGCGGAGCAGACCACCACCACCCCCGTCTCCAGCCAATCAAAGGCCAGTGGGCAGGACAATTCGAAGGAGCCTCTCTCTACAGAAGCAGTCTACCGTCTCCGCGCAACCAAGGGTGCCCTTGCCCACCGGCACCCACAGGAAGAGACGCCCGTCACCACCTTCCCTCCCACACTCAAGCTACAGGTAGTCCTCGACTTACGACAGTTCACTTAGTGACCGTCGCAGTGTCCTGGATGGCAGTGTTACGGGATCCCCTTTTTATGACCTTCTGACCAGCAAAGAGTCAATGGGGAAGCCGGATTCACTGAACGACGCGTGATGCTAGCTTGCCGACTGTATCGATTCACTTAACATCCGCGGCAAGAAGGTTGCAAAATGAGGAAACGTTCAACGAACCCAGCCTCGCTTGGCTTCAGAAATGTTGGGCTCAATTCCTGGCCGGACGTCGAGGACCACCTACACCCCAAGAGCAAGGACTCAGCTCTTTTTTTCTCCTGCCTCAGTTTCCCCCATGGGCGCAGGAGTACGAGGCCCGCTCCTCTCTTAGCTTCCCTCCAAAAGGGCCAATGAGAGCGTCGGTTTAAGTCAGAGGACGGTGCGAGGCCAGAGGGGAGTCTGAAACAGGTCAAAATGCCCCCCACCCCCGTCGTGCCCACTTCGGGGCTTTCGAGAGAGACCCAGAGATCATCCAGATGTTTCTTTTCAGAGACAAGATCAGAGGCGAACAACGGCGCACGAAATCTAACCCAGTTTTAACAGTGTCGGGGGCTACGGTGCCATGCTGGCGAGACGCCACTCGTTGGGCATCCAATCCGCGCCCCCCTCATCCATCGCTCTCTTCTCGATGTGCTAGAACCCGGCTCCCATCGTCCACAGCAGACTCAGGGAGCCTCCTTTTGACTAACCGATTTGACCTAGCGGGGGCTCAGCAAAAAAAAATAACCCACCCAAAACATTGGGGGGAAAAGCTTAAATGCCCTGTGGGTTTTAACCCGTCTTTGTAAGGGGTCAGGGGCCGTACGTGGGTGTGCGTAAGGAGGGGGGGCAAATGCACAGACCCCCCCTGGCATCCCAAGCCTTTGTCATCGGCGTGAGTCCCAGTTCCTCCGGGCTGACCAACGCCCGTTCTGGGAAAAATCTCCACCATCCTTTCACGGTTAACTCATCGTCTTGTTCTGTGCTGGGATCCTGCCCACGGCCCCCCACCCCAATTCCAACCCAGTTTATCTACAAAACCCCAGTTCCCCTCTCTTAGACCCTTCCGGCAACCAAGCCTGAGCTGCCCCCACCCCCGCCAATTACCCTGGATCCGACGGTGCCCCTTGCAAACTGTGACAGCCTGAACTCGAGGCTGTCAGGTAGACTGCCCTGACACCTGGCTGCCCAACGGGTTAATTATCCCCCAATAGATCTGCGCTTGGTTTCTAAGCCTTTTTTAGCTCAGTGGGGATTATGGACTTTCTTATGGGGTGAAATTTTGGATTGGCCCTCTCCAAGCTATCTCCCCCGCCCACCCCCACCCCAAAAAGATGGCCTCTAAGCAAAGTGGGGACAATAACCTAGAATTAAGGAGAAACTTCCTGACAATTCATCAGTGGAACTCCTTGCCTCCAGAAGTTGTGGATGCTCCAACACTGGGAGTTTTTAAGAAGAGGTTGGATAACCATTTGTCTGAAGTGGTGTAGGGTCGCCTCTTAAGCAGGGGGTCAGACTAGAAGACCTCCAAGGACCCTTCCCGCTCTGTTATTCTGCGAATCTAGGATTCTTCTGGCAAGTCTGCTTCCCTAAGTAGGAAAAATCTGTATTCCGCCATTAGCCAGGAAGAGCAGCCTTTCCTGCAGTTGGAGCCAAAACCTCAAATTCAGGCTGGCTGGGAGGGGTGTGTTGGGGGGGGGGCACATTTTCTTGGTGTTTTTTTTTTGGGGGGGGGGGCAAAGGCAAGCCAGCCTCTCTGCCCTTCCTGGGGGGAATTGAAGGATTTCTGGCTCTGCTTTCTGCATATTTTGGAAACCCAGAGCAGGAACGGGGAGGAGGGGGAGATCGGCCTTTCCCCTACTTGGCGAGAGGCCAGCCTTCTCTTTCGCTTCCCAGCCCCCCATGAGCCCCCCCCCTTTTCCCCATGGCACGCCAGCCATTAACCCCGCCGCTCCCGGACTGGCAAGCCTTCCGGCTCAACCTCTGACATACTTGGCAAGCGGCCACCCCACGGCGCTCAACGGGGGAAAGGGAGGGGCCTTTCGCTTTCGCTAACCGGCAGCCTCCAGATGTTTGGGCCGGGGAATCTGGGAGGGGCCCTCCCTGCACATCTGGAGGGAGAAGACCAAGCCAGCCCCCAAGAGAGAAACCCGGAGTCTCTTCAAGGGGCGTCCGGAGGGCAGCTGCTGTTGGCGGAGGCAACATTTTGGGTAGCAAGCGGGGATCTTCAAACTTTGGCAACTTGCGAGATTTATGGGCTTCAAGTCCCAGAATTCCCCAGTCAGCCGGGCTATAGAATAGAATTCTTGATTGGCCGAGTGTGATTGGACACAATTTTTTTTTTGCCTTGTGGAGCTGAAGCCCACAAATCTTTCGTTTGCCGAAGTTGGGCACCCGTGGTGGAAAGCTTGAAGGAAGCAAAGGAGAGGAAGAGGGTTCCTGAGCACGCACAGATGGAGAACTCAGAAAGGTCACGCCTGAAGCCAGGTGGATGTCAGCACCAAGCCAGTTTCTGTGGGGTTTTTAATTTGGGTGCGCGCGCTTTGCACAACGGGCTGGCACACACCAGTGATGGACACCACTAACTTTCCAGTGTTTGGGGGAATCCGTCAATCACGCGATGCCTTTAAAAGAAAAGGAAAAAAAAAAAGGAAGCCACAGGATCTGTTGGGCTCCAGAGCATTCTCCGCTCTCTCTTCCTCAGGGATAGACTGCCTCTGAAGGAGGAGGCTCCATTTGGCAAGGTGGGCGAAGAGCCCCGTCTTACCCAGCCCTTCCTGATGAGCTCAAATCCAGCAGTTTTCCAAACTTGGCAACCTTAAGAATTCTGGGAATCTCAAATTTTGCAAGTTTTGAAAAAGTTATTTTTCTAGGTTAGATGGGGAGACGCCTTTCACCGGCTTCTCTCCCGCACTCAGGGTACAGGTAAGTCCTCGACTTACAACACTTCACTTAGTGACCGTCGCAGTGTCCTGGATTGCATGGGGGTCGCGAGATCCCCTTTTGCAACCTTCTGACAAGCGAAGTCGGAAGATGGGGAAGTCGGATGCACCGAACGACCGTGTGACTAGCTTGGCAACTGCACTGGTTCACTTAACGACTGTGGCAAAAAGGTCGCAAAATGAGGAAACGGTCAATGAACCACTGTCTCAGAAATGTTGGGCTCAGTTGTGGTTGTACGGTGAGGACCACCTACACCCAACAACTTTTTTGCCCACACGGAGACACCCCCGTGTCATGAATGACAGCTGCTTCCAGCACTGAGGAGAAGAACTGAAAAGGACGCTAGTCCTCATGACTTTGTAAGCGTCTCTTCCTGGGTGAAAACTGGGCCTGAGGCTCGAGGGCAAATATTTATGCCATCCCAATTCTTTTTGTTGCTGTTGTTATTTCCCAATTGTTTCGCCCACACGGTGTCTCGCTTAGCAACGGAAACGTTGGGCTGAATTGTGGACGTGCGAGCTGTCCATCCGCCCCTTTCTGATTTTTTTTTTTTTTTTTTTTGCAAATTTCAGGGCACCCGCAAGCCGAGAGCCGAGCTAGCCATGATTCATCGAAATGAACTGAACTTTTGAATTCGGCCCAGCTGTTTTCGTGCCAACCTGAAAAAATGTTGTAATACCGACAGGTTGTTTGCAGCTGCTAAAGTCCTTGGCTTCCTGCCTCCGGAACGGCCGATCCAAAAGAATCCGTCCTTGTGCAAAAGGAACGAAAAAAAAAAAAAAAATTCCCCTCCAAACCCCAGATGGGAAAAACAAAGGGGAAAAAAAGAGAGAGAGAATACAGCCGAGATGGTTGATTTACTCACTTGAACTTTCCAGTGTCCGCGATTTGGCCGTCTGGGTCTGATTGGCGGCTCGGTCGCCTGCACTTCGCGGGACGGTCACTCTCCACCGAGGGCCCTGCGGCTCCTTTTCGCTGCGTTGCAACGGGATGAGGGTGTTGACCTGGGAATTGGGGAGGTGGGGGACGGAGGGAGGGAGGGAAAGGAGAAGTGGGGATAAGAGAGATGGGCTTATTTTCAAAGGGAAGGAAGAGGGCAGGCATAGACTCTCATCCATGGGAACCGGTTTGGCCTAGTGGTTAAAGCACCGGGAATTCTAGTGCCACCTTAGTCAAGGAAGCCGGCTGGGTGACTTTAGGCCAATCACTAGGAGGCGGTGAGTTCTAGTCCCACCTTAGGCACGAAAGCCAACTGGGTGTCTTTGGACCAATCACCAGGAGACACTGAGTTCTAGTCCCAGTTTAACCAGGAAAAACAGCTAGGTGACCTTGGGCCAATCTCTAGGAGACGGTGAGTTCTAGTCCCACCTTAGGCACGAAAGCCAACTGGGTGTCTTTGGACCAATCACCAGGAGACGGTGAGTTCTAGTCCGTTTAACCAGGAAAAACAGCTAGGTGACCTTGGGCCAATCTCTAGGAGACAGTGAGTTCTAGTCCGTTTAACCAGGAAAGACAGCTAGGTGACCTTGGGCCAATCTCTAGGAGACGGTGAGTTCTAGTCCCACCTTAGGCATGAAAGTCAACTGGATGTCTTTGGACCAATCACTAGGAAACCGTGAGTTCTAGTCCCAGTTTAACCAGGAAAGACAGCTAGGTGTCTTTGGGCCAATCTCTAGGAAATGTGAGTTCTAGTCCAGTCACCTTAACCATGAAAGCTGGCTGGGTGACTTTGGGCCAATTTGGCTCTGAATTCTAGTCCCCCCTTTAACCTTAACAGCTAGGTGACTTTGGGCCAATCTCTAGGAGACGGTGAGTTCTAGTCCCAGCCTAACCATGAAAGCTGGCTGGGTGACTTTGGGCCACATATGGTTGTGGTGGGGAAAGGAGGAGGAGGTTTGGATGTTCATTGCCTTGAGTTATTATGCAAAAATAATAAAGGTGGGATACAAAATAAATAAATGAAGGCTGGCCCCGTTTGCCTTTCCTGGTGGGCCTCAAACTGCCTTAGAAAAGCTACACCCTTAGACAGGGATTCCTCGACTTATGACTGCTATTAAGCCCGACATTTCTGCTGCAAAGGAGACCTTCGTTAAGTGAGTTTTGCCCCCCTTCTACGACTTTTCCTGCCATGTTAAGTGAAACGTCGTTAAATTGGTAACCTGGTTTGTTAAGTGATTCTGGCTTCCTTCCCCATGGACTTTGCTGGTCAGGTGGTCACAAAAAGAGGAATCGCACAATCCCAGGGGACACTGTGACCGTTTCCGGCCTCTGGAGGGCCTCCGTAGGGGTGGAGAAGGACGTTTTCGCCCTCCTCGGGCTCCAAGAAATCCTCTGGTGCCTGGGGAGGGCGAAAAACAGGCCTACCGGGCCCACCAGTAACCTTTTTCCCATCGCGTGCCAAAAGCGGGGGGTCACGCGGGAGTCGCGCACGCATGCGTAGGGGGGTGGGGTGCGGGGGGGCATTGAATTATGGGTGTGGGCAGGTGCGGGGGGGCATTGAATTATGGGTGTGGGCACATACACGTGTGACCCCCCCCGCGCAACCCCCACTTTTGGCACTCAACGGCAAAAAGGTTAGCCATCAGTGCTCTAAGCTGTTTCGCCAAATTATAATATATATATTTTTTAAAGTGAGCCTGGAAAAGAGGGGAATATCCAGCAGATAAAGAGCCTGGTGGCTCAGCAGACTGATAGCATTGTGATTAACACCAGCTGCCTGCAATTACTGTAAGTTCGAATCTCACCAGGCTCAAGGTTTGACTCAGCCTTCCATCCTTTCGAGGTAGGTAAAATGAGGACCCGGATTGTGGGGGCAATAAGCTGACTTTGTATAAAAAAAGAACACCGCTTGGGGGGGGGCCAAAGCCTACTAAGCAGGTATATACAAAAGTATGAAGGCTATTGCTTAACGCATTGTAAGCCGCCCTGAGTCTCCGGAGAAGGGCGGCATATAAATCAAATTAAAAAAAAAAAAAAAAGATCAAAGGACAGGTTAATGTTCAATCTTCAGGCATATGGAAATGTGGAAATTCTCACATTTGTGAGGCTCTGCCTCAAGGTGTCCCAATCGGTTAAACTGCAAATAGAAGAAGGGCAACCGAGGGAACCCTTGAAGTCGGAGTTTTAAGACGGGTTGCACTTCAACTCCCAGAATTCCTCAGCCGGCCGCCTGGGAATTCTGGGCGCTTTGAAGTCCACCCATCTAAAAAAAAAAAAAAAAAAATCCCAACCACCTCACTGGAGAAACAGTGCTTTTAATCCATCGTCCAAAAAGCCAATCAGGTGCCACCTGGCGTAGCCTAAACCTAAAACCAGATTCTTCGTAAGGAACAAGGGTGAGACTAGATGACCTCCATAGTCCCTTTCCAATTTTAGGATTCTCTGGCCTTTTCTTTCTTTTTTGCTTTTTAAAAAATAGACACCTTTGTATTTGGAATCAAAAGGTTTGCAAGAAAAACAGGGATGGGGAAGTGCATCTATGTGGCCCCTGGTAGGAGCCCCCCCTTTCCCTCGCCCCCCAAAAAAGTTAGGTAGCTACAGAATTAGGGGGGGATCTGGGAAGAGCTGAGACCCTTCCCCCTCTTAGTTGGAGAAAAATAATTAAAGGGGAGGGGGGGCACAGTGGTTGTTGCCACGCTGTCAGCCTAACAAAGCCTCCGCATACTTGCTGGAACCCTCTGGAAATGCCGCATACCACATCCCCCATTATCCCCAGCCGTCAAGCACACGTTCTGAGCTGATAGGGAGTTTCTTTTCCGTCTGACATTTCTGGAAGGTTTTCTCCAACCTCCTCCGGCTGAATTTCACCTGCCGTCCCTTCAATCCTCATTCAGCATTTCCCCCTCCCCAAAATGCCTCCCGCCCCCCACGGCCCATGGGCCACTGCCCTTTCAGGAAGCAGGAGACTCCAAAACCTAATTCCACCCACCCAAGAGAGCCGCTCCAGAAGCAGCAGAATTTCCTTTTTAATGTGGGCAGGGGTGCTTGCGGTTAAAAAAAAAAAAAAACGAGAATAAACTTTAGCTTAGCTTAGTTTAGCATCTTATCTCATCCTTCTAAGACCCCTTTCCCATTCAACTCCCACTCCCACCCACAGCCCTCCCTCACCTTCACCCTGCCTCCCTGGCACACCCCCTCCCACAGGTGATGCCTCCACTTGCCCTCCTGAAAAATGGGGGTTCAGCCCGCTTCCCCATACCTTGCTCTGAAGACTCTTAATTTGCAGGTTCTGTTTCTCCATCCGAAATTGCTGCTGTTTGATCTTCTGCAGGAGTTCCTCCATCCTCAGGTTCTGGCGCCTGACCAGGTTCTAACAGACAAAGGAAGAGAGGCGGTTAGTCCTTCTGTGTGTGGTGTGTGTGTGTGTGTGTGTGTGTGTGTGTGTGTAGGAGGAGAGTGGTGAGCTGAAACAAAACAACAACAACAACAACAAAACCAAGAACCCAACTAGCCGTTCTAGAAAAGTATCCGAGCTGGGCCACCACCCTATCTGGGGGGTGGGGGTGGGGGTGGAGGAGAGAAACCCACCGGAGTCAACCTCAAAGCGCAGCTCCGGACGCACCGCCGAGCGCAGCGGCCGTTTCACTTCGGGGATCGCTTTGCGCAACTCGGGGAGCGTGGAGAAAAGCTGGAGGAAGGGATTTGGGGAGGGGGGCGTCTCGCGCACAACAGGACCACCAAGTCAAAGGTCTGAGTTTCCGCGAGGGGAATTCGCACGGCCCGTGTGTGTGTGTGTGTGTGTGTGTGTGTGTGTGTGTGTGTGTGTGTCCCCTCTTTGCACACCTCCAGGTCGGCTTTCGGACCCCAACCCCAAAAGCGTTTTTACGCACAAGGTTTGCCTGGCGCCCAACTTTCCCCCCGAGCGCTTTAGCGTGTTTTTTTAAGCCGTCAGGGACTCCGAGCCGGGCTGGTCTCGGCTTGAATACAGCTGCTGGGCACAACCCCGGGGGTAGGTCCCTCCTGGCCCAGTCCGTTCCCGGGAAGATGCTGGAGCCCGCCCCCGCTCGCCAAGGAAGGGAAAACGAGTCCAGGGGAATAAGGAGAAGGGGCGCGCCCCGCCCGCCTGCCTGCCCATCCTTCGGGACTGCTCTGCTCTCTGAAAGGCGGGGGTCATTGGAATCGAGCTGGAAAGGGGACCTTGGAGGTCTTCTAGTCCAGCCCCCTTGCTCAAGCAAGGAGATCGGCCGGGGAAGGGAGGCGGCAGTGCCTCCGCCCGCAGACAAAGGGGACCTCTGCCCTCGTGCAGAGCGCCTGCTCGGCCCCTCCGACCCACCCCAGCCTCCCGCCCTGCCCGTCCTTCGGGACCACTCGGAGCTCTGAAAGGCGGGATCAGATTCAGAATCAAGCTGGAAGGGGAGAGGAGAGGAGAGGAGAGGAGAGGAGAGGAGAGATGAGAAGAGACGAGAAGAGAAGAGAAGAGAGAAGAGAAGAGAAGAGAAGAGAAGAGAAGAGAAGAGAAGAGAAGAGAAGAGAAGAGAAGAGAATATGGGAAGGGAAGGAAGGGAAGGGAAGGGAAGGGAAGGGAAGGGAAGAGAAGAGAAGAGAAGAGAAGAGAAGAGAAGAGAAGAGAAGAGAAGAGAAGAGAAGATAGGAAGAGATGGGAAGGGAAGGGAAGGGGAGGAGAGGAGAGGAGAGGAGAGGAGGAGAGGAGAGGAGAGGAGAGGAGAGGAGAGGAGAGGAGAAGAGAAGAGAGAGAAGAGAAGAGAAGAGAAGAGAAGAGAAGAGAAGAGGAAGAAGAGAGAGGAAGAGAAGAGAAGAACAAGGGGAGGGAAGGGAAGGGAAGGGAAGGGAAGAGGAGAAGAGGAGAGGAGAGGAGAGGAGAGGAGAAGGGAAGGGAAGGGAAGGGAAGAGAAGAGAAGAGAAGAGAAAGAGAGAGAAGAGAAGAGAAGAGAAGAGAAGAGAAGAGAAGAAGAAGAGAAGAGAAGAGAGATGGAAGGGACCTTGGAGGTCTTCTAGTCCAGCCCCTTTGCTCAGGTGAATGCCGCAGCGCCTCCCCCCCCCCAGACAAAGGGGACCCCTGCCCTCGTGCAGAGCGCCTGCTCGGCCCCTCCGACCACCCCGGGACGCACCTGCAGCGAGTCCTGTTCCTCCGCCGCGGGGCCGCTGCTGTTTCTGGGCTCCCGCCTGGTCCGTCCCGTCGGCCAGCCTCGCCTCCAGCCCGCGCCAAGCGGCCGTCGAAGAGGCTGTGGGCTCGGGCCAGCCGCTCCCTCTGCTCGGCCGCCGAGCGCTCCAGCCCGGCCAGCGAAGCGTTGTGCGCGGCCAAGCGGCCGCTCAGGTCCCGCAGCTGCCCGCCCAGCCGCTCGACGTGCTCGCGGAGCCCGTGGCCCAGCTGCAGCAGGCCCGTGCGCCAGCACGTTCACCTCCTCCCACGAAGCCGCCTTCGGGGCCCGCTCCCGCCGCCCGGCCGGAGCAGCCCAGCCGGCCGCCCCCAGCCCCGCCAGCACCAGCCCACGCCAGCAGAGGCGCCCGGGAAGGCATCGCGGCACGCACGCAGCCAGGCAGGCACAGCGAGAGCGAGCGAGACGGAGACGGAGCCGGAGCCCAGCGCGCAGCCCTCGCCGCCTGCGCCCGCTTTGGAGAGGAGGCTGGCCGGCGCGCCCCCCTTTTATAGACGCCGCCCCCCCCCGCCCCCCCCTCCCCCCGCGTGCGCCTCTCCCTCTGGCAGCCAAAGAAAGGCTTCCTCCGGAGAGGGCAGTGCCCGGAAGAGCGCGCGCAAAACCCGCGGTCGCCCTGACTCTCTCTCCCGCCTCGCCTCCGGCTGCTCTGCGCCCTTGCGCTTCGGCTAGGATGGGGAAGGGCCCGAGGTCGCCCCAGGCTCCCACTTCAATCAATCAATCAGTCAATCAATCAATCAGAAGACCTTCCTTATATCCAGACAAAGGACTGTTCCGGCTCTTCTTAAAAACCTCCAGGGATGGAGCAGGACATAGTAGAGTAGGGACCTTCGAGGTCTTCTAGTCCAGCCCCCTGCTCAAGCAGGAGACCCTATACCCGTGATGGCACACGTGCCTGAAGTGGCAGACGGAGCCAGGTCGCCTGGCGACGCGCGGCATCGCCCGTTCCTCTTCCGGGTTTATGGGGCGGATGTAGTGCGCGACGATCGGCTGAGCCTTTTCGGCACTCGGTGCTGCAAAGGTTCGCCATCCCTGCCCTTCCAGGCAAGTGGCTGTCCAGCCTCTTCTTAAAAACCTCCAGGGATGAAGCACCCACAACTTCTAGTGGCAAGCTGTTCCCCTGGCTAATTGTCCTCGCTGTTAGGCAGTTTCTCCTTACTTCCAGGTTGCTTCTCTCCTTGACTTGTTTCCATCTGTTGCTTCTTGTCCTGCCTTCGGGTGCTTTGGAAAATAGGCTGACCCACCCTCTTCTTTGGGGGCAGCCCCTCAAATACTTGAAATCCTGCTATCATGTCCCCTCCTGGTCTTTCTTTTCTCTAGACTGGCCAGACCCAGTCCCTGCAACCGTCCTTCCTACGTTTTACTCTCCAGGCCTTTAATCATCTTAGTTGCTCTTCTCTGCACTTTTTCCAAAGTCTCAACGTCTTTTTTGTAATGTGGGGACCAAAACTGGATGCCGTACTCCAGGTGTGGCCTTACTCGGGATTTATAAAGCGTGGTACTAAGACTTTGATTCCATGATCGTTTTGAGGGCCTGGAGCTGGGTTTCCTCCTCGGCTGAAACACCGAGAGAGCCATGACCTTCGGGTGGCCCCGGGGAAGAGGGTAGGTGATGCACGAGGGTCTGATGATCTGTTTTTGGGGGTCCTTGGTGCTCTCTGAACTGGGTGGTTTTCTCGGAAACACTTTTGGGAAAAGAAGGTAGGACGTTTGCATTGAAGACGAGAGAAAAGAGAGCTGAAGCTTTGTTAAACTGACTCGCCCCCTAGTCCTCCCTCCGTCCCTTTCTCTGCAGGTACTCTTCTGGCACCTCCAGCCATTGCTTCCTAGCTGTCCTCTTGTTGCTTAACATTCTCACCTGGGATCACCTTCTACAACCATCCATCTTAATCAAGGGCAAAACTTTCCTGAGTAGTAGCAACTCCTGTCTTTGAATAAAATTTGAATCCCTAAAAAAAAGGGACCTCCCCAGACTCCTCCTGCTGGGCGGCTGCCATAATTGCAGGAATTGACGACCACAATGGAGCCCAAGTTTCAGTTGCTAAGCGAGACAGTTGCTAAGTGAGTTTTGCCACCGTTGTTAAGCGAATCAATGCCGTGGTGAAACTAGTCACACATTGATTTTGCTTGTCAGAAGGTCGCAAAAGTGGATCGGACGACCCCAGGGACACTACAACCGTCATAACTATGGGTCTGTTGCCAAGCGTCCGAATTTTGATCATGTGACGATGGTTGCAACGGTCATAAGTGTGAAAAATGGTCATAAGTCATACGGGGTGAATCCATCCAGTGTCAGTAGCGTGTGGTATAAATAGGACTCCATCATATGGTCGAACAGAACAGAATAATGGAGTCGGAAGGGACCTTGGAGGTCTTCTAGTCCAACCCCCTGCAGGAAATCCTGTATCATGTCAGACAATGGGTTGATTAATCTTGGCCAGTTTTTCTCAATCTCGGCAACTTTAAAACGGGTGAATTTCGACTCCCAGAATTCCCCAGCCAGTTGGAGGTTCTGGGTTCCTCAGACAATGAAGCTCAGTTTGCAGATGATACTAAACTGGCAGGAATAGCTAACACCTTAGAATATAGGCTCAGGATCAAGATGGGCAGAGTTGAACCCTGGGCCCTCTCTAACAAATGAAATTCAACGTAGAGAAAAGTCAAGTCTTACACTTAGGCAAGAAAAGCCAAAAGTACACATATAAACTGGGGGAAACCAGGCTTAATAGCAGCGACTGTGAGAGGGATCTGGGAGTCTTTGTGGACAACCAGCTAAATAGGAGCCAGCTGTGTGCAGCGGCAGCCAAAAAAGCCAAGGCAATCCTAAATTGCATTATCAGAGGGATACAATCAAGATCAAGGGAGGTACTAACATTACTCTATAAAGCCTTAGTAAGGTCACACCTAGAATACTGCGTCCAATTTTGGTCGCCATGCTGTAAAAAAAGATGCTGAGACTCTAGAAAAAGTGCAGAGAAGAGCAACCAGGATGATTGGGGGACTGGAGGCTAAAACATGCGATGAACGGTTGCAGGAACTGGGCCTGGCTGGTCTAGTGAAGAGAAGGACCAAGGGAGACAGGATAGCCATCTTCCAATATTTGAGGGGCTGCCCCAGAGAGGAGGAAGGGGGTCAAGCTATTTTCCAAAGCCCCTGAAGGCCAGACAAGGAATAATGGATGGAAACTGATCAAGGAGAGATTCAACCTGGAAATAAGGATAAATTTTTCTGACCGTGAGAACAATCAACCCATGGAACAGAAGTTCCCTTCAGAGGTTGTGGGAGCTTCATCCCTGGAAGCTGTCAAGAAGAGACTGGACTGCCACCTGTCAGAAATGGGGTAGGGTCTCCTGCTTGGGGGGAAGGGGGTTGGACTAGATGACCTACAAGGTCCCTTCCGGCTCTTGTTATTCTGTTCTGTTATCTCTGAGCATCACAGGAATCCGGTCCCTGGGTTAGCATGTCACCTGAATCAGGTGTTCGAAGCCAGGGCGTGGTTCCTGTCTAGGCATCACACCTTGTGGGAATTGTGTTTTGCACATGCAGTTCAGGGTCTCCCTTGGGGGGCCTGATCTCCCTCAACCAAAGCAGGAATCATAGTGTTGTTGCACTGAGCGTCAGAGCTGATCG
The DNA here is from genome assembly GCF_029215685.1 of Pituophis catenifer annectens. Lineage (NCBI taxonomy): Eukaryota > Metazoa > Chordata > Lepidosauria > Squamata > Colubridae > Pituophis > Pituophis catenifer. The sequence continues at coordinate 353,450,928 of NW_027256881.1, read as the reverse complement.
GAACCCGGTTTGTCGTCACTCTATATAAATAGACCTACAGCCCAAATCCCTGGCTATATTCACCGTACACAATCCAGAAAGCCACACCCATACACACACACACACACACACCCGTCGTCATTGTTTGGCCACACTTTCAGTCTTGGGGAAGACCTCAGCAATCGTCAGACCCTGGGTTCTAGTTCTGCCTTAGGCACAATCCCAGATGGGTGACTTTGGGCCAGTCATTCCCTTTCAGCCCCGGGAAGGAAGCAATGGCAAATGTCTATGGAGATTCTCAGCCATCCAGGTTCTGGTTGTTGCAAAAGAGCTTTTTCAAGAGGCAACTGGAATTTCTGGGTTTTTGTTTTCTTTGAAGACATTTCGCTTCTCCTCCAAGAAGCTTCTTCAGTTCTGAATCCTGGAGGAGAAGCGAAACATCTTACCTCTTGAAAAAGCACCTTTGGGGAAAGCAATGGCATTCCATGTCTAAAAGAAAAAAACTTTGCCAAGAAAACTGCAGGGACTTATCCAGACCGTCTACTTAGAATTTGACATGATGGAACAGAAGATTTTTTTTTAAAAAAAATCCAGGCTAAATTCAAAGAAATACCTCTTGGCATACACAGAAACCAAGATTTGCTTCCAAATGGCAGGATTCCCACATGCAACTGAATTGGACTGGCTCAACCATCCAGTTTCCTATTAGAATGATGGTTTATTCATCAAGAAAGGCAGGACAAGAAGCAACGGATGGACACTAATCAAGGAGAGAAGCAACCTGGAATCAATGAGAGAATTTCCTTCTCTTCTCTTCTCTTCTCTTCTCTTCTCTTCTCTTCTCCTCTCCTCTCCTCTCCTCTCCTCTCCTCTCTCCTCTCCTCTCCTCTCCTCTTCTCTTCTGTTTTGTTAAGATTTGTGGCTTAGGGAGTGTGGCTTAACACTTCCCAGGAAGATCGTGGGGGCCGATTTCACAACTCCGCAGGACTTAAGTCAACAATGGTTTCACAAGCTTTCCCACCAACTCTGCAAAGTAGGCCAACACTGTCCTATTTTCCCACCTAGCTCCTCCTTCTCCGCTCCACAAAGTTTGGAGGATTCCTGGGTCAAGACTGGATGGTTTCTCTTTTTGCAAAAAAAAACGAAAGGACACCCTCTCCACCCCCCACCCCCCCCAAAAGCCACCATCTCCGATTTCGGCTACGGAATTTAGTCAACGCTCTAACCGTTAAGGAGCCTTTAGGAGCCCGGACACTGTTTCCAACTTTGGACAACTCCGCGCTAAGATTGATGTTTTTGGGAGGAGGGGGGTTTTTCACGGAGAACAGCATGAGCCCTTCAGATTGTTTCTCTTCTTTTTGGCCTTGGCGCCTGTCATTCCTTCCCACGTTTGACCCAGAAGGTCACTGTGTAAAAGTTCACGACAGAATGAGCTTGAACAGACCGTGTGGTTGCCACATGCGGCAGGCTGGGCTCACGTCATCCTGTGGCCCGCTGAATGGAGGCAGTGTTCCTTCCTTCTGGTCTCCTGTACACAGGGATTGGCAAATCTGGGCTGCAGGACTCCAGGCCACCACTAGAGGGCTGGCGGCATAGAGGGTTGGACGCCCTCTGGTGGACGCCCAGATGCTTGCATTTATTTATTATTTATTTATTTTGTCGCATTTCTATGCCGCCCCAACTCCCAAGGGACTTCTTTTGCAGCTTCTTGGGAAAAAAGGGATAAGTCAAAAAATGTCAGTCGCGCTTCAAAAAGTTTTAGCCGAACGAACCACAATGGGGGTTGTGTGACACAGGATGTGCAAAAGCCACAGCTTTCACCCGACACACTAAACTACCGTTTATTAAATAAACCACCATTGGTTGAGTTCACAAAACAAAGGATCCATAGCACAGAGCTTCTATACCAGGCTGGCTGTCTCGTGCTAGGGGCGCAAAAAAAACTAACCTGGTTAAAAACCAAGTAAGCTTCTTGTGTGGTTCAAGGGCCTGGTGGCTCAGTAGACTGATAGGATTGTGATTAACACCAGGTGTCTGCAATTACTTTAAGTTCGAATCTCGCCAGGCTCAAGTTTTTTTTTTTTTTTTTTTAAATTTGATTTATATGCCGCCCTTCTCCAGAGACTCAGGGCGGCTTACAATGCGTTAAGCAAAAGATTGACTCAGCCTTCCATCCTTTCTAAGGTAGGTGAAATGAGGACCCCAGTTTGTGGGGGCAATAAGCTGACTTTATATAAATAATCAAAAGGATGAAGGCTATTGCTTAGCACATTGTAAGCCGCCCTGAGTCTCCGGAGAAGGGCGGCATATAAATCAAAATTAAAAAAAAAAATGTAACCGGAACCTGGATGATTGAACATCTCCATAGACATTAATCAGGAGAGAAGCAACCTGGAATTGAGGAGAAACTTCCTAACAGTGAGGGCAATTCACCAGTGGAACTGCTTGCCACCAGAAGTCATGGGCACTCCATCCCTGGAGGCTTTTAAGAAGAGATTGGACAGCCATTTGTCTGAAATGGTACTATAGAGTCTCCTGCTTGAGCAGGGGGTTGGACTAGAAGATCTCCAAGGTCCCTTCCCACTCTCCTATTCTATATTGTTTTAACTCTGGGGCTTGGCTTCTTCTTGCTGGCCATATCTGGTAAATTGCAGCTGTCCATGGAGGCTCCGTTTAGCTGACCAGATGAAGCTGAAGAAAATGGGACTGTCACAACTGCCCCCCATTTCCCACAACTTGCTAAGTAGAAGTAGTCCTCGATTTAATGACCGCAACTGAGCCCAAAATGTCTGTTACTAAGCAAGATGGTGGTCGATCTTTGCTCCATTTTGCCACCTTTCTTGCTACCGTTGTTAAGTGAATCACTGCGGTTCTGAAGCAGGGGTCGGTTTCACTTAATCTTTGCTACTGCTTCACTCACACACGTGCCACATCTGCACATGTGCAAAGCATATTTGATGATGTCCGGGCGGGTGGGCGGAGCCTCCAACCCTGCCGCTACCGATTTGCCCGAACCGGGGAGAACCACTCTTGGGAAGGGAGTAAAATGTTTGCATAGTGAATCCGGTTTCTCTCTTGACTTGGCTCATCAGAAGAAGGTTGCAAAAGGGGATTGCGTGACTCCGGGGCAATATGAGTCAGTGGCCTAGTAGTGAATTTTGATACATGATCGTAGGAAGGCTGCAACGGTGTGAAAAACTATCATAAGTCACTTTTTCACGTGCCGTTGTAACAGTCACTAAACAAGCTGTCGTTCAGCCGAGGACTGCCTGTGGTGCAGTCTTGTGTGCTGCTTTGCCTAATGGCTGCTTCATTTAGCAACCGAAATTCCAGTAGCGTTGTTAAATAATAAGAGCCTTGATAGTACAAGGGTTTAGTGCACCCTGTTATTAACACAGCTGCCTGCAATTTCTGCTGGTTCGAATCTCTCCAAGGCTCAAGGTTGACTCAGCCTTCCATCCTTTCTAAGGTAGGTGAAATGAGGACCCAGATTGTGGGGGGCAATAAGCTGACTTTGTATAAATATACAAAAGTATGAAGGCTATTGCTTAACGCATTGTAAGCCGCCCTGAGTCTCCGGAGAAGGGCGGCATATAAATCAAATTAAAAAAAAATAAAAAATGAGGAATACCTGTGTACTGTATGGTCCCATCCTGCATAGCGTGAAGCAACTTCCCCAGGTGGGGGGGAGGGGATAGAGGGAATGGAGATGCTTGAAAACTGCAAGGACCGGGAATTTAATTTCCTTTAAGCTTCATCTGGTCAGCTGAATGGAGCCTCCATGGACAGCTGCAGATTAACAGGTAATAATAAGCCAATGCACAGGGTTAACAATATAGAATAGGAGAGTGGGAAGGGATCTTGGAGATCTTCTAGTCCAACCCCCTGCTCAAGCAGATCATTTCTGACAAGTGGCTTGTCCAGTCTCTTCTTAAAAACTTCCAGTGTTGGAGCTCCCACAACTTCTGGTGGCAAGCTGTTCCACTGGTTAATTGACCTCACTGTTAAGGAAGTTTCTCCTTATTTCCAGGTTGAATCTCTCCTTGATCAGTTTCCACCCATTATTCCTTGTCTGACCTTCAGGTGCTTTGGAAAATAGCTTGACCCCCTTCCTCCTCTCTGGGGCAGCCCCTCAAATACTGGAACACTGCTATCATGTCTCCCCTTGTCCTTCTCTTCCCTAGACCAGCCAGGCCCAGTTCCTGCAACCGTCCATCGCATGTTTTAGCCTCCAGTCCCCTCATCATCCTGGTTGCTCTTCTCTGCAACTTTTTCTAAAATCTCAGCCTGTTTTTTATAGTGTGGTGACCAAAACTGGGTGCAGGACTCTGGGTGTGGTCTTACTAAGGCTTTATAGAGGGGTATTAGTACCTCCCTTGATCTTGGCTGTATCCCTCTGTTAATGCAATTTAGGATTGCCTTGGCTTTTTTGGCTGCCGCCGCACAAACAGAACATTTTTCCGGGTGGGTATCGCCATTCTCACTCCTGCCCTTCTAGACCTCTAAAAACAGCCTGCAACTCCCTAAAAATCTCTGTGCCAGGATTCACAACAAATTGTTCCAGAAGATACTTAGGGTGTATTACGAGGTAGTTGATGGTCCGTGGAGACCCCCGGACTTGGGGAAGTGTGAAGGCCGACTTTCCCCTCCCCCTCACTCGTCCTCTGCTCTCCACGCATCCACCTTTCTGGTTATCACATCGATGTATTTATTCTGGCCGTGTTCCTTTGTCGTTGTATATCGTCTGGTTATTTTTACGTCTGTTCTGTTTTACCAGCCTTCTCATTTTCCTTCCTTTTCCTTACTGTAAGCAGCCCAGCGAGGTAGACGACAAGTCAATTTAACAAACAGATAAATAAATAATAAATGAATATGGCAACCAGGTGACTGTCTCCCACCCCACCCCCACCCCCCACCCCGCAAACTGGGCTTGGGAGAATTACTCTCGACTTTCCCAGGCACTTGAATCTAGAAAAAAAGATACAGGGGTATGGGAGAGGTCTTTTTGGGGGGAGAGGGTAGCAATTGTGGCTGCAAGTGAGAGTCCCTGGGGCTGTTTTGGAGTAGATCGGGGGGGGGGGGGTGTCCATCCTTGGCATCTTTTGAGCTTTGTGGACTTCAATTCCCAGAATTCCCCAGCCAGATGGGAATTAAAGTCCACAAGTTTAAAGCTGCCACCCGTAGACTAGATGACCTCTGAGGTGCCTTTCCCTCCCTCCCACTCTATGGGTTTTTTAAAAAAATTATTTATACATTTTGCTTTAACATATATGAGCATTTAGTGTACAGTGTATTGTCTGGGTCATTTCACATATACATAATTATAGTAATAATAATTACTATAATTATGTATAATTACTCTATATAATCAAAATATTCTTCCAACTTCTAATTTCCGCCTTTATTATCTAACCATTGAGAAGACAAATCCCAAGTTTTTAAAAAAAACATTCTGTATCTTCTTCTTTGTCTTTTATCTTTAATGTTAACCTATCCATTTCCTCACTCTATGGTTCTGGGAGGGTAGATAGGCAAGGGGTCTCGGAGGGCAAAATGGAGGGCATCTGTGCCAATGAAAAGGCAACCGAGAGAGAGAGGTTTTTCTTCTCTCTTTGACTCGGCTCCGTTGCAAACTTTGCCTCCACAGCACACGCTTCACGTGTTGTGTGTCTTGGCCAGAGCCGTGTTCAGCTGACCGGTCACTGCATGAGTTGACCTTGGCGAGTCACGACGGGAAACTCAGGAGGGGGTCATTCGCAACTCAAGGACCCTGGCTGGCTCCCCTTTTCAGAGGGGGCTCCGTTCACAGAGCAGCAGCTGCCATCTTGACTGTTCTCCCCAATTCCCCTAGCCAACGTCCCTGCAGCAGCCATTTTTCAATTAACAACTTATCAAACACTATCAAGGAGAGAAGCAACCTGGAATTAAGGAGAAATTTCCTGAGAATGTGAACAATTAACCAGTGGAACAGCTTGCCACTAGAAGCTGTAGATCTTCCATCACTGGGGAGTTTCTAGAAGAGATTGGACAGCCATTTGTCTGAAATGGGATATAGGATTTCCTGCTAGAGCAGGGGTTGGACTAGAAGACCTCCAAGGTCCCTCCCAACTCTTGTTATTCTGTTAAAGAAGAGGAGGTCCACCTATTCTCCAAAGCCCCTGAGGGCAGGACAAGAAGCAACGGGTGGAAACCCATCAAGGAGAGAAGCAACCTAGAACTAAAGAGAAATTTCCTGACAATGTGAACAATTAACCAGTGGAACAGCTTGCCACCAGAAGTTTTGAGGGCTCCATCACTGGAGATTTTAAGAAGAGATTGGACAACCGTTTGTCTGAAGTGGTGTAGGGTTTTCTGTCTGAGCAGGAGGCTGGACTAGAAGACCTCCAAGGTCCCTTCCAACTCTGTTATTCTAACTAACCCTGGGCTTCCTTGATATAGGTAGTCCTTGCCTTACAACACTTCATTTTGTAACCATTCAAAGTTACAATGGAAAAAATGGACTCAGGACCGTTTTTCACACTTATGACGGTCGCAATGTCCGGTGGGGGTCAACCTTACGGCAAGCAAAGCCAAACCAGATTCACTTAACAACCGGGTTATTCACTCAACCACTGCAGCAAATCGCTTAACAACAGTGGTAAGAAAGTTGGCACCGAAGCAAGGGATGCCCCCCTCGGCTGCCTCTTCGTTCCCTGCTGGCTGGCATCATTCGCACTGTTTGCCCGACAGGATGAGTGGGACGTCACTCCCCCCTCTCCCTCCCCTTCCCTCCCAAAGTCAATAGTTGCCCTCTCCCTCGAACCCATTTAGCCCAACGATGGGCAACTTCAGCAGCCAGCTGCAACGTTTGGCACAGCTGGTTTGGCACAGCTTGGCATCCCTGGGTTTGGCTCCTGGAATCATTAACCAGCTTTTCCTAACTGCCGTGGGCACTTGGTTCCCGAAAGGGGGGCGGGGGGAGAAAAAGAAACTAGGATTTTTGCTGCGTTTGCTGTGGACTGCAGCTCCCATCATCCCCAGCCGCGTCGCCCAGGCGGGCACCAGCTCAGAGTGGTGAAGCTGGCTCTGTTCTAAGCCGCCTCCCACCTGATCACGTGACCGAGAACGGAGGGGGAACTTCAGCAGTCCCCCCCCACCCCCCTTGTTTCAGCAGAGAGCCCCTCTCTGCAGCCTTTGGAGGCTCAGAAATGTTGGCTTGGGAGCCCCCTCCCCAGAGATGGCATGTTGGGTGACCAACACATCTGGGTTTGTTTAGAGCAGGGCTTCTGAATCGTGGCCATTTTGAGATGTGAGGACTTCAACTCCAGAATTCCCTGACTGGGAATTCTGGGAGTTGAAGTCCATACAGAGTTGCTAAGGTTAAGAAACAGAGAACAAAGATATCGTGAGCAACCCTCCAGATATAACCAATGCAGTCATCATCCATTCTGTAAACAGCCATATTGTCTTAGGCCGGAAGATATTTACCCGTGTAGTAGGACTGTCTTGCTATCTTCATCTTTCCTGCTACCTTCTCCTCCTGGTATGCGTGACTGTCACTTGTTGTTTTGTGCCTTTAGATTAATGATTGTAATTATGATCTACGATCTGTCACGCGGCTTGTATGCACTGGAGTCTAATTCCTTGGGTGTCCAATCACACGTGGCCAATTAAAAATTCTTTCTCGCTATCGTGCCTGCCTGCCTGCCTGCTGTCCATCCATCTGTCTATGTTGGCCTGCCTGCCTTCCTGTCTTTTTGTCTGTGTGTCTGTCGGTCTCTATCTACCTATCTATCACCTATCTGTCTGTCTGTCTGTCTGTCTGTCTGTCTGTCTGTCTGTCCGTCTGCTCCGACTGACTGACTATCTATCTATCTATCTATCTATCTATCTATCTATCTATCTATCTATCTATCATCTATCTATCTATCTATCTATCCACCCATCCTTCATCTATCTATCCTTTCTATCATCTGTCTATCTATCTTCTGTCCGCCCATACCGCCCATCTGTTTGTCTGTCTATCTATCTGTCTCTGTCTACCCTGCTTGTCTGTCTGTCTATGCCTGCCTGCCTGCCTGCCTGCCTATCTATCTATCCATCCATCTATCTATCTATCTATCTATCTATCTATCTATCTATCTATCCATCCACCCATCCGTCATCTATCCTTTCTATCATCTGTCTATCTATCTCTGTCCGCCCATCTGTTCGTCTGTCTGTCCATCCATCCCTGTCTGTCTGTCCATCTGTCTCTGTCTGTCTGTCTGTCTATGCTGCCTGCCTGCCTATCTATCTATCTATCATCTATCTATCCTTTCTATCATCTGTCTATCTATCTCTGTCCGCCCATCCGCCCATCTGTTTGTCTGTCTATCCATCTGTCTCTGTCTACCTGTCTGTCTGTCCTATCCATCTGTCTCTGTCTGCCTGCTTGTCTGTCTGTCCATCTGTCTCTGTCTGTCTGTCAGTCTGTCTATGCCTGCCTGCCTGCCTGCCTGCCTATCTATCTATCTATCTATCTATCTATCTATCTATCCATCCATCCATCCACCCATCTATCTATCCTATCATCTGTCTATCTATCTCTGTCCGCCCCATCCACCCATCTGTCTGTCTGTCTATCCATCTGTCTCTGTCTACCTGTCTGTCTGTCTGCCCATCCATCCCGTCTCTGTCTGTCCGTCTGTCTATGCCTGCCTGCCTGCCTGCCTGCCTATCTCTCTCTCCCCTTCCCTAGCCAGATTCTGTCCCCTTCTTCCCAGGGCTCGTTTCCTCTCCATCCTCTCCCCCTTCCCCAAACTTCCTCCATCTTTTAAAGAGGGGCGTGTGTGACCAGAGCTAAGCAGAGGAGAAGACTGACTTCCGCCATCTACATGGCTGTTTGCGTCCTTCCATTCGGAAATCTTTTAAAACATCGCTCAATCTGACATCCAGGTCAGAAGCCCCTCTGCTCCTTCAGGGGGGGAATCCACTGGATTCCAACAGGATTTGTCCTCGGAGAGAGCCATTCCAAGTCCCCCCGCCCTTCTATATTACCCCAAAGAAACATTTTTAGCTGCTTTTCTTGTCCCTGTTGCAACGGCTGCTTTTAGAAGCTGTTTTCTTCTTTTTTTTTAATAGCGCGCTTATTTTAAAATCCGCTTTTATCTATTTAAAAGTACCCCCAAGGACCAAAATAAATGAAACGAGACAAATGACAAGGTAGAGAAAAACCAGCAGAATCCGCCTTCTCCTTTTCTCGCTGGTGGCCCAAGGAAAGGTCAGTGGTTTTTTTTTTTAGTGGAGACCCCCCCCCCTCCCACAAAACCACGTGTGGGTTGCACCTGCGTGTGTCTGTGGGTGTCTAAGAGTGTGTGCGATTGTATGCATCTTCCCTGCCTTCCCAAAAAGAAGGATTGATACAGTCAATCAGAAGAGAGCGGGGAGGGACCTTGGAGGTCTTCTAGTCCAGCCCCCTGATCAATCAGGGGACCCTAGACCACTGCAGACAAATGGTCGTTTCGTCTCTTCTTAAACACCTCCAGTGATGGAGCACTCACAACTTCTGGTGGCAAGCCGTTCCACTGGTCAATGGTTCTCGCTGTCAGGAAGCTTCTCCTTAGTTCTAAGTCGTACCTCTCTTTGATTCAATTCAACCTGGAAATAAGGAGAAATTTCCTGACAGGGAGAGCCATCAACCCATGGATCAGAAGTTGCCTTCAGAAGTTGTGGGAGCTTCATCCCTGAGGCTTTTGAGAAGAGACTGACTGCCATCAGTCAGAAATGGGGTAGGGTCTCCTGCTTGGGGGGAAGAGGGTTGGACTAGATGACCTCCAAGGTCCCTTCCAAATCTGTTAATTCTGTATTAATCTGTAAAGCTTCTTGTCCTGCCTTAAGGTGCTTTGGAAAATCAATCAATCAATCAGTCAGAATAGAGCTGGAAGGGACCTTGGAGGTCTCCTAATCCAGCCCCCTGCTCAAGGAGGAGATCCTCTCCTATTTCAGACAAATGTCTGTCCAGTCTCTTCTTAAAGACCTCCAGGGATGGAGCAACCATAACTTCTGGTGGCAGGCAGTTCCACTGGTTAATTGTCCTCACTGTCAGGAAGTTTCTCCTCCATTCCAGGTTCCTTCTCTCCTTGATTGGTTTCCATTCCGTTGCTTCTTCGCACATTGTTAGCTCTGCACAATCAAACTGCTCTCGCTTTTTATTCAACCAATGACCACAACTGAACCCAGATTTCTTTCGCTAAAATAGACCGTGGTTAAATGAGCTTGGCTCCATTTTACGACCGTTGTTAAGTGAATCATTGCGGTTGTTAAGTCGGCGACGTGGTTGTTAAATGATTCAGGGTTTCCCCATGGACTTGGCTCGTCAGAAGTCGCAAAAGGGGGATTGCGTGACACCCGTCCCCCCCCCCCGAGTTGTGAGTCAGTTGCCAAGCGTCCAAATTTTAATCATGGGACCAGGGGACGGTCGTTAATTGTGAAGACGGGTCATGTCACTTTTTTCAGTAACTTTGAACGGTCACTAAACGAATGGTCGTAAGTCAAGGACCAACTGCTCCTTCTCATTGCAGGAATTTGTCAGGCCCCGAGAACCAAGAACAATCTGTGGAGTTACTTCTGATAGTCTTTCCCAGATTAAAGCAACTAACTAAGTGTGAAAAACGGCCATAAGTCCGATTTCTCAGTGTAATTTCGAGCAGTCGCTAAGCGAACTCTAAGTCGGGGGACTGGCTATGTTTCACCTGGGGCTGCCATCTTGACTTTTATTTATTTTATTTATTTCATGTATTTATATGCCGCCCTTCTCCAGAAGGACTCAGGGCGGCGAACACAAGTTAAAAACATGTACAACAAAATCCCATTTTAAACCAAATTAACTAATAAATAATAAAACCCAGAATCAGAGTCAGCCTATTTGCTTGAACAGCCAAGTCTTCAGGTCCTGACGGAAGGAGCGGAGATCAGAGCCGTCCGGAGCTCGGTAGGTAATTCATTCCAGAGGGTGGGAGCACCCACAGAGAACGCCCTACCCCTGGGCACCGCCAGACGACATTGGCTCGCCGTGGGAACCCTGAGGAGAGCGGCCCTATGTGAGCGAACAGGACGGTGGGAAGGCAGGCAGGAGAAGGTCCTGCAAATATCCTGGACCTAAGTCATGAAGGGCCTTATAGGTGAGGACTAGCACCTTGAAGCGGACCCGGAGAACCACTGGTAACCAGTGCAGCTCACGCAGGAGGGGTGTTATATGGGAGTAACGAGGGGCTCCCATAACAACCCGTGCAGCTGCATTCTGGATCAGCTGGAGTCTCCGGGTGCATCTCAGGGGCAGGCCCATGTAGAGGGAATTGCAGTAATCCAAGCGGAAGTAACCAGGGCATGAGTGACAGCGCGAAGGTCATCTCGGTCCAGGAAAGGGCGCAACTGGCGCACCAGGCGAACCTGTGCGAAGGCCCCCCTGGTCACGGCCGTCAGGTGGTCTTCTAGGGACAGCCGAGCATCCAGGAGGACACCCAAGTTGCGAGCCCTATCAACGGGGGCAAGTTTTTTCCCCACCCATCAAAAGTGATGGGTGTCAAGTTTCGAGGTCGTCTCAAATAAATTGCATTTCAAACAAAGTCTTTGAAGAAAAACTCCTATTTATTAAGCACGACATTCCACACCTGACTCCATCGAACTGACTTCCAGATCCAAAACCCTCCCTTTCCGTTCCGCACTCCCCTGCACTCATTGCCATCTTCCAAGTCATTCTACCCCTAATCTACTGCTCCAGCTCAAAGGAATTTCCCCCCCTCCCATCCCATCTCCTAGGGGATATTATCTCCAGGGAAAATAAGTAGATGAAAAGTCAAACGTCCCTTTCCAGACGCCTCCCTTCTCCTTCTTAGGTCAGCACTAGAGTAAATGCAGCTTGAAGTGCTGACAATGGGGTCTCTGAAACCCGAGATGCCGGCATCCACAGCCACTCAGTCTTAGAGGGGTTAAGTCTAAGTCTGTTTCTACCCATCCAGGCCTGCACCGCCTCCAGGCAACGGGACATCACGGAAAGGGCAACTCTGGGGTGGTCTGGGGTGGAGATGTATAACTGGGTATCATCAGCATATTGATGATATCTCACCCCGAAGCCACGAATGATCTCACCCAGCAGCTTCATATAGATGTTAAAGAGCAGGGGGGAGAGAACCGACCCCTGAGGCACCCCACAATTTAGGGGCCTCGGGGTGGATCTCTGCCCTCCCGCCTATACAAACTGTGAGCGACCTGAGAGTAGGAGGAGAACCACTGTAAAACAGTGCCCCCCCACTCCCAACCCCACAAGTCGCTGCAGTAGGATACCATGGTCGATGGTATCAAAAGCCGCTGAGAAGTCAAGTAGGACCAGGATGGAGGAGCAACCCCCATCCCGAGCCCCGCAGAGATCATTCACCAGAGCGACCAATGCCGTTTCCGTGCTGTGCCCGCGTCGGAAGCCCGATTGGTACGGGTCTAGGTATTTTCTGCCCGCTCTCGTGGGCAATCAGGGCTGGAAAACAACCTCCTTACCCGGGGTGAAATCCAGCCGTTCTGACAGGTTCTGGAGAACCGGTAGTGGAAATTTTGAGCAGTTCGGAGAACCAGCAAATACCACCTCTGGCTGGCCCCAGAGTGGGGGTGGGAATGGGGATTTTGCAATATCCTTCCCCCAGGAGTGAGAAGGGAATGGGGATTTTGCAGTATCCTTCTCCTGCCACGCCCACCAAGCCACGCCCAGAGAACCGGTAGTAAAAAAAATTGGATTTCACCACTGTTCATTACCCTCACTGGGGTGGAACTACATCTACATTACTACATGTAGTCCTTAATGGGACTACATCTACATGGAGGGAAGTAAACAGTGGGGTACCCCCAAGGCTCCATCTTAGGTTCCAGCACTCTTCAATAGCTTCATAAATGACTCAGATGGGGGGAATAGATCTGCATCGAAGTGCAGATGATAGTAAGCTGGCAGGAGTAGCTAACCACCCCAGAAGACAAGCTCAGGATCCAAAAAGATCTTGGCAGAGTTGAACAATGGGCCTTATCCAAAGAAATGCAATTTAATGTGGAGGAAAGCAAGGGTTTACACCTGGGCAGGAAAAAGCCAAAAGGGACAAGTACAGATTAGGTGCAATCTGGCTCAAAAACAGGAACTGAGACAGGAACTTGGAGTCCTAATGGACGATCCCTTCAACGTGAGCCAGCCGTGTGCGGGCAGCAGCCAGAAAACGCGAGACGATCCTGGGTTGCATAAACAGAGGCAGAGAATCAAAATCACATGGAGTCTTAGTACCGGCTTTATAGTAAGGCCACAGCTGGAATACGGCATCCAGTTTTGGTCCCACATTACGAAAAAGATGTTGAGACTTTTGAAAAAGTGCAGAGAAGAGCAGCTAAAGACCTGGAGACTAAGACATACGAAGAATGGCTACAGGAATTGTGTTTGGCTGGTCTAGTGAAGAGAAGGATCAGGGGGGGACATAATAGCAGTCTTCCAGGATTTGAGGGCCTGCCCAAAAGAGGGGGGGGGGGTGTCAAGCGATTCTCCAAAGGCAGGAGAAGAAGCAACGGATGGAAACTAATCAGGAGAGAAGCAACCTGGAATTGAGGAGAAACTTCCTGGAAGAGGAAGAGCTGGTTTTCCGTTTTCCTGCGTGAGCATGCGTGCCGGCCAGCTGATCGTGCACGTCAGAAACCCAGAAGAGTAGCTGGCTGAAACCGGAAGTTCATTTTCGGGCATGCACATGCGCCCTGGGCAGCTCCTCTTCCGGGTTGTGGCCCAGACGCGTGCGTGCGGGGCGCGCTCCCTTTTCAGCATTCGGTGCCGAAAGGTTGGGCATCACTGGTGTAGGTTCTCCAACTTCTCCTGCCTGAGCAAGGGGGCTGGACTAGAAGTCCTCCAAGGTCCCCTTTCGGCTCTATTCTGATTCTGATTCTGACTTTTCCCCCCCATGGAGCTAATGGCACAGAAACATCCCTAGGGCTCAGCAGGGAGAGAGGTCAGCCGGAGCCTACCTGGAACTGTGCCCTGGAATCCAGGAAGGCAGGGTTTTTTCGTGGAAAAGCCCAGCCTTTGCAACCCCCAAGCCCTCTGGGTCAGATCAACCCGGCCTGCTAAAACTGCTTGACCTGGGGGGGTCCAAGCTCTCTTCCTAGGCTTGGTCCCAACGCCCCTCCGTTGCCAGGGCCATCGCACGCCAGACGCCCATTTGAGTTTCACACTTGTTCGACCCTTTGCTTAGCAAGATGGACATCTGTTTGGAAAAAGCAGCCCTCCCGTTTTTATTCGAAAACATTTCCCATATTGCTGCTCCTTCCCTTTTGCGTAGAGCCTCTGCCAAAGCTGTGGGGCGGGCTGGGCAGAAGGAAGCTCTTAGCAGGCCTGTTGTGGCTGTGCCTCACTCGGGTTGGTGGCAACTCCTGAAGTAAAGGACCTGTTTTTTTGCAAAGGAGTTGAGTTGAGTTGAGTTGAGTTGAGTTGAGTTGAGTTGAGTTGAGTTGGGTTGGGTTGGGTTGGGTTTAGTTTAGTTTAGTTTAGTTTAGTTTAGTTTAGTTTAGTTTAGTTTAGTTTAGTTCATTGTCACTGCACCTCATACAACGAAATTAAATGCCATCTTCACTGTACATTATACTATAAAAATAAAACACAAGCACACATCCTTCACATTCTATACCATTGAATTGAAAACTCCAGATATTGCGCTAATATTGCCACTTTACCGTAGAAGTCCATATAGTTACTGCTCTGGGATAGAAGCTGTTTTTCAGCCTCTTTGTCCTTGTTTTTATTGCCCTGTACCGGCTGCCAGATGGTAATAGTTCAAAAAAAAAAAAAAATGAGATGGATCTTTAGGAATGTTTTAAAACTTTCTTAAGGCAGCGGGAGCTATCAAGCTCTTCCGAGGAGGGGAGAGGGCAACCCATGATCCTCTGGGCAATGACGCTGACCCTCTGGAGCGCTGCCCTATCTGCCACTGTGCAATTGGCAAACCAGACACAGGTGCAGTAAGTTAAGATACTCTCTATGGTGCAGCGGTAGAACTTGGTCACCAGCAGTTTTCCATTCAGTTGTTGTTTCCTGAGAAGTCTCGGGTAGTAGAATCTCTGCTGGGCCCTGCAATGTGGAAGAAGCCCCAGAGGTCAGGCCATCTATTATGACAACGCCCAGAAACTTCAAACTGGCCACTTGCTCCACTCGGTCTCCATGGATGAGCAAGGGCTGGAAGTCTGATCTACCCCTTCTGTAGTCCACTATAAGCTCCTGGGTCTTACTGGTGTTAAGGACCAAGTTATTGTCTCCACACCACGAAAGGAACCAGTCCACCTCATCTCGATATGCAGACTCATCCCTCCGGAGATGAGTCCCACCTCTGTTGTATCATCTGCAAATTTAATAATAATATTACTGGCGTGAGTGGGAATGCAGTCATGCAAATAGAGGAGTATAGAGTAAGGGATGCAACACGCAATCTGT